>NC_135233.1:374936046-375257296 GCF_051348905.1 Ranitomeya variabilis | reverse complement strand
CTCTCAGGGTGAGGAGTGTGAGAACACAGAGGATGATGATGATGTTACGTTGCAGCTTCCAACACAGACACAAAGTAATGTAACCGTGATAAGCACTGCATCCTCAGTCAAAACTCTGTCTGCGGCCAGCACCAGTCATGAGTGTGCAGTTGGTAGGGCCTGCAAGGGTTGCCTAACCTGGAACTTTTTTGAGATAGTAAAAGATGACCCAACTCACATTTTCCACCAAATTTTCAAAAGAAAACTCAGTAGAGGCAAAAATTGCAATAGTTTGACAACTGCATGCATGAAACGGTACATGCAGGATCAACATGCCTTAGTCTGAAAATCTCACTGCACTAAAATGCGGACTAATGGGCCTCGCCAACCACCAGCCATCCCTTCAACCACATCTGCTACTTCTTCCTCCTCTGTCACCATGACATGTGTTCTCACACAGGTCTCCAGCTGCAGAAAATCCACTTGGTTATCTGCTTATGTCGGGGTGAGTAAGAGCCCATCAGATGTTATGGAAGTGGATATGTCTGCTGTTTGTGTCACCTAGTACAACACTTTTTATCAATCCACCATAACATCTATGCCTGCACCTCACTAATTGTCCAGCAGTTTGTCCTGTTCCCTCTCTCAGCACAGCAGCCAGCCCTCGGTCCCACAGTTGTGGTCACGTAAAATAATGTTTCCTCCTACACATGGGAAAGCTAAGGGCTTGAACTCCACCATCTCCAATCTGCCTGGTGGATACAGATGGTTTCAGAAAGTTGATGGCCACCACAGTCCCCCAGTACCAGCTGCCAAGTCACCATTACGTCTCTTAAGAAAGCTGTGCCTTCGCTACACCAGCATGTCATTCCCTGAAAAAATGTATGTCTGTCAGGGTGCATTTCACCAGTGACACCTGGACAAGTAAACATGGGCAGGGTCATTTCCCTGACAGGGCACTGGGTGACTCTGGTGGCTGTGTGAGCAGGTGGTCAAGGGGCTGCTCCACAAGTCTTGGAATCCTTAAGACCCATAGGACAAACATCTGAATCTAACACTTTCTCCACTGCTTCTGGCTCCTCCACCTCCTCTAGGGCTTCCACTTGTATCCTCAACCTCTCCCTTAATACAACATATATTATGTTGTGAATTCCGCTCTTGGGCTCCCTGCGGTGGTTGTAAGAAGCACTTTTGTGAATTCTGCTCTTGGGCTCCCTCCTGTGGTTTTGAGTGGTATAGCTGCTTCTTGGATTTAGCATCAGCGGCTGTTTCCACTGATTGTCTTTCTGGCTCGGCTATTTTAGTCTGGCCTTATCCCTCAATCAATGCCAGTTGTCAATTGTTCCTGCTTGGAGTCACTGCTCTGTTGGATTTCCCTGACACTCTGTCCAGTTCAGCAAAGATAAGTCCTTGCTTGTCCTTTTGCAGTCCACTTGTTGTGGACTTTATTGTTCAGCACATTCTATGTTTTGCTCATTTGTCCAGCTTATCAGTATGGATCTATTCAGCTAAGCTGGAAGCTCTGGGCTGCAGATTTTGCCCTCCACACCTTTAGTCAGGTGTGGAGATTTTTGCATATCTCTGCGGTGGACTTTTTCTAGTTTTTATTACTGACCGCACAGTGTTCTTTCCTTACTATCTTTCTAGCTAGAAGTGGCCTTCTTTGCTAAATCTTGTTTCATACTACGTATGTCATTTCCTTCTCCTCTCACAGTCAATATTTGTGGGGGGCTGTCCTATCCTTTGGGGATTTTCTCTGAGGCAAGATAGCTTTCCTGTTTCTACCTTTAGGGGTAGCTAGTTCTCCGGCTGTGACGAGGTGTCCAGGGAGTGACAGGAACATCCCACGGCTACTGCTAGTGTTGTGTTAAGATCAGGAACTGCGGTCTGTATAGTTACCACCTGCTCAGAGCTAGTCGCATGTCGCTCCTAAATTACCAGTCCATAACAATATTCCAACAGTGCAGGTAGAATCCCCCACACCCATACTGTGCAGCCATGGGTCCCCAAAATTAATCAGTGTTAAAATTAATATGCCTTGGAGATCGCACTCACACAGCTCCGGAATTGTGGACAGCTATACAGGCCGAGTTAGAGCAATGGCTGTCTCCACTGAACCTGGAGCCAGGGATGGTTGTCTGCGATAATGGTGCAAGCCTGGTGGTGGCCCTATGCTGGGGCAACCTCACACATGTGCCTTGCATGGTTCATGTTCTCAACCTGGTGGTAAGGCAATATCTCGGCCACTATCACAGCCTGGATGTGCTCCTGCAGAAAGCACGGTCTTTGTTTGCTCACTTCCGCTGATCTCACCCTGCAGGTCATCGACTTGCATCGCTACAGAGGTCTTTCGGCTTACCGGTTAACTGTCTGATTTGCGATGAGTCCTGGTGCAGTATCTCCTTTTGCATAGCCTGGGTCAATGTAGTTCGGACGTGGTGCTAATCACGCTTGCGGAGTGGGCATAGATGATGGACCTCTACACCCTTCTGCACAGTTTTGAAATGGCTACTAAGATGGTTAGCACTGACGATGCCATCATTAACTTCACTATTCCGGTCATCTACATGCTGGAGCACACTTTGAATAATCTGTGGGTGGAGGTGGTCCCAGAGGAAGAGGTGGAAGCAGAGGGGGATGCGAAAGGGATAACATTATCTCAAAATTCCAGACTATCGTCGCTCAGTCAGGTGCCATGGGAGGGTGGCTTACAGAGATCGAGGGAGGCTCATGATACCAAACTGTTAGTGAAGGTTCAGTAGCCAAGGAACAAATAGAGGAGGACAAGGTATTGGATGCACAACAGTCAGGAGATGAAAAAATAATGATCCCCTTTCTGTTGTCCATGGTTAGCTGGAGGGGATAAAGGAAGCAACCTTGAGTGTTACTCCATCAACTACACACCATGGACTTTGATCTCATAGAAGTGTCTGACACATAAGTTCCTTCTTGCAGCACTATCTTCAACATGATGCCTGTATTCTTAGGGTTAGAAATTGTGCTGACTACTGGGTTGCCACTCTATTAGATCTATGGTACAAGAGTACATTTAGCCAGATGTTTCCCCCTTTTAAAAGGTATGTGCACATGCTGGAGTATCGAAATATGCTTGTAGACAATGTTAAGAGTGGTTTTACCCAAGACAGAAGTGAGGTACACAGTATGTGAGTCGTTCGCCAGGGCCGTGGGGTACTCGGTACCGGGTCCAGTACTTAAAGAGATGTGTCATGGCGGTGACCCGGTCCATGGCCCTGGGCGCCCATGTAAATGGAGCTTGAATAACGTTTGTGTTCGTGACGCCACCTGTGGTATTCGGTCAGTAGGAACGGACACTGCTTAAAGGAGTCCTCTGGGGTGATGTTATGGCAGTTAGATGGTATAACTTCCCACAGGTGAAGTAGGTCCTCAGGGCTACCAATGTATAGGTGAAGATAGTGAGTAGTGCGGTAAGAAACGGAGGACACAGGTTTGCAGTCTCTTTACCTGGTTTACTGAAGCGTCAGGCAACCGCAGTCCAGGGCACCAATTTACAGGTACAGGCAGGGTCTGGCTGGCTTGGAAGCGAATCCAGAGTCCCCTTTACCAGGTGGAGATGAAAGCCTTCCTCAAAGCACGGTGGTGTTGTAGTCCCTTACTGCCTATGGCTTCTGATAAGGTCCTCACAGTTCCTTTCTGTCCCCCATATAGGTTAGGACATAAACTCGTATGACAGGTGACTCGAGCCTTTTTACAGGGTCTCTATCACGACCCAGGCCCTATATGTCACTGTGCCTCATGGGTATAAAGGCGGACAGGTAACTTAAAGTCCAGCTGTGCCCCTTAGAGTCCGGCACGGCCTCGGTCTTATGGCTACCGGAATCTGCGCTAGCCAGGGAGGTAGCCAAATCACTGCTCTGCTCCCCTGGTGTCACTCTCCTGTGCTTTTTCTCTCCTGCACACTTTCCACAAGCTGTCCTTTCCTTCTCTGTTTCCCTTCTCCAGGAGCTGTAGCGACTCCGGCTACATGGCCCCTTCAGTCTTTCTGACACTCGCTGTCCGACTGCCTTCGTCTCTGTCCTCTGACAGAATGCTCTCTAACTTCCTCTCCAGCCAGAACATATCAGAGAAGTTCCCCTTAATCCCGGGTTCAGAGCTCCCCCTTCTGGCCTGGAGTATGAACGTGCTTTGTGTATGTGATTACCTGGTGAAAGAGATATCCTTCATCGCTTCCAAGTGTGACATCACTCTCCCCGTGGGGAAAGCAATGCCACTGTGACGACCAGGACCCTGGGGCATCACATATGCATCACAGTTCTAGACGTCCAACCATGGGAACATCAAAGCATCATCACAAAAAGCATTAGCAGCAGCTGCAGTGTTACTGGCATAAGCAATTTCTGTACCAGCAGAAGAATACAAGTTTGAGACGTTGTGAACGACAGGAGAGGATTGTGCAGTAGTATGTGGAACTTAATATCAGTGCTATCAGGGGGCGTTGGACCCTTTTTCAGTTTGGTCTTCCAAAATGGAAGAGTGGCCTGAGCTTGCCTGTCATGCCTTGGGGGTTTTTCATGCCCAACAGCCAGCGTTCTCTCAGAACGTGTCTTCTGCGCTGCTGCTGGTGTCCTGATGGATAAGCGCGTGCGGCTGTCCCCTGAAAGTGTAGACCGCCTAATTTTCATCAAAATGAACAAGTCATGGATCTCCAATGACTTTTGCACCCAATTCGCAGACTGGTCGATGATGTCGTTTTTACTGTCATGCATTGGTCTTGTGTTATTGCAATCTGTGATACCTTTGTCATGGCTTGGTGCCTGCCATGGCTACTGCTTTTGATTTTACAAACATTTTTGTGAAATGTAGAGGCTCGAAGTTGGGTCTCCATCTGGTGGGCTGTCTGTAGTAGAAGGTGTGTCAGGCCTATTATACTATTTCTACTCTGTGGAAATTGATGCTACGTTAGTGCTGTGTGACAATATTTTTTTTTTAAATGTGGAGACTCCAAGTTGGGTCTCCATCTGGTTGATTGCCTGTGTAAGTAGGGTTTCCAGACAGGCAGGCAAGCACTTACTTTCACCCAACTATCTGTGTTACTTTCCTTACATTTTGTTACCAGTAGTACTGTATGAAACTGATGTTTGTGCCATCTGAGTGTAGCTGGAAAAAAAAAATACATTTGGAGCTGTTGCATGAGGTATCAGGGCTTTCAGCTAAGAAGGCTTACATTGATCCTTAACCACCTTGCCTTCATTGAAACTTTAATTCCAAGCTGGAAATATTGGCCCAGACCCTGGTAACTCATGCATGACCCATAAAATTTCTACTGTGGGTCAATTTTAGCTGTTTGGGGAGCTTATTGTCACCCCTTAAGGTGTTTATACATTCAAATTTAATGGGGTTCGGGTAAATGTTCGGCGAATCGAACCAAACTGATCTTTAAAAGGTTTGCTCATCTCTAGTTGTGACCTTACACATGCTGGCACAGAAGCCGTCCGGGGAATCATCTAAGTTGGACGTCTGAGCTCAGTGTGAATAGGCTGTATAGGGATTGAGAGCTCGTGGCTGTGATAAGAACATGTGACTAGGATCTTACAGAGGATGATGAGGAGACGTAGATAGACCGGAGAGAAGAGCAAGAAGAGTGTAACTCCCTTAACAACTGCCAATACCCCTTTTCACAGCAGCCATTAAGGGACGCTATTCCTCAGCACCAAGTTTTAATGGTGCTTAGGAATAAGTGTATAGCGCCACCCGGCTGCAGCAATTCTCACTGGTGTCATGACAGCTGACATCCTGCAGTATTGCCCCGGCCGGTTTTGGAGCTGATCAGTGCTGACTAACCTTTTAAAAACCACTCTCAATCATGACAGCAGTATCCTGATGGTTGTCGCAGTACCCTGAGGTCATGTGGTGACTCCAGGGTACGGTGGCCTGTGAGATCAAGCGATACGATTGGTCTCACAGGCTGAGTCAGTGACTCACTGATTGGTCTCCTGCACTGAGACCCGTAATCAAAGTAAAACATATACATGTCCCACAAAGGGACTAAGTGAAAAAGTAAAATAAAATACTTAAAAAAGTAATAAAACACAGAAAAAGTGCAGACGAATCACTAAAATCCATTTCACACAAAATGCAGCATTTTTGATAAAAAAAAATACATATAATTGGTATCACCGCATCTATAAAACTGGTATGTTATTTATTCCGTATGGCATGTGATAAAAAATAATATAAAAGAAAACGCCAAACCGGCCCACAAAAAGCAAGCCCTAACATGGCTTATTCGGCAAAAAAAAAAAAAAAAGTTACAGCTCTCAGAACATGATGATGCAAAAACAAATTCATTTTTCTAAAATATTGTTTTTAGTGTGTAAAAATAGCAAGCCATGAAAAAAAGTATAAATCTGTTATTGCTGTAATCATACGAACCACTCGAACCAATCGGTCATATCACTTTTACCGCACTGTGAACGGCACAGAAAAAAAACAAACAACTGAATTGCTGTTTTTTGTTCATTCTGTGTTTGAAAGATCTGAATAAAAAGGGATCAAAAATATTAATTGCCCCATAATAGTATCAAACAAATCTGCAAAAAATAATCCTTCATACAGCTCTGTTAAAAATAAAAAATAATAAAAGCATTTTTACTGTGTAATAGCAGCAAAATCTAAAAAAAAATATAAATATGGTATTGCTGTAATGCACCGACCCGAAGAATAAATCCGCCTGATCACTTACACCCCGTGCTAACAGCGCAAACATAAGAACTATTCTTGTACTGCTATTTGTTAATTCTTCCTTACATAAATCTGAATAAGGCTCACCTTACATTTATCCTACGCTCTCCGCTGAGCACCTATGTCGGGGTTTCCATTTAAATTCCTCAAAACTGCAATTCAGACAAAACCCTCAACGGAACCACTCCAAACCCTCAACGGAACCACTCACTTATAAGGCAAATGGAGTCATTTTGGACTGGTCTGTGATCCGGCAGTGTCCCATTTTTTTATGTGTCTTTTAGCGCACAAGTATGGTCAATCACAGATCTGTGTACGCCTAAAAAGATGGAAACCACCAGAACAGACACCAAACAGATTCCAAAGTGTCTCCATCTGCCTCATTACGATGGGTGGTTCTGTTGGGGGGTTTTGTATAAATTACATTTTTGTGGGATTTAAATGGAAACCTGACGTAAGTGCTCAGCGTAGAACACAAGAAGGTGATCCCAGCCTTATACTGGAAGCAATCAAAAAATATTATGCACCCCAAAAATGTTACCAATAAAAAAACTAATTTATCGCTCAGAAAACCAGCCCCCACTCAGGTGCATCATCTGTCACTGGAATTATTGGGGGTTCCCAAGCTATTGCTAGAACAAAGACTCTGGAAAAGTGACATGGCTCCCACCCCCTCTAATAAAATCCAGTGAATTCTGCACTCCCAAATCCAAATGCCCCCCCTCTTTCTGGGCCCCACTGTGCCTAAACCACATTAAGGGGCCACATGTTTGGAATTAGTTTAATGGAGAGAAGGCACTTAATTTTTGGGTGCATATCACCAGAAGCACAAGCTGGGCACAATGTATGGGGGCGCTATACTGTATGGGGGCACACTGTATGGGAGCTAAACTGACATATTTGCATTCTCCAGAATAAAGCACGGCATAGATGTTACAAAATAGTCACTGCAGCCGTAGATGAATTCATTGAGAAGTACAATTTTCTACAATGGCATCACTTTGGGTTTTTTTCTGCTGTTCTTGCATCTTCGGGGCTACACAAATGTAGAAAAATAGAGCTTCTTCCCATAGGATCCCTGCCGGGTGCTCAAACAGTAATGTTCAACCACATATGGGGTACTGTCGCATTCAGGAGAAATTACATAACCAATTATGGGGTCAGATTTCTCCAATTACCCCTTGTGTAAATTATAAATTTGGTGCTGAAACAGTATTTTAGTGGAAAAAATTAAACTTTTTGTTCTCACATCTACATGTTATAAAGTTTTGTGAATCACCAGTAGGCAAAAATGCTCAGTACACCCATAGGTGAATTTCTTGAGGGGTCTAGTTTCCAATATGAGGGGTGTTTCTGCTGTTTTCACATGTCAGGGGCTCTCCAAATGCAACGACATTCACAATCTATCCCAGACAAATAGCGCTCTTTCCTTTCCTAGCCCTGCCATGTGCCCAAACGGAAATATTTGACCACATATGGAATACCATTGGGTTTGTGAAAAATTGCGCAACAAATTATGGGGTCCATTTTCTCCTATTATACATTGTAAAAATTACAAATTTGTGCTATAACAAAATTTTTGTGAAAAAAATTTAAATTTTCAATATGATGACCTAATGTTATAAAATTCTGTCTAGTACCTGTGTGTTCAAAATGTTCACTATACCCCTGGATAAAATCCTTGAGTCGTGAAGTTACGAAAATGGGGTAAATTGTGTGTGTGTGGGGGGGTTTCCACTACTTAGGCACATCAGGGGCTCTCCAAATGCGACATAGCATCCGCGCTTTATTCCACCCAT
Source organism: Ranitomeya variabilis (assembly GCF_051348905.1). Classification (NCBI taxonomy): domain Eukaryota; kingdom Metazoa; phylum Chordata; class Amphibia; order Anura; family Dendrobatidae; genus Ranitomeya; species Ranitomeya variabilis. The sequence continues at coordinate 375,248,798 of NC_135233.1, read as the reverse complement.
TTTTGCGTTCAAAAAGTCAAACGGTGCTCCTTCCATTCCAAGACCTGCCGTGCGCCCAAATAGTAGTTTTCCCCCACATATGGGCTATTGTTGTACTCGGAAGGAATTGTTCAACAAATTTGGGTGTCCATTTCCTCCTGTTACCCTTGTGAAAAGAAACATTTTGGGGCAAAAGTAAAATTTTGGTGAAAAAAAAGTTACATGATAATTTTTTCTTCCATATTGCTTTAGTTCCTGAGAAGCGCCTGAAGAGTTAATAAAATTCTTGAATGTGGTTTTGAGGACTTTAATGGGTGCGGTTTTTAGAATGGTTTGACTTTTGGGTGTTCTCTGTTATAAAGGCCTGCCAAAGTCACTTCAAATGTGAGGTGGTCCCTAAAAAATGGTTTTGTAAATTTTGTTGGAAAAATGAGAAATTGTTGATCAACTTTTAACCCTTCTAACTTCCTAACAAAATAAATATGTTTAAAAAATGATGCAGATGTAAAGTAGACATGTGGGAAATGTTATTTATTAACTATTTTGTATAACATATCTTTCTGGTTTAAGAGCATGAGAATTAAAGGTTTGAAAATTGCAAAATTTTCAAAATTTTTGCCAAATTTCCTATATGAAACAAATTTTACCACTATTATGAAGTACAATATGTCACGAGAAAAAAATCTCAGAATCCGTGTGATCCGTTATAGCGTTCCAGAGTTATTACCACATAAAGTGACACTTCTGTCAGAAAACTGGCCCGGTCACTAAGGTCAAAACTGTCTCTGTCACTACGGGGTTGAGTATTGTTTTTATTTTTCACATCTTACGTTTTTTATGCTCTGTGGTCTAGAGAGATCCCAGAGCAAATAAAGGGACATTAAGTTTTCAGAGAATATCTTTTCTGCGTTTTTCCTGGGAAAACATGCATGATTTTTGCCTCATCTTTGGTCAATACATTTTTCAAACTCAGGCTCCTTGTTAGTCTCAAAACCTGATTTTTTGAATAACACATAAGCAGCCCTCTCCCACTCCATGATCTCTGGTGTGCCTGGGCTTGAACAACCATCTGTACTTTGTCTTGCATCACAGCTCTCTTCCTGGGTTTAAAAGAGGCCCAAACTCAAACCCATTACTCCCTACATTCCACTCATTCAACCGGAAAGAAACGTTCTACATATATCTTTTGGGAATATTAACTGCAAATGGATTGAATGTTGTTATAGAGAGAATTTACCATATATACTCAAGTATAAGCCGACCGAGTATAAGCCGAGACCCCTAATTTTGCCACAAAAAACTGTGAAAACTTAATGACTCGAGTATAAGCCTAGGGTGGGAAATGCAGCAGCTACTGGTAAAGTTCAAAAATAAAAATAGTTGCCAATAAAAGCAAAATTAATTGAGACATCAGTAGGTTAAGTGTTTTTAAATATCCATATTGAATCTAGAGCCCCATATAATGCTCCATACAGTTCATGATGGGCCCCATAAGATGCTCCATAATAAAATATGCCCCATATAATTCTCCATAAAGTTCATGATGGGCCCCATAAGATGCTTCATACAATAATATGCCCCATATAATGCTGCACAAAGGTTGATTATGGACCCATAAGATGCTCCATAGAATATTATGCCCATACAATGCTGCATAAAGGTTGATTATGGCCCCATAAGATGCTCCATAGAAACATTTGCCCCATTTGCTCCTGCTGCGATAAAAAAAAAATGACATACTCACCTCTTGTCCTGAGCAGGTGGGGACACCGGCACTTATGATATTCACCTCTCGTCGTTCCACTGCCACAGGCAGAGGGCGGCATGCACACTAAACACGTCATCGCGCCCTCTGACCTGAACGTTACAGCCAGAGAACTCGGAAGACACAGCAGCACGCGGCGGTGGAACTAGGACAGGTGAATATCGCAATGCTCACCCTCCCCTGTTATACTCACACTTCCGGCGCGGTCCCTGCTTCTCTGATGCGATGGTCTCTGACACTGGCAGCTTGTTCCTGTGTTCAGTGGTCACTGGTACCGCTCATTAAAGTAATGAATATGTGCTCCACCCCTATGGGAGTGGAGTCGCATCCATATTCATTACTTTAATGAGCGGTACCACGTGACCGCTGAACACAGGAAGAGCGGCGGGCGCCGCAGAAGGAGGGACATGCAGAGATGTGTCGGGAGCAGGTAAGTATGATGTGACAGCTGCCGCTCCCCCTCCCCCGCCGATCCCATAGGACAATGAGTCAAGAATAAGCCGAGAAGGGCACTTTCAGCCTAAAAAAATGGGCTGAAAATCTCGGCTTATACTCGAGTATATACAGTAAATATTTTTTTTTCTTTTGCCATATTCTTGCATCTTGATCAGAATGTGGTTTGAAAGGCTGGACTAATCAGTGGGAGTGCTCGTGAACCTGGTCCACACCCTAAACAAAGTCTCTGAGGCTGGGATAAAAGGTTTGCCACTATATATGTGGGATTGAATTTTTACTAGTAGGATTTGTATTGTGTTTTTATGATACCTGAAGAAGGATACATATTGTATCCGAAACGCGTTGTATCTCCTCCTATCAAATAAATAATAAAAAAACTAAAAATATCATCTTTCGATGTGAGTCATGGGATGCGCTGCCGTTCATGTGCTGGATGTGTTCCTTTTGATTTTATATTCCACTGAGGTTATCGCTTTACACAGGTAACTCATAACAATCCCAGTGGGCCTTAACCCACTCACTGGAAAACATGGACAGAATAGGTTCCATGTGCAAGAACAGTATGTGGGCCCTTTGAGATCCAATAATTCAACATAAAGCACAATTCCACCTGCTTTGGAAGTGGAAATGGCCTTCCTTACCTTTAGGGCCCCTGTGCAGCTGGTGACACCAATGTTATGTCCGCCCTTTGAACCCACCTGTCATATGTTCTCAGGGTGGTCCTCTTTGGGTCTTCTGCCTCCGTCCAGACTTAATCCGTCCTTTTGGCTCTCATATTGCATTCCACCACTATTTGTTTTCAAATTGTCAACTTGACTTCAGTACATGGAACAAAACCACTTCTCACTGTGGGGATTCGAGTCTGTTCTTCACCATAGAACCTCATTATGTCTTTCTGTTCAGGGGCATGGGGGAACCATTTCATACCATTTTTTGGTCTTCAAGGTTTTTTTTTCATATTTGCTATAATGGCACATTATCAGCAGCTTCGGACCCCAGAAGTTATGTGCTGCAGGAGAGGACTCAAGCTGGCCTTGCGACATATGAAAGACCAAATATCTGATTAGCCATTATTAGTGTTGAGCATTCCGATACTGCAAGTATCGGGTATCGGCCGATACTTGCTGTATCGGAATTCCGATACCGAGATCCGATATTTTTGTGATATCGGGTATCGGTATCGAAACAACATTAATGTAAAAATGTGTAAAAGAGAGAATTAAAATAAAAAATATTGCTATACTCACCTCTCCGACGCAGCCTGCACCTTACCGAGGGAAGCGGCAGCGTTCTTTGTTTAAAATTCGCGCTTTTCTTTCCTTTACGTGAGTCCCGGCTTGTGATTGGTTGCGTGCCGCCCATGTGACCGGGACGCAACCAATCACAGCAAGCCGTGACGTAATTTCAGGTCCTTCAGGATTTTAAAATTACGTTCCGGCGTTGTGATTGGTTGCGTCGCAGTCACATGGGCGACGCAACCAATCACAGCAAGCCGTGACGTAATTTCAGGTCCTTAAGGATTTTAAAATTACGTCCCGGCTTTGTGATTGGTTGCGTCGCAGTCACATGGGAGACGCAACCAATCACAAGCCGTGACGTCACGGGAGGCTGGACACGCGCGCATTTTAAAATGGGCGCGTGTCCAGCCTCCCGTGACGTCCCGGCTTGTGATTGGTTGCGCCGCGATCAACCAATCACAAGCCGGGAGGCTGGACACGCGCGCATTTTAAAATTTTAAAATGCGCGCGTGTCCAGCCTCCCTGCTTGTGATTGGTTGACCGCGGCGCAACCAATCACAAGCCGGGACGTCACGGGAGGCTGGACACGCGCCCATTTTAAAAAGCGCGCGTGTCCAGCCTCCCGTGACGTCACGGCTTGTGATTGGTTAATGGCGGCCATGTTGCCGGGACGCGGACCAATCACAGCAAGCCGTGACGTAATTTCGTCACGGCTTGCTGTGATTGGTCCGCGTCCCGGCAACATGGCGCCGTGACCAATCATAAGCCGGGACGTCACTGGAGGCTGGACACGCGCGCTTTTTAAAAAGCGCGCGTGTCCAGCCTCCCGTGACGTCACGGCTTGTGATTGGTTAATGGCGGCCATGTTGCCGGGACGCGGACCAATCACAGCAAGCCGTGACGTAATTTCGTCACGGCTTGCTGTGATTGGTCCGCGTCCCGGCAACATGGCCGCCCTGACCAATCACAAGCCGGGACTTCACGTAACCAAGTAAAAGCGCGAATTTTAAACAAACAACGCTGCCGGTTCCCTCGCTGAGGTCAAGGCTGCGTCGGACAGGTGAGTATAGCGATATTTTTTATTTTAATTCTTTCTTTTACACATTTATATGGATCCCAGGGCCTGAAGGAGAGTTTCCTCTCCTTCAGACCCTGGGAACCATCAGGAATACCGTCCGATACTTGAGTCCCATTGACTTGTATTGGTATCGGGTATCGGTATCGGATTGGATCCGATACTTTGCCGGTATCGGCCGATACTTTCCGATACCGATACTTTCAAGTATCGGACGGTATCGCTCAACACTAGCCATTATGTAATACTACATTTAACGGCAAAAGCCAAAAATAACCAGTTGGCTCATTTATTGGCTCAAGGCCTTGCACTACCTGTAAAGCAATATGTTCAGTGTTGCCTGGATTATTCTTTAAAGCAGGTCACAATCCTTTCTTTAACTGGCGATTAATGGACAGGAATCAATTTATGAAATATTATGGGTCTGCTGAAAACAATTTGTGTTTTTGGAGCACACCTAAAGTTGTGGACATTTAGAATATGTCTGAATTGGTCTGATTGCCTAGGGTAGTGCATTTTAGAGAACTGATGCATCAAGAGATAAATCTTGGAGACGGGAGTGGGAGGTTAAGATTATGGAGAATATTAATGGGATGTTCAAAATTTTTCAAACCTGGGAAGAGGGCAGAAAATTGTACACAATAATTAAAAATGCATTATTCAACAATTAAAACCCTCTTAATAACAACACTACTGCTCTTATCGTTATCGTCAACCTCAGTCCTTTATTGATGATGTCACATTTATCATTAATGTGAACACTACAGCCAGTCCCTGCTAGTGGTCAGCTGTGCGCCAGCATGAGCACTGAGGCCAGTAATTGGTTACAGTAAATGATGAATATGATGTTTTCACTGCAGGAGTATCAGAGGTGCAGTCGCTAGTACAATTTTGAAAATCCCAAACAATTCCTTTAAATTTAGATTTTTGGGAGACTTTACATCACAGGTGGGTGATGTGAGGGAGGAGATATAGAGCCATGTAGCACTCTGGAGAGATTTATGGGTGAGATTGAAAAGTTTATGTTACATTCCATAGAGGATGGGTAACCAGTGCAATGACTGGCACTGGGTGGAGGCACAGATGTAGCGGCTGGACAAAAATCTGAAAACATGTTAATTTTACCTACATTAAAACATTTTTATTTGTATATTTTTTTGTTAGGTAATGTTATTGAGCTTCCTATTTTCATATCTAATAGTTTTTTCTGGATGAGCTGGCAAGGAGATGAATTATATGGACAGTATATTGAATTCAACCTGAAGTATGGTTCTCTTGTGGTGGCACTGTAGTGAAATTAAACAGTTGCTTCCAGGTTCCAATAATTAGAAGGAAATGACCCTTTAAAAAAAAGACCTGTCACTAACCATAAATTTCCATAGCTGGTGTAAATGCTGATGTTCTAATAAATCTGGTGATTTTTTTCCTTTTGTTTCTGCTCCTCTCCGTTCCTGAGATATGACCTCCTCATCTTTTTATCTAAATCTACTCTTGTTAGCCATGTGAATGTGGCCCTCATGATGATGCTCGCAGAGAAGAATTCAGGACCACACCCACTTGGCTAACAAGAATAGATTTATATTCTAGGAAGAGGAAGCCATATCTCAGGACCGGAGAGGAGCAGGAACAAAAGAAAAACATCACTGGATTCAGGAGCACATTTATATGGTTCTACATCTCCTTGAGTTGTATCTGGATTGTTTCTACATAAATACCTGCATGTATTTTGGGACTGATGAACTGTGTGACAATAAATGGAAGAATTCACCTCTCCATGTCATTGTATGATTAATGACTATCTTATAATTGTTCTTCCATCTGACTCCACTTTACAATGCTCTGATTGAGATGACTCAGTTCTCCGATTGGATGTTCTATAAATGGATCTGCGTGTCCAGGGTGAGGGACACCTGGTAATTGGGCTGCTCATCATTACTAGCAAGACGTTTTCCTGATGAGGTCACCATACATAAACCTATTCTTGCCATTGAATTAGCTAAGGAAGGCTGAGGGTGGATTAAGTGAGAACATCCAAGTATGTCCTTCCTCACCTTTGTTTTTGGCTTAACATATCTAAACATGTATGGCATGACCTTTCTAGCTTTTAAAAAAAACAAAACAGGATTTTATGACTCTTTGTCAAGAGATGTTGATACTATTGGTGTCTAAGTTTGACCACCCAGTGGTTGAGATGTGAGTTGTAACTTGTTAAGGATTTTGCTTGTGTCTAGTGCTATAAAATTGAATACTGAAGGTCAGAAATTGGTCCTTTACAAACTTACGGCAAAGATGGTCAATAACAATTATTTGGATACGAAGAGGTCAGATGGTGTTAAGTGCAGATGCTATGCATTCATCATAGTTAATGGAATGTGCACATATGGAAGATCAGGTACACAAACTATTCATTGGTTCTTGTTGGCTATCTCATTCCAAAATCATGGTCCAAAATCATGGTCCATTACCATGGTCCATTACCATGATTCATACTCCACTAGGTGACACTATATCTTTGGTCAGGAAGCATGGGTTGAAGCTAGGTTCATCCCTCTAGACCTTGTTTTTCTACTCTCTGGTTAAACTTGGTGCTCCTAGTACTAAATTCAGATATTTCTGGTCTTTTCACATGAAACAGAGGTACATTTGGACCATGATTCATACTCCACTAGGTGACACTATATCTTTGGTCAGGAAGCATGGGTTGAAGCTAGGTTCATCCCTCTAGACCTTGTTTTTCTACTCTCTGGTTAAACTTGGTGCTCCTAGTACTAAATTCAGATATTTCTGGTCTTTTCACATGAAACAGAGGTACATTTGGACCCCCTTAGGCTTCTGAGCTGAATGTAACTGCTACCTCTGCACCCCACTCTCTATAGTTAGACCCCTACTGCTTGATAAATGGGTGATGAGGCTACCTCTGCTCTTGTTGATCCTAAACATTGTACTTGGTAATCTCAAGCTTAAGTGTGTCTACTCAGCCATAAACCCATACCATGAAGCTGCTGATGAACAGTATTGCTTCTGGTTTCATGTTATATAAAAATGAGAAGCTGCCGCCTTAGGCGAGGGCTCTATATAAAGTCACATAGCTTCAATAAAGCCCACTTATGTCTATGTTGATGACAAGGTTAGATGGATTATTTTATGTTTTATCCACCTGTTACTGATAAATGTGACAGGAACTTGGCTAACCCATATCTGGAAGCGGGCAATTACTTTTGGCTATGTTTTTAAAGATTCATCTGTGGATCAATACAAACCTCTATCTCGCTCCCTGTGTTTACATGTATATAAATATATAAAATTGCGTTGGGACCTAGATATACCTACAGGGTCATTGTTATGTGGCCGAACAGCATCTAGTCTTCATACTCTCACACTCCCAGACACACACATTATTCATACATACGTACATATGTATGTGTGCATATATATATATATTCTATATATATAATTGTCTAAGGGTTTTTCCGTCTGTCTGTCTGTCTGTCTGTCTGTCTTTCTGTCTGTCTGTCTGTCTGTCTTTCTGTCTGTCTGTCCTGGAAATCCTGGCCTGGCGGCCTCGACCAATCAGCGACGGGCACAGTATCGACGTAGATGTCATAATGGTTGCCATGGCAACGATGATGTCATAAAGGTTGCCTCGACCAATCAGCGACGGGCACAGTCTGTCGCGAATTCTGGAATCATCATTGTCCATATACTACGGGGACATGCATATTCTAGAATACCCGATGCTTTAGAATCGGGCCACAGTCTAGTATATATATATATATATATATATATATACGTATATATATACATATATATACATACTGCTCATGTGCACATCCAGATAGCCATAGACAGTGTCTTTTACGTAAAACCCACTGAGACTTTTATATACATGGAAAAAAAACACTCCTCCCTCCACATCATCCAGGTAATTGTCACTACATATAATATATGTTAGTAAATTACACTGACGCCCATATAATTGACACATTCCTCGCTGACTGTACAGAAATTATGGCAGCTGCCAGGAATATTATGTGCGACATGCGTAATTCACATTGCTTCCACTAGTGGTCAGAAGACAGTTCAAATGTCTACACCGCAGTATCTCTTCTCTTCATTGTGGAGTATATTGAATATAGGGTGTAATCACTCTTGGTATATTGTGTTTTTTTGCTTAATATAATCTATTGATAACTTTTTTATGGTATTCACGAAGTATATGGCCTAGAGATAAAAGCCAGTCTTAGCTGTTCCCCTGAGCATTCATTTTTTTCTTGTTTAAAACACTTCTTATGTAATAGAAATTGTTATCTTCTGGAATAATTCCTCCAGAAAACATTATTCCAGTAGCTTTTTAGCTTGCCTAGATGATCTTTATAAGACGAACATCAATGCTCTTTTTGCAGAGCAGTTGCTATTTCCTTGCAATCCTGTCATACACACCACTGTTTTTCAGTGTGCTCCTGATGGTGAACATATGAACATTAATATTAGCTAATGTGAAATCTGAGAGAGGCCTTTAGTTGTTTTGAGATTATCTTGGGTTCCTTTGTGATTTTGTAGTCTGTCATATGCGTTGCTCTCGGAGTCATTTTTGTTGGTAGATCACTCCTGGAGAAGATAACAAATGGTCCTGAATTTCCTCTGTGTACAATCTGTCTGACTGTGGATTGGTGGATAGAGATGAGTGAACATTCGCCAATCTCAAATTCTGCACGAACGTGTTTAGATTTCTGAGCATTTTCCCTGAAATATCTGCAAAATTTGGGAACAGTTCTGTAAATGCTTTTGTTAGGAGTGGCGCACTGTTATTTATTAATTTTTTTAATTAGCTTAATTTGAGTCGATTCTGGCAGCCAATCAGGGCACAGAAACCATCCACAACAACAATGTCCAGACACAAGGGCTTCTGTGACTGACTGCCAAAGTGATATGACCCTCTCCATATAAGAAGTGAACATGTTGTTTTGGTGGCTCCACTTTGTTAGTGCAACAGCGCAGAGAGGCTGCTCCTGCTGCAAGTTATCAGATAGTCAGATGGGCAATTTATTGTCAGCTACTTCAGCTAGATAGAATCCTGCGTTAAATCAATCTACCAACATCTAAATAGTCTGTGCTAACAGTATTGTGCAGGCGCGAGGCCACATTTCTTAATTAAAATCTTTTGGGCTAATATTCTTGTGCAGGCGCCAGGCCCCATTTGCTAATCAAAATAGTTTGGGCTTAAATTGTTGTGTAGGCACCAGGCCACATTTCATAATGAAAATTGTTCGGGCTAATATTGTTGTACAGGCACCAGGTCACATTTCCTAATCAAAATCCTTTGGGGTAATATTGTTTTGCAGGTGCCAGGTCACATTTCGTAATCAAAATCGTCTGGGTTAATATTGTGGTGCAGGCATCAGGCCACATTTCCTATTCAAAATCATTTGGGCTAATATTGCGGTGCAGGCACGAGGCCACATTTCCTAATCAAAATTGTTTGGGCAAATATTGTTGTGCAGGCACCAGGCCCCATTTCCTAATCAAAATAGTTTGGGCTTATATTGTTGTGTAGGCACTAGGCCACATTTCGTAATAAAAATTGTTTGGGCTAATATTGTTGTACAGGCACCAAGTCGCATTTCCTAATCAAAATCCTTTGGGGTAATATTGTTGTGCAAGCACAGACCACATTTTCTAATCAAAATCATTTGGACTAATATTGTTGTGCAGTCACCACGCCCCATTTTCTAATCAAAATAGTTTGGGCTAATATTGTTGTGCAGGCACCAGGCCACATTTTGTAATGAAAACAATTTGGGCTAATATTATTCTACAGGCACCAGGTCACATTTCCTTATCAAAATCATTTTGGCTAATATTGCTGTGCAGGCAGGAGGCCACAATTTCTAATCAAAATTGCATGGGCTAATATTGTTATGCAGGCACCAGGCCCCATTTCCTAATCAAAATCGTTTAAGCGAATATTGTTGTGCAGGCACCAGGCCACATTTCCTAATCAAAATCATTTGGGCTAATATTGGGGTGCAAGCAGGAGGCCACATATCCTAATCAAAATCATTTGGGCTAACATTTTTGTGCAGGCATCAGGCCCCTCTATCTCAGCAAATAAATACTGATTGTTAATTTAGTAACAGGTGACTGAAAGGTCTGGGCATAGGGTTGTGAAACAGCTGGTTAAAAGAGGGGAAGGGTACATCCAACTTGAGTGACAAAAAGCAAGGTCGTGGAAGGGGCAGTAGGCTTGTTATTTCGACGTGTGTGTGTCTGGGTTAGGTGGTTATGTTACTGAAGCCTCTACTGAACAAACACCGTCTTGTCCTATCAAAAGACAACTGACAACATATGTTACTGGACGGGCTACTGCACTCCCTTTCTTTTGCAGTACGCCTTGTAGATGAAGGCCAGAAAGAGCATATGCTCCAGTAGATGGCAAACATTGCACCAAGTCTCCTTCTCTTCCTTCTCCTTAACCTCAAACACACTACAATCCTCAGAGGTCGCACCCCAATTACCCTTGTTTCCCCCTACATCACGACTCTCCAGCAGCCCAACTGACTGTGGGGAACCACCGATGGACCAGTCTACAGAGGGTGACTCTCAGGGCGAGGATTGGGAGAAAAGAAAGGATGACGATAAGGTTGTAGATCCCACTTGGCGTGAACCCCGAGGCACGCAGCTGAGTAGCTCAGCAGAGTAGGTGGAGTAGGAGGATGATGGGGAGGTTACATTGCTGCTTGCCACACAGACACGGAGTGATGCAACCATGACAAGCGCTACATCCTCAGCTACAACTCTGGCTGTGGCCAGCAGCGGTTGTGAGTCTGCAGTTGGCAGGGGTGGCACTATCTACAATCTGCTGGCTACAGAAATGCTGCCTGTCCGCCTGGTGGATACAGACGGTTTCTGAAAGCTGATGGCCTTCGTAGTCTCCCATTACCCAGTCTCCCAGTCTCCATTACTTCTCTAAGAAAGATGTGCTATCAGAACCTAGAAAAAGATGTGGAGCAAGGAATGTAGACAACAATAAGTGAGATTTTATGTACACATTTACAAAAAAATAGATAAAATGGACGCCTTTGCATTCACTTTACTTACAACCCAGGTAAAATAAATATAATATACACTTTATTCAATGTGGTTTTAATCTGCACTGTATTGATAGCATGCTTTATGAGATGGCATGATTTGTGAGTTTGTTGCATCTATTGCACTTTTTGTTTTTTGGTTTATAATCATTAGCAAGTTGCAACATTTTATCTATATGCACCGAGCCACTTTATGACAATCTTGTTAGTCTTATACGTTTATATGAATGTGGATATAATTACATCTCTATCCAAACATAATTTATGACTTCCTTCTAATTATTTATTCTGTGGTCATATGCACCTCTAACTAAATGCAATAAAAGGCACTTTGCCTAGTATTACTATTATTGGTGTTGACGTTGTCATCGCTATAAAAACATATTTTTCATTTTGTTCACTCATCTAATGTGCATGTGACTAACGTAACCACTTTGCTTAATGCAATTCAATATATAACCTACAAAAGGTTGCCATTTTTTCGCTGCGTCTTTTTGGTCTGACACGAGCCATCCATTTTATCTATTTTTTGTAAATGTATAAATAAAATCTCGCTTATTCTTGTATACATTCATTGTTCCCCGTCTTTTTTTCTTTTTCTTTTGTTGTTATGGTTGTTTTATGGACTAATATGTGTGCTCTAAGAAAGATGTGCCGGCACTGGGTGACTCTGGTGGCTGTAGGGGCAGACGGGCAAGGAACTGCTTCACAAGTCTTCAAATCCCCAAGACTTGAAGGACAAACCTCTGAATCTAACACTTCCTCCATCAGCATCACTATCCCAGTCATCTGCATCCTAGAGCACACCTGTAACCTGTGTTACTATCCTTAAATTTTTCTACCAATAGTACTCTATGAAACTGATGTTTGTGTCACCTGAGAGTGGCTGAGCAAAAATCCAGTTTGAGCTGTTGCATGAGGTATCAGAGCTCCCAGAAAAGTAACCTTACACCGGTCCCTCACCCTCATCATCTTAATTGAAACTTCAATTGTAAATGCTGGCCCAGACCCTGATACCTCATGCGTTGCCCATGGCTGACTGCTGCTGCTGTGCCATTACCGAATTTCTACTGTGGGTGATGGGATCACCAGTCAACTACCTGTGTTACTATCCTTACATTTTTCTAACATTAGTGGTCAACCAAGCTGATATTTGTGCCACCTGGGTGTAGCTGAGCAGAAAAGCAGTTTGAGCTGTTGAATGAGGTATTAGGGGCCCCAGCAAAGCAGACTTACACCTGTCCGTCACCCAGCACATCTTAATTTAAAGTTAGATTAAAAGCTCTAAATGCTAGCCCAGACCCTGATACCTCATGCATGGGCAATGGCTGACTGCTGTGCCATTCTAAAATTTCTACTGTGAGTGAATTGATGCCACTTTTCCTGGTGTTTGCCCCCCTAATTTTTGGAAATGTTTGGACTCCAAGTTGGGTCTCCTTCATGCTTGTTGCCTGACTTTTGGGACGCCTTTCAGAGCACCAGGCCTACACCTGTCACTCATGCACCTATTACCGATCAATGTTTCAGGTAGAAATGCTGGTCCAAGCCCTGTCCCAGATCCTGTCCCATGCATCCATACTGCGCAATTATACTATTTGTACTCTGGGTCAATTGATGTCACTTTTCCTGGTGCCTACTCATAATCTGAGCCGTTCTGGCAGCTTTTTGCCCCCCCCCCCGAAGGTGTTGTTTGTGCATTTGGATCTGCCTCCCATTGAATTCAATGAGGTATATTCTGCAAACCGTGCGTCGAACCATGAGAGGTTCACTCATCTCTATTTGTGGAGTTCAAAATGTTTAGAGATAGTTTTGTAAATGTGTCCAACTTCATAATCATCAACAACTCTTCTTTTCATGTCTTCATGTCCTTTGTTCATGCCATTCTCTGTTCTTTAACAGGTCGCCCACTCACACTTCATTTTCATCCCATTGATAACATCAGACTCTTATTTCACTTGTATAATATCTGCTAATATTGTATTTTCCTCTTGCAAAAATTTGAAAAAAAAAATCTAACTTTGTTGAATCATTTGTTTTATTTGCCATTATTTACTGTATCTACTTTTAGGACTTGTCTGAAAATCGAATGTAGTTTCAGGTTAACTTTATGTAGAAATAAACCAAATTCTGAAGGGTTCCCAGACATTTAAGCACCACTGTACCTCTATATACATGTATGTATGTGTGTGTATAATGTGTGTATCTACACTTATACATTTATGTTAGCCTAAGCATAGTAATATGTATGTAATGCACAAAAACAAGATACAAAAATGAGACAAATCTGCATTTAATAGAGGTCATGCTGTGACCTAACATACTAGAAACTCTGGGTGTTTTCGTGTGGATACATTACTATGGCTGATTCACCATGATTTACTTTTATGGGGTTTTCTGACAACCAATTACAATATTAAAATCCACCTGACACCCGATGAGCCAGAACACCCTATAAACCTCTTCTAGGTAATTTGCATCCTGCTCCAGATTTAGGATTCCTGTTGGCCTATAAGTGTTTTCTATTTAAAGCTTTGTTTTTATATGTAAGTAAATATTTCCCATGTTAAAAATATTGTACTGAATGTGACCTTCTCATAGGGAAACCTTCCCCTGAGATGAAGGGTTGTAAAACTTGAGTACAATTTTTTTTATTGATACAGATGTGGCTCGAGACATCCCAAGTTGCCTGGCATGAGATGACCAGCTATAAAATAAAAAATTGTGCGTTGCTCTGTCAGGCGATGTTTATGCTATAAGTGTTTGTGTAAGACTTTATCAAATCTGTATCATGAGACATTCAAAGAAAAAAGTAAAGATATACAAGTGCTTCTCACAAAATTAGAATATCATCAAAAAGTTAATTTATTTCAGTTCTTCAATACAAAAAGTAAAACTCATATATTATATAGAGTCATTACAAACAGAGTGATCTATTTCAAGTGTTTATTTCTGTTAATGTTGATGATTATGGCTTACAGCCAATGAAAACCCAAAGTCATAATCTCAGTAAATTAGAATAATTGACAAAAAACACCTGCAAAGGCTTCCTAAACGTTTATAAAGGTTGCTTAGTCTGTTTCAGTAGGCTCCACAATCATGGGGAAGACTGCGGACTTGACACATGTCCAAAAGGCATCATTGACATACTGCACAAGGAGGGTAAGCCACAAATGGTCATTGCTAAAGAAGCTGGCTGTTCACAGAGTGCTGTATCCAAGCATGTTACTGGAAAGTTGAGTGGAAGGAAAAAGTGTGGTAGAAAAATGTGCACAAGCAACCTTGAAAGAATTGTTAGGAAAAGGCCATTCAAAAATGTAAGCTTAAATAAGCCCACACGATAACCAGAGGAACCTCCAAGGGCACAGGCTTTGCCTTTACATTTAATGCTCCATTAATATTGTGGGTTTTGTCATTCTCTCCTGCTAAAATTAGAGAATAATGTACCTCTAATACTCCACATGAGTCAGGGACTAAAACCCATTTTGTTCCTCTTATACACAGTGGTGCAGCATGAGCCCATAGTCTTTGATCACCATATTATGGCTAATTTTGTGAGTTAATTGATTAGTTTCAATGGACTGTTATGATTACAAAGGCCATCAGTTGGCATCAGCTCAGGTTTTATTCTGTTTTCTGTTGCTTTTGATAGGCCGAATTTGGCTTTGTCCATGGTGGCACCAGAAAGATGATAGGGAATGGTCAATCCAGACGTACACAATACTGACCATAGTAGGATTTATTCATTGTTATCAACTCCAAGATAAAACTTCTGTAATGAGAGATTTCAAAATCTAACAGGCCACCCGAAGATCATTCAACATTTTTTTGTTTAGTCAGTGATGATGCAAATGAAGACAACATAGGCCTAGATTGTGGGTCCTCAGTAATGTCTCCTCTTGAAGGGTGCAGGTAGTCTTGTGCAAGGTCGAATTAGCCCCTGAGGTTGCTTTGTGGTCCTTGGAAAGGTGAGCCCATGGCTCTTTGGCCTTGGCTCCCACAAACTATGGGAAAGGTTGGAGGTCAAAACCTAACTTTGCCCTGTAGGGTAGCAGAGAATATTATTTGGAGTTTTCTCCCAAGTAGAGTGACCTTCATACTTTCCACTCAAGATGTGATATGTTATCACGTGTTTCGGAATCTAGGCCCTGTCTGTGATACCATAGAGAAATGTCCTCCTGCTCAGATCAGTGTTCTCCTAACAGCTAAGAGCTGAAGATCGTTATCATTACCATTATCATTATCATTAGGAAACACATTCATTGGAGATTGCAGACAAAGTGCAAATATAGTTTCAAAAACGAGTGATGGGTTTACGAGAACTAATAGCTCATAAAGAAAATTAGTCATGGCCTAGCAAAATTATTTTCTAATCCCCCACTATTAATTTGGGGTTAGGTTAAAATGATTGACATGCCTCCAGATTTCAATATTCTTTAGTCAGTGTTGTATATAATGAGAGGAATATAAATGAGAGATATCAGCCGGAGAACATCAGACGTTCAACTGTCCGACCGAGGTCAACCACTTCACTAACCTGTGGAATATACAGCACCGGCATGACTATGGGACGCTCTGTGTGCACAGCTGGAGTCTGGCTACTAACGGCTTATGTGATACTCAGTCTGCAGGGAGCAGGTCAGTCCAAAGTCCGTCTATCTATCTATCTATCTATCTATCTATCTATCTATCTATCTATCTATCTATCTATCTTTCTATCTATCTATTATCTATCTATCCATCTATCATCTATTATCTATCTACCTACCTATTATCTATCTATTATCTATTTATCTATTATCTATATCTATGTATTATCTATCTATCTATCTATCTGCTATCTTTTATTTATCTATTATCTATCTATCATCTATCTATCTATCTATCATCTATCTATCTATCTATCTATCTATCTATCTCATTATGTAATTTCTATCTATCTATGCATCTTTGTATATATCTACTTTCTTTCTATCCATCAATCTATCTATTATATATTTCTATATAATCTATCTAGCTATCTACAATGCCTTGAAATAGTATTCATAGCCCGTGAACATTTCCATATTTTTTCACGTTATACCCACAAACTTAAATGTATTTTGTTGAGATTTTATGTGATACCGACACAACGTATCAAGTATTTGTGAAGTGTAAAAGAAATGAAAGATGGTATTCTAAATATTTTAAAAATACAAATCTGAAAATTGGGGCCTACATTTGTTTTCAACCCCCTGAATCAATACTTTGTAGGACCAACTCTCATTGCAATTACTGCTGCAGTCTGCTAGGGTCTGTCTCTACCAGCTTTGCACATCTAGAGGTGACATTTTTGCTCCTTCTTCTTTGTACACTCGCTTTCGCTCAGTGAGGTTGGATGGAGGCGTCAATGAACAGCAATTTTCTTGTCTTTCAACAGATTCTCAATGGGATTCAGGTCTAGACTGTGACTGGGTCATTTACACACATGAATATGCTTTGCTCTAAACAATCCATTGTACCTCTGGCAGGATGTTTAGGGTTGTTGTCCTGGTGGAGATTGAATTTTTGCCTCAGTCTCAAGTCTTTTGAAGCCTCTAACAGGTTTTTCTCCAGGGTTACCCTGTATTTAGTTTCATCCATCCTCCCATGAACTCTGACCAGCTTCCCTGCCCCTGTTGCCGAAAAGCCTCCCCAAAGCATGATACTGCCACCACCATGTTTGATAGCGGGGATGGTGTTTTCAGATTGATGCACAGTGTTAGTTTTCCACAACACATAGCATTTTGCATTTAGCTACAAAGTTTTACTTCGGCCACATCTGACCAGAAACTTTCTTACACATGCTCGCTGTGTCCCCTACATGGCTTTTTGAAAACCACAAACAGGACTTTTTATGGCTTGCTTTCAAAATGGCTTTCTTTTTGCCACTGTTCCATAATGGCCAGATTTGTAAAGTATATGGCTAATAGTTGTGCTTTGGACAATTTCTCCCACTTGAGCTGTGGATCTCTGCAGCTCTTCCAGAGTGACCATTGGCCTTTTGGCTGCTTCTTTAATTAGCTCTCTCATTTCTTGGGGTGTTAGTTTAGGAGGACGACCATGTCTTGGTAGGTTTGCAGTTGTGCCATGTTCCTTCCATTTTTGGATGATGGATCTAACAGTGCGCAGTAAACTCTCCAGATCTTGAGCTATTTTTTATAACCTAACCCTGCTTTTCTCTTATTTACAACTTTATCCCTGACCTGTCTGGTGTGTTCCTCTGTCTTCATGACGTTCTTTAATCCCCAATGTTCTCAAATGTCTGAGGCCTTCACAGAACAGCTGCAGTTTTACTAAGAAGAAATCATACACAGGTGGACTCAATTTACTAATGATGTGACTTCTGGAGGCGATTGGTCACTCAGGATTTTATTTAGGGGTATCGGACTACAGGGGGATGAATACAAATGCACATCACAATTTTCACATTTAGATTTTTAAAATAATTAGAAAACCATCTATAATTTCCTTCACAAATACTCGCTACTTTGTGTTGATATCACATAAAATCCCAATAAAATACATTATTTAATTTTATGGGTGTGACGTTTTCAAGGAATTGCATGTATCTATCGATCTATCTGTTTTTCTAATCTCAAAAATCTAAATAAATCTATTAATTTTTTCTCAATTTTTCTACTCAGGTGCTCAGACCAACACGACATCCTTAGGTGAGATTAGAGATTTATTATTTCCTCTAGTTAGAGATTAAAAATATGACAATCTAACTTGTATTTGCCATCATGATGTTCGAGATCATGGTGCAGCGTTTGACGTTGTGGTTTCTTGGGTCTCTTAGACTAATGCAACAGCATTTTGTAGTGTATTTTATCCAATAGCAGTAGCTGCAAGTTTTATCCTCTTGAAAATGACTAAGAAGCCCATGCATCCCCTTTTCAGATGATTGGTGGGGATCCCAATCACATTTCATCTAGATCGCCTGTTCAGTGCCACATGGAACAATGTACAGTAATGCTGGTGACTAGCGGTCCACAACACTGGTCCCTCGGGCGCTGCACAAGGTCCGGGCACACAGCTCTGCCTCACTATGTAATGTTTGCTCTTTTCTCTAGGTCCATTGGTGCCAGGATGGGGAATCGCTCTCTTAGTACTGATGTCCTTATTTTTGGCCTCTATCTTATTCTGCCTCTGTTGCGCGGTAAGATCTTCCTTATAATTAGAGATGAGAAAATTTGGGAGATTTCTAAAATGGTGAATTTCCTATTAGAAAAATGGAATATTAAATTATTCTCATCTCCATCTACAACGAATATTTCTTTTTTTTAATAGAATAATTTACAGATCATTTTTTTCTATTTTCGCAGCCTTTCTGCTGCAAAAACCAAGCAATCGAGGGACAGAATGGACTATCCTCCACCATCAATAGCTTTAAATGCTGGGAGTGAGTGATGGGCTCGAGATCGTCCTGGAGTTCTCATTCTGTTTTTTCACATTTATGGTTTCTTTCTATTGCTGCATTTCTCATGTGAATTTCAAGAGCTTCAATATAAATTATCACCAAATGATTACTTCATAAAGAAGGACAAACATGGACACGTGCATTGACGATCATTGACTATACCATACATACATCGGAAAATATGGAGAATGTAATGGTGGACCACTACTGAATCCCAGAGTGAAGAGTCTCTTTCCTAGCTTACCCCATTACTAGCATTGTATGCATGAACTATTGAAAGAAATGGACTTTTGCTTTGACTATTTCACTAATCTCACAAATAAGATCGTCCTATATTGATTTGTGACCTCTGAGCATCTGAGAAATTGATTTTATTTTTTTGGCATTAAAAAAAAAAAAAAAAAGTTACTTGTAATACCATGCCTGACCACATGGACTGCTGTTACAAGGAGTCTTACCTATGAGCCGTACACAACCCGTTGCCTTTTGATGCAGATGTGTGTAGTGTACCATTATAAATGGCAGTGATTAAGCTGCAGAACCAGCACTTTGGAGTCTCCACCAGTCCCAGATCGTACCCATTCTCCTACACATTCTGGATCCAGTGCATTGACTTTTGCAGTTTTTGTTTCGGTGTAACTTTTTTATTACTGTGATATTACTGTTTTCAGGCATTACACGCTTTTATTTATGTTATTCTGAATATATTGTATGTTACCACTTCTGAATACTTATTTATTCTCCTACCCGTCAACAACATATCACTGTGCAATAAACATGAGTCTATGAAATGATACAATGTGGAGTCCTCTTCATCTATTAATTTGGTATATTATAATTTCATCCTTTACATTTATATGGAAAAATGCAGAATGGTCCTTCATTCCACTATGATGATCTTCATAATCAAGTTCAGAAGAAGAAAATCTTGTGATTATTTTGGTTTTTACTAATATGCATGTATAATGCGTACAGGGGGTAATGCACGGCAGTAATGTCACACAACAGTGCACAAAGTGATGTCATAGTAGCGGGTTAAAACACACAGTGATATCACACAAACATGGGGATAGTGCACACAGTGATGTCGTAATAGCGGGATAATACAAACAGTGATGTCACACAAACATGGGGATAGTGCACACAGTGATGTCGTAATAGCGGGATAATACAAACAGTGATGTCACGCAAACATGGGGATAGTGCACACAGTGATGTCATAATTACGGGATAATACACACAGTGATGTCACACAAACATGGGGATAGTACACACAGTGATGTCATAATAGCGGGATAATACACACAGTGATGTTACACAAACATGGGGATAGTGCACACAGTGATGTCGTAATAGCGGGATAATACACACCGTGATGTCGCACAAACATGGGGATAGTGCACACAGTGATGTCGTAATAGCAGGATAATACACACAGTGGTGTCACACATACATGGGGATAGTGCACACAGTGATGTCGTAATAGCGGGATAATACAAACAGTGATGTCACGCAAACATGGGGATAGTGCACACAGTGATGTCATAATTACGGGATAATACACACAGTGATGTCACACAAACATGGGGATAGTACACATAGTGATGTCATAATAGCGGGATAATACACACAGTGATGTTACACAAACATGGGGATAGTACACACAGTGATGTCGTAATAGCGGGATAATACACACCGTGTTGTCACACAAACATGGAGATAGTGCACACAGTGATGTCATAATAGCAGGATGATACACACAGTGGTGTCACACAAACATGGGGATAGTGCACACAGTGATGTCATAATAGCAGGATAATGCACACAGTGATGTCACACAAACATGGGGATAGTACACATAGTGATGTCATAATAGCGGGATAAAACACACAGTGATGTTACACAAACATGGGGATAGTACACATAGTGATGTCATAATAGCGGGATAATACACACAGTGATGTTACACAAACATGGGGATAGTGCACACAGTGATGTCGTAATAGCGGGATAATACACACCGTGTTGTCACACAAACATGGAGATAGTGCACACAGTGATGTCATAATAGCGGGATAATACAAACAGTGATGTAACACAAACATGGGGATAGTGCACACAGTGATGTCATAATAGCGGGATAATACACACCGTGATGTCACACAAACATGGGGATAGTACACACAGTGATGTCATAATAGCGGGATAATACACACAGTGATGTCACACAAACATGGGGATAGTACACATAGTGATGTCATAATAGCGGGATAATACACACAGTGATGTTACACAAACATGGGGATAGTGCACACAGTGATGTCGTAATAGCGGGATAATACACACCGTGTTGTCACACAAACATGGAGATAGTGCACACAGTGATGTCATAATAGCGGGATAATACAAACAGTGATGTAACACAAACATGGGGATAGTGCACACAGTGATGTCATAATAGCGGGATAATACACACCGTGATGTCACACAAACATGGGGATAGTGCACACAGTGATGTCATAATAGCAGGATAATACACACAGTGGTGTCACACAAACATGGGGATAGTGCACACAGTGATGTCATAGTAGTGGGATAATACACACAGTGGTGTCACACAAACATGGGGATAGTACACACAGTGATGTCATAGTAGTGGGATAATACACACAGTGGTGTCACACAAACATGGGGATAGTACACACAGTGATGTCATAATAGCGGGATAATACACACAGTGATGTTACACAAACATGGGGATAGTGCACACAGTGATGTCGTAATAGCGGAATAATACACACCGTGATGTCACACAAACATGGGGATAGTGCACACAGTGATGTCATAATAGCAGGATAATACACACAGTGGTGTCACACAAACATGGGGATAGTGCACACAGTGATGTCATAATAGCGGGATAATACAAACAGTGATGTAACACAAACATGGGGATAGTGCACACAGTGATGTCATAATAGCGGGATAATACACACCGTGATGTCACACAAACATGGGGATAGTACACACAGTGATGTCATAATAGCGGGATAATACACACAGTGATGTTACACAAACATGGATATAATGCACACAGTGATGTCATAATAGCGGGATAATACACACCGTGATGTCACACAAACATGGGGATAGTGCACACAGTGATGTCATAATAGCAGGATAATACACACAGTGGTGTCACACAAACATGGGGATAGTGCACACAGTGATGTCATAGTAGTGGGATAATACACACAGTGGTGTCACACAAACATGGGGATAGTACACACAGTGATGTCCCAGTAGTGGGATAATACACACAGTGGTGTCACACAAACATGGGGATAGTACACACAGTGATGTCATAATAGCGGGATAATACACACAGTGATGTTACACAAACATGGATATAGTGCACACAGTGATGTCATAATAGCGGGATAATACACACAGTGATGTTACACAAACATGGATATAGTGCACACAGTGATGTCATAATAGCGGGATAATACACACAGTGGTGTCACACAAACATGGGGATAGTGCACACAGTGATGTCATAGTAGTGGGATAATACACACAGTGGTGTCACACAAACATGGGGATAGTACACACAGTGATGTCATAGTAGTGGGATAATACACACAGTGGTGTCACACAAACATGGGGATAGTACACACAGTGATGTCATAATAGCGGGATAATACACAAAGTGATGTTACACAAACATGGGGATAGTGCACACAGTGATGTCATAATAGCAGGATAATGCACACAGTGATGTCATAATAGCACGATAATGCACACAGTGATGTCATAATAGCGGGATAATACACACAGTGATGTCACACAAACATGGGGATAGTACACACAGTGATGTCATAATAGCAGGATAATACACACAGTGGTGTCACACAAACATGGGGATAGTGCACACAGTGATGTCATAATAGCGGGATAATACACACAGTGATGTTACACAAACATGGGGATAGTGCACACAGTGATGTCATAATAGCGGGATAATACACACCATGATGTCACACAAACGTGGGGGATAGTGCACACAGTGATGTCATAATAGCAGGATAATACACACAGTGGTGTCACACAAACATGGGGATAGTGCACACAGTGATGTCATAATAGCGGGATAATACACACAGTGATGTTACACAAACATGGGGATAGTGCACACAGTGATGTCATAATAGCGGGATAATACACACCGTGATGTCACACAAACGTGGGGGATAGTGCACACAGTGATGTCATAATAGCAGGATAATACACACAGTGGTGTCACACAAACATGGGGATAGTGCACACAGTGATGTCATAATAGCGGGATAATACACACAGTGGTGTCACACAAACATGGGGATAGTGCACACGTTGATGTCATAATAGCGGGATAATACACACAGTGATGTCACACAAACATGGGGATAGTACACATAGTGATGTCATAATACCAGGATAATACACACAGTAATGTTACACAAACATGGGGATAGTGCACACGGTGATGTCATAATAGCAGGATAATGCACACAGTGATGTCATAATAGCACGATAATGCACACAGTGATATCATAATAGCGGGATAATACACACAGTGATGTCACACAAACATGGGGATAGTACACACAGTGATGTCATAATAGCAGGATAATACACACAGTGGTGTCACACAAACATGGGGATAGTGCACAAAGTGATGTCATAGTTACATAGTTTTTAAGGTTGAAGGAAGACTTTAAGTCCATCTAGTTCAACCCATAGCCTAACCTAACATGCCCTAACATGTTGATCCAGAGGAAGGCAAAAAAAAAACCATGTGGCAAAGAGTAAGCTCCACATTGGGAAAAAAAATTCCTTCCCGACCCCACATACGGCAATCAGACTAGTTCCCTGGATCAACGCCTTATCAAGGAATCTAATATATATACCCTGTAACATTATTCTTTTCCAGAAAGGTATCCAGTCCCCTCTTAAATTTAATTAATTAATCACTCATTACAACATCATACGGCAGAGAGTTCCATAGTCTCACTGCTCTTACAGTAAAGAATCCGCGTCTGTTATTATGCTTAAACCTTTTTTCCTCCAGATGTAGAGGATGCCCCCTTGTCCCTGTCTCAGGTCTATGAATAAAAAGATCATCAGAAAGGTCTTTGTACTGTCCCCTCATATATTTATACATTAAAATAAGATCACCCCTTAGTCTTCGTTTTTCCAAACTAAATAGCCCAAAGTTTAATACCCTATCTTGGTATTGCAGACCCCCAGTCCTCTAATAACCTTGGTCGCTTTTCTCTGCACCCGCTCTAGTTCAGCTATATCTTTTTTATACACCGGAGACCAGAACTGTACACAGTATTCTAAGTGTGGTCGAACTAGTGACTTGTATAGAGGTAAAATTATGTTCTCCTCATGAGCATCTATGCCTCTTTTAATACATCCCATTATTTTATTTGCCTTTGTAGCAGCTGCCTGACACTGGCCACTGAATATGAGTTTGTCATCCACCCATGCACCCAGGTCTTTTTCATTGATGGTTTTGCCCAGAGTTTTAGAATTAAGCACATAGTTATACATCTTATTACTTCTACCCACGTGCATGACATTACATTTATCCCCATTAAAGCTCATTTGCCATTTATCAGCCCAAGCTTCTAGTTTACATAAATCATCCTGTAATATAAAATTGTCCTCCTCTGTATTGATTACCCTGCAGAGTTTAGTGTCATCTGCACATATTGAAATTCTACTCTGAATGCCCCCTACAAGGTCATTAATAAATATGTTAAAAAGAAGAGGGCCCAATACTGACCCCTGTGGTACCCCACTGCTAACCGCGACCCAGTCCGAGTGTGCTCCATTAATAACCACCCTTTGTTTCCTATCCCTGAGCCAGCTCTTAACCCACTTACACATATTTTCCCCTATCCCCATTAGTCTCATTTTATGTATCAACCTTTTGTGTGGCACCATATTAAAAGCTTTTGAAAAGTCCATATACACTACATCTACTGGGTTCCCTTGGTCCAGTCCGGAACTTACCTCTTCATAGAAGCTGATCAAATTAGTCTGACATGAACGGTCCCTAGTAAACCCGTGCTGATACTGGGTCATGAGGTTATTCCTCTTCAGATACTCCAGCATAGCATCCCTTAGAATGCCCTCCAGGATTTTACCCACAGTAGAGGTTAAGCTTACTGGCCTATAATTTCCGAGTTCAGTTTTTGTCCCTTTTTTGAATATTGGCACCATATTTGCTATACGCCAGTCCTGTGGTACAGACCCTGTTATTATGGAGTCTTTAAAGATGAAACAAAATGGTCTATCAATGACTTATCTAATTTTTTGTATTTATTTAATGCCTCATCACTACCTACTTCCTTTAATTCTCTAAATGCTTTCTTTTTGTCACTTATTGCGCCCCTTACAGCTCTATTTAGCCATATTGGTTTCCTCCTATTTCTAGTATGTTTATTCCCATACGGTATATACTGTGCACAGGTCCTATCCAGGATGCTAATAAACGTCTCCCATTTTCTTTGTGTATTTTTATGTCTCAGGATATCGTCCCAGTTAATTGCACCAAGATCATCTCTCATCCGTTGGAAATTTGCCCTCCTGAAGTTTAGTGTCCTTGTCACCCCTCTACTACACATTTTATTAAAGAATACATGAAAACTTATTATTTTGTGATCACTAGGGTTGAGCGACTTTTATTTTTATAGGATCGGGTCGGGTTTCACGAAACCCGACTTTCTCAAAAGTCGGGTCGAGTGAAATCGGCCGATCCTATAAAAAAGTTGGGGTCGGGGTTGGCCGAAACGCGAAACCCAATGCAGTGCAATGGGATACTATGGTTCCCAGGGTCTGAAGGAGAGGAAACTCTCCTTCAGGCCCTGGGATCCATATTTAAGTGTAAAATAAAGAATTAAAATAAAAAATATTGATATACTCACCGTCTGACGCGCCCTGGTAGTAATTGGCATCTTCCGTTCCTAAGAATGGCGCTTGAAAGACCTTTCAATGACGTCACTGCTTGTGATTGGTCGCGGCGGCCCACGTGACCGCTGAGCGACCAATCACAACAAGCCGTGACGTAATTCTCAGGTCCTAAATTCCTCATTCTAGGAATTTAGGCCATGAGAATTACGTCACGGCTTGTGATTGGTCGCTCAGCGGTCACGTGGGCCGCCGCGACCAATCACAAGCCGTGACGTCATCGAAAGGTCCTTCACGCGCTGATTCTTAAGAAGGAAGGCTGCCGGAAAGAAGCCGAGGGTGAGTATATTCCTATTAGGTATATACTCACCCTCGGATGCACCCTGCTTCTTTCCGGCAGCCTTCCTTCTTAAGAATCAGCGCGTGAAGGACCTTTCGATGACGTCACGGCTTGTGATTGGTCGCGGCGGCCCACGTGACCGCTGAGCGACCAATCACAACAAGCCGTGACGTAATTCTCAGGTCCTAAATTCCTCATTCTAGGAATTTAGGCCATGAGAATTACGTCACGGCTTGTGATTGGTCGCTCAGCGGTCACGTGGGCCGCCGCGACCAATCACAAGCCGTGACGTCATCGAAAGGTCCTTCACGCGCTGATTCTTAAGAAGGAAGGCTGCCGGAAAGAAGCCGAGGGTGAGTATATTCCTATTAGGTATATACTCACCCTCGGATGCACCCTGCTTCTTTCCGGCAGCCTTCCTTCTTAAGAATCAGCGCGTGAAGGACCTTTCGACGACGTCACGGCTTGTGATTGGTCGCGGCGGCCCACGTGACCGCTCAGCGACCAATCACAAGCCGTGACGTAATTCTCATGGCCTAAATTCCTAGAATGAGGAATTTAGGACCTGAGAATTACGTCACGGCTTGTTGTGATTGGTCGCTCAGCGGTCACGTGGGCCGCCGCGACCAATCACAAGCCGTGACGTCATCGAAAGGTCTTTCAAGCGCCATTCTTAGGAACGGAAGATGCCGGTTACCAGCGGCGATGTCCAGGCTGCGTCGGAGAGGTGAGTATATCAATATTTTTTATTTTAATTCTTTATTTTACACTTAAATGTGGATTCCGATACCGAGTTCCGATATCGCAAACATATCAGAACTCGGTATCGGAATTCCGATCCCAGATTCAGAAGATCGCCGACCTCATGGCCGACCCCACACAGGGGTCGGGTTTCATGAAACCCGACTTTGCCAAAAGTTGGTGACTTCTGAAAATGGCCGACCCGTTTCGCTCAACCCTAGTGATCACTATTCCCCAAGTGACCCCCAACCCTTATATTTGCTATGCGGTCTGGCCTGTTGGTTAATATTAGGGGCCCCCTTCTTGTTGGGTCCTGAACCAGTTGTGAAAGGTAATTGTCTCTCATAGTTGTCAAAAACCGATTACCTTTGCTGGAACTGCAGGTTTCTGTTCCCCAATCTATTTCAGGATAGTTGAAGTCCCATATAATAATGACTTCTCCTTGAGTCGCAGCTTCATCTATTTGCTTTACGAGGATATTCTCCATTGCTTCCATTATTTTTGGAGATTTATAACAAACCCCTATCAGTAATTTATTATTTTTTCCCCCTCCCCTTATCTCTACCCACAGGGACTCTACATTTTCATTAAATTCGCCCATAGTATCACGCAGGATGGGTTTTAAGGTCGATTTTATATCCATACATACGATTTACATACAGACACACCCCTCCCCCTCGCTTATCTGTACAGTCATTTCTGAACAGGCTATAACCCTGCAAGTTAACAGCCCAGTCATGGCTCTCATCCAGCCATGTTTCAGATATCCCCACTATGTCATAATTATGCTCCAACAACATTAATTCTAATTCGTCCATTTTGTTGGCGAGGCTTCTGGCATTAGTATACATGCACTTGATGTTACTCTCTGTACCTCTATTCTTTCTTAAATTAATAACTGTTCTAACCCCACCCCCCATGCCACCGCCACCCCCAACTTCCTTATTTGTGCCCAGGTCTCTATCTGCACTATCTTCCCCTCCTATAAAAAGAATACCCTCCCCCCAATCCCTAGTTTAGACACGCCTCCAACCTTCTAGCCATTTTCTCCCCCAGCACAGCTGCACCTTCCCCATTGAGGTGCAGCCCGTCCCTAGTGTAGAGCCTGTAGCCAACTGAGAATTCGGCCCAGTTCTGCAGGAACCCAAACCCCTCCTTCCTACACCAATTCTTGAGCCACTTATTAACATCCCTAATCTCCCGTTGCCTCTCTGGCGTGGCATGTGGTACAGGCAGTATTTTGGAAAATACCACGTTGGAGGTCCTTGCTTTCAGCTTGCAGCCTAATTCCCTGAAATCATCTTTAAAGGGCCACTGTCACCCCCCTCCAGCCGTTATAAACTAAAAGAGCCACCTTGTGCAGCAGTAATGCTGCATTCTAACAAGGTGGCTCTTTTAGTTTGAGGTTCAAGCATACCCCAAATAAAACGTTTTTATACTTAGCCACAATTCCTGTCTCTAGCCAGGTAGGCAGGTCCTCACTTCCCAGCTTGGCCAGCTCCTCTGCCGTCACTCACATGATGGATCTGCTGCACAGCAAATAGCTGTAGGACCTGCGATGACGTCACTGCCATGTGATTGCCCTAATCACATGGCAGTGACATCATCGCAGGTCCTACAGCTATTTGCTGTGCAGCAGATCCATCCTGGTGTTCTGTGGATGTCTTTTGTTCTCTGGTATCAGCCATTACATCAGACGGTCAGAGCTTACTGCGTCTGCGCAGGACACCAGTACACAGCGCAGGCGCCGGATTTGAAACGATAACAGCGCTGAGGGGGCGGTGCCGAAAGTGTAGGAAGATGCATTACTGCTGCACAAGGTGGCTCTTTTAGTTTATAACGGCTGGAGGGGGGTGACAGTAGCCCTTTAAGGACCTTCCACCTACCTCTAACTTTGTCATTTGTGCCAATGTGCACCATGACCGCTGGGTCCTCACCAGCCCCTCCCAGTAATCTGTCCACCCGATCAGCGATGTGTCGGACTCGAGCGCCAGGTAGGCAGCACACCGTTCGACGATCCCTGTCTTTGGGACAGATTGCCCTATCTGTTCCCCTAATAATTGAGTCCCCCACTACCAGCACCTGTCTGGCCTGTACTGCTCTATTTCCCTCCTTACTGGAGCAGTCACTCCTCCGGCTTTCAGAGGACATGCCTGGCTGCAGCAGTGCTACCCCTGTACTGGCACCCCCCTCATCTGCCAACTTAGCAAACTTATTGGGGTGTGCCAGATCAGGACTAGCCTCCCTGGCACTCTTCCCTCTACCCTGCCTTCTAACTGTCACCCAGCTTGCTACTTCACTGTCCTGCAGCTCCATCCTACCACCACCCCCCCCCCTCATCTATCCCATTGAGCGTCTGCTCAGTGAGCAGAAGACTCCTTTCCATGTTGTCTATGGATCTCAGTGTTGCCAGCTGCACATTTAGATCCAGAATCTGGGTTTTCAAATGCACAACGTGCTCACATCTCGCACAGCAGTATGCACCCTCGACCAGCTGGTCAAGGACTGCATACATGTGGCAAGATGTGCACTGGATGGCATTAACAATAGTGGAGCACATTTCCTAATGGGGATTGCACCAAACAGAAACGTTAAATAAAAATAAATACAAAGTATTAATAAAATACAGACAGCAATTCAGCAATTCCTCCCTTGGAAACTCCCTGAATCCAAAGTCACTGAATCACAAGTCACACTTACTGCCGTCCACACTTACACTCAGGTCACACTCAGCTCATTCACACTTGCTAAGCTGAAGATTTTTTTTTTCTCCCCTCAGCAGCAATCCACCTTGCTGTTCAATGCACTTCCAAAAAAGGTAGCGGGATAATACACACAGTGATGTCACACAAACATGGGGATAGTACACACAGAGATGTCATAATAGCGGGATGATGCACACAGTGGTGTCACACAAACTTGGGGATAGTGCACACAGTGATGTCATAATAGTGCAATAATACGCACAGTGGTGTCACACAGACATGGGGATAGTGCACAAAGTGATGTTACAGTAGCGGGATAATACACACAGTGATGTCACACAAACATGGGGATAGTGCACACAGTGATGTCATAATAGTGGGATAATACACACAGTGGTGTCACACAAACATGGGGATAGTGCACACAGTGATGTCATAATAGTGGGATAATACAATTTGTTATGCAGCTTGTAAGCACTACTCTAAAGCAGGACTGATTGCCTGAACCAAATAAGCAGGACTGATTGCCTGAAATTTGTATTCATTAGCCTTCTGACTGAACCTTTTAGCCACAGGTGTTTTAATTGCAGCAGGACCTCTACCCCTCTACAGAGAGAGAGAGATTTTAGTCTAAGAGAGGACTCACATTAGGCTCCCATTCAGATGAAGACTTTAGTCTAAGAGAGGAATGGCAGTGTTAGGTCCTGGAAAAGAGAAACACCTTACCGTGGCTTCCAGGTACATACAGTATGAATTGGCCAATTTATGCGCTAAGCTTTCTCAATTTTTCATATTTCTAGCGCAGTAATGCAATTCAATTTTCATATTTCATATTTGCATGCTATGGCACTGCAGAGTGCTGCCTTTTTTGTTTGAGCGTTTGATTGCTTGAACTTGACAGCTTCAGTATAACTACACTTTTCCAATGCTGTAGAAGCAAAACTGCTTCTGCCTGCAGCATCAGAGGCCAAGGAAATCAGGACCAGCCACTCAACAGTGCTGCTAGCCCAAACTGTAAATCTTCAAGAGCGCACTGCCCTCCGGCAAACAGGAAGACAGTAGGCCAGGGAGTGTTGCATTCCTGAAAGTAAGAACTTGGGAGCCTTCCTTTAAAGACTAAATCCATCTTTGCATAAATTTTTGGATGGTGGTGCAAGAGAAGATCACTGGAGAGAAGACAGAATTATTGGCTACCAAGGATGACTGTTGTATGTGGGAAGCGTAGGCTAACCAGTCTGGTCCAATCTGATCCCATAGAATAGCTACTGGTCAAAAATTGCAGTTTGTTGCGTATGGGGCTTTGCAGTTGCCAACTGGTTAGAGAACCAACTCTGGACCATATCAACCACCAACAGTACCAAGACGAACTAAGGGAAGAAGACAAGCCAGGAGAGGCAGTGTGATGGAGCAATGTTCAGTGGGAAATTTTGTCTACTGGCATCATGCGTATGTAACATGTACCACCTACCTAATCACTGTACAGACCGAGTGCAACCTTCATGGCATCGCGGTTCTCTAATAGCAATCACCTCAACAGGATATTACCATTTGCCAACATGACAAAATGTGTCAAGGTTAGAATTTGTCTCCAAATACCCAGATCTCAATTTCATGGATCATTTGTGTGCTGGAACAACAAGTCTAATCCGTGGATGACGCACCAAGCAATTTGCAGTTAATAGCTGTGTAATAGTCCATATTTCTTGGCTTACGTTAGAGGATAGCTAATTTGTAATTCAATGAGGGGACGTGCTACCTTTGCTTTTGGAGGATCTAGATCTCTGCATTACATGGATAGTTCATTGATTTCAATTGTTGCCATGTAATGCTTCACTTGCCCTGTGGAGGCACTGAAGGGAAACTGAACACTTACTACTTCATTGTACTTCACTTTGCAGCTAATATCTGGGAGACTTAGCAGAAGGATAATGTGTAACTTTTATAAAAAAAGGGATTGTCCAAAAGGACAACCCCATACTAAATCATGGATGTTTTTCATTCCAGTATGATTTCAATGATTTCTAGACACATGAGTACCTCTTTAGTACCACCCCGTGTTTCAGGAGGTCCACTCTGCTTTAGCTGGAGTCTGAATGAAGGAAAATGCCGGCTGGAATTCCTTGTTTACATGGGCGCATATAAAATATCACTGCTTCTCCACGTATTTCCAGTATGACAACACTTTACTCACAGGACACAGAAATATATATCACACAGATACAGAGTGCAGGCCTAATGAAAAGCAGCAGGCCAGACATACATTACAATAGCCGCAGGGGGCCGGAGCCTGCCGATATTTACTGTGGGAATTACAAAGGTGGGAGAGGTCAGAAGGGGGATATCTTGTCCCCTCTGCCCAGGGGTGCAGCCTGTGGGCTGATGCATTAGGGACATGCCTCTCACATGGAAACTATTATACATACATATAACTGCACAACATAATTTGGGTGCTGAGGGGTTCCGTAACAATGACGTACAGTCTATGCTTTGTCAGTTAGTTTATGACCCTGTTCCTGCTTTCTTACTTTGCGCTATTCCTGCCTGAGTGATTCACCTGGATAATGAGGGATCTTTCAATCTTGTGGCACAGTTTATGCTTCGTAATTTACAAGCGCAGCCTCAGCCCTCATAAATGTGTCACCCCACCTTAAAGCATACACAGTCCCGTCAATAAAGTACAAGAAAATATCAGTGATCCCGGCTTCCTGCAAATAGCTAAGACCTGCTTCACGGCTCGTAGGGACCAGTTCATGTTTAGTGACACAGCATAACTTTGCTGTATTACACATAGCCCTGAAATGTGAGAGCGCCCGGGGGATGCATGACAAGGTATGATGTTCTGTGACTTTTAAGGAATTGCCGCCCATCATCATTGAACCCTTTATGGATTGCTTTGCATATAAAGATATAAAGATGGTTTCAGGCCCTAACAAAATACCCCTAGGTTACAAATCACTAAACATACAGTAATATACTGACTTCTGATTATTTACGCAATCATAAAGCACTAAAATATACTGTAGCTGGGAGTGAGAAAAATCAACTCTCCCAGGATGCCCCCAAGGCATCCAATCAATAGAGTCACCAGGACTGCTCCAGATAGAAGTAAAACCAGACAAATAGAGCAAAAAAGTCCACATGTACATAATTAGGTATAAAAATATCAACAATGTTTTATTAGAGAAAGTCAAATATATAAAACATATAAAACAATAACACCATATATCAATACAAAAATTGTGTGCAATTGAATAACAAGCACACTACAAAGCAGGAGAAAATACAATAGGGAGGAAGCATGACGGAAAAAATGATGAGCGAAGGGGGTATTATAAATAGTTTCTTATCACATCTGAGTGTGCCAAGTAAACACCTATTGTTATAGGAAGGGGCCCAAAGGTATCCCATACAATTTAACAGTACATCTTTAGGTGAAATGTAAAATAGGCTTACCCATTGTTAACATTGTTAATGTTTATTCTCTAATAAAACATTGTTGATATTTTTATACCTAATTATGTACATGTGGACTTTTTTGCTCTATTTGTCTGGTTTTACTATATATAAATATACTGACTTCCTCTATTAGCATGTATAGAAGGTCAGCGATCAGGGATTGCCAGCACTTATCAGCAGGCATGGCCTGGACATTCTTAAAGGGTTAATCCCATCTTCATAAATTATCATATATCCTTATATATGCTAAAGTAATGTGATGACCGGTTCTATGTGGAAGGGCACCTATAAGAACTATTGATGACAAAGGGCGGTCACCAAATAATGATTTTGATTTAAATTTCTCTTTTGATAAAATAAACTATAAATAATTTAATTTTTTTACTTTTGCACAGTGCTATATATACATGTACTAGTGCTTCTCACAAAATTAGAATATCATCAAAAAGTTAATTTATTTCAGTTCTTCGATACAAAAAGTGAAACTCATATATTATATAGAGTCATTACAAACAGAGTGATCTATTTCAAGTGATTATTTCTGTTAATGCTGATGATTATGGCTTACAGCCAATGAAAACTCCAAAGTCATTATCTCAGTAAATTAGAATAATTAAAAAAAGACACCTGCAAAGACTTCCTACATGTTTAAAAAGGTCTCTTAGTCTGTTTCAGTAAGCTCCACAATCATGGAGAAGACTGCTAACTTGACAGATGTCCAGAAGGCAGTCACTGACACACTCCACAAGGAGGATAAGCCACAAATGGTCATTGATAAAGAAGCTGGCTGTTCACAGAGTGCTGTCCAAGCATATTAATGGAAAGTGGAGTGGAAGGAAAAGTTTGGTATAAAAAGGTGCACAAGCAACCACAGTCTTGAAAGGATTATTAAGAAAAGGTAATTCAAAAATTTTGGGGAGATTCACAATGAGTGGACTACTGCTGGAGTCATTGCTTCAAGAGCCACCACACACAGACATATCCAGGACATGGGCTACAAGTGTCTCATTCCTTGTATCTAGTCACTCATGACCAATAGACAATGTACATAACAGCTCCAGAAGTGTCTTACCTGGGCCAAGGAGAAAAAGAACTGGACTGTTGTCAGTGGTCCAATGTGTTGTTTTCAGATGAAAGTACATTCTGCATTTCATTTGGAAATCAAGCTCCCAGAGTCTGGAGGAAGAAAGGAGAGGCCACAATCCAAGCTGCTGGAGGTCTAGTGTGAAGTTTTCACAATCAGTGATAGTTTGGGGAGCCATGTCCTCTGCTGGTGTAGGTCCACTGTGTTTTATGAAGACCAAAGTCAGCGCAGCCGTCTACCAGGAAATTTAGAGCACTTCATGCTTCCCTCTGCCAACAAGCTTTTTGGAGATGAAAATTTCATTCTTCAGCAGTAAAAAGTACCAGTACCTGGTTTAAAAACAAAAACAACAGTATCACTGTGCTTGAATGGCCAGCAAACTTACCTGACCTTAACCCCATAGAGAATCTATGGGGTATTGTCAAGAGGAAGATGAGAGACATCAGACCCAACAAAGCAGCTGAGCTGAAGGCTGCTATCAAAGCAACCTGGGCTTCCATAACAGCTCAGCAGTGCCACAGACTGATCACCTCTCCTGATACCAGGAGACAGGCCAGTATACCAGGAGACATGGAGGGGGCCTTAGGAGGGCAACAGCCCAGCAGCAGGACCGCTACCTCTACCATTGTGCAAGGGGGAGCAGTGCCAGAGCTCTGCAAAATGACCTCCAGCAGGCCATTAACATCCATGGGTCTGCTCAAACTGTCAGAAATAGACTCTATGAGAGTGGTATGAGGGCCCAACATCCACAAATGGGTTTTGTGCTTACAGCCCAACACCGTTTAAAGCAATTGGCATTTGCTAGAGAACACTAAGATTGGCAGATTCAACATTGGCGCCCTGCGCTCTTCACGGATGAGAGCAGGTTCACACTGAGCACATGTGATAGACGTGACAGAGTCTAGAGATGCTATGGAGAATGTTTTTCTGCCTGCAACATACTCCATAATGACTGGTTTGTCAGTGGGTCAGTAATGATGCGGGGAGTCATTTCTTTGGAAATCTAGCTAGAGGTACCCTGACTGCCATTAGATACCGGGATGAGATCCTCAGACTCATTGTGAGACCATATGCAAGTGCAGTGGGTCTGGGTTCCTTCTTATGCATGACAATCCTAGGACTCATGTCGCTGAAATGTCAGCAGTTCCTGCATGATGAAGGCATTGATAATATGGACTAGCCTGCCTGTTCCCCAGACCTGAATCCAATAGAGCACATCTGGGACATCATGTCTCGCACCATCCACCAACATCATGTTGCACCACAGATTGTCCAGGAGTTGACTGATGCTTTAATCCAGGTCTGTGAGGAAATCCCTCAGGAGAACATTCGCTGCCTCATCAGGAGCATGCGCAGGCATTGTAGGGAGGTCATACAGGCACGTGGAGGCCACACACACTACTGAGCATCATTTCCTTGTCTTGAGGCATTTCAACTGAAGGTGGATTAGCCTGTAATTTGATTTTCCACTTTGATTTTGAGCATCATTCCAACTCCAGACCTCTGTGAGATATTAATTTTGATTTACATTGATCGATTTATGTTTTATTGTTCTCAATGCATTCCACTATGTAATGGATAAAGATTTCCAAGTGGAATAATTGATTCAGTGATACCTAGGATATGGTATCCCATTATTTTTTTTGAGCAGTATATATATATATGATACAGCATAATAGCTGGGGTTCGAAAGTCACTGCAAACAATTACCTACATGATGATGCGAGAAATGCTTTACATCCGTTTCAAGTTTATTTATACCATCTTCAAAAGAAGGTGACGTGTGACAATAATGACATCTGACACATCACCTCCATCATCGTGACTAGGAACGAGACAACTTTAACAAAGAATATTAGTATTAACCATCCAACACCTTGTGATATCGAAACAAGAGTTATTACCAATGCTAATAGGAAAGTATAAATAATAATAATAATAATAATAATAATAATAATAATAATAATCTCTATACATCTTGGTATATAGTAAATTAAAGCACAGCTCTTCTTTTAACAAAAAAACGGCAAAAATGCATATTCTTGCTGCTCTTATCCTATACAACTTAAAACTAATTGTAGTGCACACACTCATCTATTATGTCCAAGAACTTTCTCAATTTTATGCTCTGTATCTTACCATCCACATTTGGGCTGCTTTTACATTATATTGCTGTAATCCGTAGAGCTTACAAAGTCGCTGGAAATTCAGCCCTTATTCAATTTTAGAAGAGTCAGCCTGTCTGCATTTTCCATTGCCAGGTGTGTGCACCTATCCGTTTTGATTGCTCCAGCTAAATTAAAAACCCACTCAGACAACACTCTTGCAGCAGGGCATGGCAGCACCTCCAAGGTGTAGAAGGAGAGGTCGGGCCAAATGTGGAGCTTGGACAACCAATAGTTATAGGCGACTGAAGAATAAGGAAGGACGTTGGTATGGTCACTTAAGTAGTCCTTTTTCATCTTGGTCAAAGTTTCCCTCCTCGTCATAGTTACACCTACAGATAGCCATTGCTGATGTGACGGTCTCATAAAAATGTGTAAGTTGGTGAACATCCCCCCCAGTTGCACCTTATTTGGGTGGCCTTCCACTGTAATCCCTGTGGGTGAAAAGAGCAGGTACCTCTGCCAGCAGCGCTGTCTGAGGGTAAACTTTTTAGCAAGTCTTCCACAACACCCCTCTGGCATACATGCACTGAAAATGGCACATCTGCCTCTGACATGAGAGAAGCAAATTTCTCCTTGTACCTTGGGTCAAGAAAGGTGCACAGCCAGTATTTCGTTTTAGACAAAATGTGTTTCACGTGAAGGTTTTGGGAAAAGCATCTGGACATGAACTCTGCCATGTGCGGCAGACTACAAAGAGTCAAACGTTCAGTGTCCTCACCAGGAAGACTAACCATCCTCTCTTCCTTACAATGCATAGCCTCCTCCTCTTCAGGCCATCCATGCTGGACAGGCCTGAAGCACGTATTTGAATATTGGGAGTCTCCTCTGTAGCACAGACCAAAAACTCCTGTCCGCCTCCTCCTCTTACTGTTACTCGTCATCATGCAATGTGGCTTTAGAGTATAGTTTGAGGCTGGGCTGTGTGATATCAGCCACTATAAAATCTTGCTCCATAACCACCTGTTCAGGATTAAAAGCTTCCTCTTTGAGATTCTGCAGTGAATGTTTTAATAGACAGAACAAGAACAGCGGGATAATTCCGTGGACAATAGCGTCATCAGTACTCATCATTTTGGTGCAGTACTCAAAGTTTTGAGGAACCTTAGAAATTTCATTGATCCACACCCACTTGGCAGTTGTTATGTGTGGGGGCTTAATGTTACTCTGATGTGCACTGAGAAGCTGGAATTCAGATACTGCTCTCTGCTGCTCACTAAGCCTTGCCAAAATATGAACTGCCTACTGCCTCAACACATTTATCTAACTATTCCTGTGTTGCCTATTCAAAATGTTCTTCATAACCAGGATCCTTGTATCGTGTTCTCACACGCTTTATGCATTTAATAGCCCTCTGTGTCTGTACTTTTACACATACTGAATTATTACATTATGGTTGGTCAGAACAATGAAAGCAATTGTTACCATTCACCTTTCGTGTCTCCCCTCTTTCCTCATAGATTGTAAAGTGCTGTGGAATATATTGGCGCTATAGAAGTAAAATTATTATTATTATTATTATTAAAGGTCGAATTATAGCATGTGGGCAGGTAACAAATCAGTAGGCGATGAGGCAAATTAAAGAACTATTGCAGCAAAGCTAGTCCGCCAAAAGCCTGAGATGACTTTTCGAAATGTGCGCTGACACGCCGTACCTTGGCAATAAGGTGCGGCAAGTCAGGGTATGATTTTAAAAAACGCTGTGCAACCAAGTTCAGCACGTGGGTCATGCATGGAATGTTTTACCAACTTGCCAAGCTGTAAAGCCGCCACCAAGTTACACCCATTATCGCATACAACCAGACTGCCAAAGAGCCACTGATTGGTTTGTTTTTTAATCACCTTCAACAGCTCGGCTGCATTGTGAGCTTTATCACCTAAACAGATGAGCGTCAGCAGAGTGTGCTGCCACTTTGCTAAGGCAGTGCTGCAGACCTCCCAGCTGTGGAGTGATGGGAAGGCTAGTTTTGGTGAGGAGGAGGAGGAGGAGAGACAGGAACTGTAATATGAGGAGACTGAAACACTGATGGAAGTTGGGACCGCTATTCTTGTTGTGGGTAAGATGTGTGATGTTTCAGGCTCTGACTCTGTCCCACACTTCACCAGGTTCAGTCAGTGTGCCGCAAGGGAAATGTAGCATCCCTGTCCACAAGAACTTGTCCACGTGTCTGTGGTAAAGTAGACCTTCCCTTTCACTGCGTTGGTCAGAGCACAGCTGATATTGTGTAACGTGACTGCTTATGTAATGCATTGAAGGCTCACCGGGAAAAATAGTGTTGGATGGTAATTGAGTACCTTGTGGTTGCCACCATCAAGAGGTTGCAGAAAGACTCAGTTCCCACAAGTCAAAACAGCAACATTTCCAGAGCTACCAATCTGGCTGTGTGGGTGTTTAGTGTTTTGACCTGTGGGTGGGTGGGTCGATATTTCTGCTTTCTGTTAAACGTCTGGGGCAGGGACAAGTGAACATTGCTTTCGGACAACAAACTGGAAGTGGTTGCTGACTGTTATTTCTGTGCAACTGCAGGTTGTGGGCAGCAGGCATCAGTGACTGCTTTGTGGATAGCAGATTGAGAAGACCGTAACATGGGGAAGGGGAAGTGGTTTCACCATCAGACAAAGATTTTGTACCCATGTGTCCTGCCCACCTTCTGGAGTCCTTGGCTGCCATGTGCTTTTGCATGCTGGTGGTACTCATGTTGGCAGTGTTCTTGCCTCTTCTTAGCTTGGTTTGGCAGATGATGCAAATTACAGTTGTCTTGTCTGAAGGAATTTCAGAAAAAACTGTTATACAGGGGAACAATGCACCCTTGGTCTGTTATCTAGCCAAGTGCGGGGGGCTCTGTGGATTAGTTGGCTGAGTTCTCCCTCTGGTCAATCCACTACCTCCTCTTGCCTGCTTTTGTGCTACGGACCAATCATTGTCTGCACTGCTAGGTATGCCACCGTGCCAAGTTGGATCAGCGGCCTCATCATCTTCCAATTCCTCAATCTGATCCTCCTTCAGACTTGCGATTTTAGGCTGACCTGATGGTAAATGTGTGTCATGATCATGCTCCACCTCCTCAGACATGAATTGAACTTCCCCAATGTAGCTTTCTCTTGGCCGTGTGTGCTCAAATATTTGGGCACCACTGCACTCCACCTTCTAATGACCCTCTTTAATGGTGCATGTTGAGAGGCCTGGCAAGTTACAAGGGAACGTAAACAGTTCCTCAGAGTGGCCAGCATTGGGGTCATATGTCTCCAGGTACTCTTGATGGTGGGAGGAAGGAGGACAAGGCTGAATATTCTGAGGCCCAGCCTCTTGGCTCTTGAGTTTAAACCATGTAAAAGACTTCATGGTGATGCTTGTCACCACAATGGAGCCTTTGTCTGCCATCTAACCCACAACATCATGGCAATTTTCTGGGTTCATCAGTGGTGTACCGCGCTGACCACATTTTGACAGAATTTTGAACGATACAGTCACCTTCTGATCTGTAACCTGGCCTTGGTGGGCACTACCACATACACGCCCCTTAACGCCACCCTTTCTCATATTGAATGCTTTATGCTTATGAAAAAAACATTTTCTGGCTTTATTTTTGACATGTACCCCCACAGAGGTGTTATGTACAAATTCAAAAAATATAGCAATGTGTGGCAATTTTTTTTAAAGATATCAGCTTTATTTCACACACAACAGCAGACTCCCGAAAATTTGACATAAATAATCACGTTTGTGTATCTCTGCAGGCTTTGCGCCAGTTGCACAACAGCTAAAGATACACTATTTATTAAACCAATAAAGAAAATGCATAGGCTTGTGCAGATTGGCCACTCCTGTCTCTTTCCCTTGAAAAGGCTGCTTCCAAGTAAATTGAGGCTTGCACATGTTCCTGACATGGGTTTCAGACCTGACAGACTGACCACAATACAGTCTCTTGCTTGCATACACTGAATTCAGAATTTAATTCTAATGCTTTTGGTGTCTAGTAGAATCCAATTTACTGACATTAATCATACAACTCCCTCAACTCCTGTATTATATTCACTTTACAGTGGCTTCACCCACTATGACAGTTGTTCTTTTGGGATCCGGTGGCAAAAATGAACTGTGGTGCTTACAAAATGCACGCGTCACAGCCCCTGCTGGCCCTCTGCTAATTGTCAGTGAGGGCCACATAATGATATGGCCAGCAGCAGAAAAATATTCGGCTTTTCCATTGACTTGCATCGGATTCAATATTCAGTACGAATACATGGGTATTAGAAATTATTCATGCCAATTTTCTCAAATCTGAATCACTTATTCGATCATCACTAATTACTAACATCATACAGTAGAGGACATCTCACTTTCAAATTGTTTGTAGTATCTAGTCTGTTATAGAGGGCTTATCCACAGGCCCCCCAAAAATCTTGTGTTACCAATGTCATACAGTAGGGGAGATCTAATTTAAAATTTGCTTGGAAAATATCTTCTTTGTCATACAAGCTTCATCCACACTCAAACAATTCTTTCTTCTGTGACTAACACGATTCAGCACGCCATATTTCACCTTGTCCTTTACTGTTGCTGAAATTTAGCTGTTTGCAGAGCTGGTGCAGAGTTGTAAATCCAATTTTATGTTGATAATACTGATGTATGATAGTAGGAAGCTGAAGCGGGGGAGTGAGAAAACAAGAAAGAGCTACCTAAGCGCAGTAAAAAACTTTAAAATAATAATGGTGATGCGTTTGCATATGCTCACCTGTAGGAGTTGGGCAGACTAGGCACAAGTTTATGAATGATTTTGTTAGGCGTTGGTTTCTAACTTTGTGGTTTGCTGCCCATCCGAAAAGGGTGGAGTAATGTTAGTCCTGTTCCATTCACAGCTCCAAAAGGAAATATAGTGGAAAAAGCTTTTTCAGGGGCTCTTCCCTCTAGTAGCTGGAATCCCAAAAAGACCTTGATTCTGGAGCAACCTCCATGTGGTGTTCCACAGCAACAATATTATACTTGCGTGTTTACAATTAAAATTATTCTAAAAACATTTTTTAAAAGGGCTCATGCACTAAGGCTGGTTTCACACTTGCGTTTTTATCTGCATGCGTTTTTTTAAAAAACGCATGTGTGAAAAAACGCATGTAAACGCGGTAAAACACATGCGTTTTTTTGCGGCAAAAAAACGCGCAAGAAAATGCTACAGGTTGCATTTTTGAAAATGAACGCATGCAGAAAAAAATGGCGGTAGCAGAAGAAGTTCAGTTTTGGAGAGGTTGAGTTTCAGATAGAGAGCAGACATGATGTTGGAGACTGCGGACAGACACTCACTGGTGTTCTGTAGTACAGCGTGGGTAAGGTCAGGGGATGACGTGTATAGTTGTGTGTTATCAGCGTAAAGATGGAACTGAAAGCCAAATCTGCTGATGGTCTGTCCAATTGGGGCCGTGTAGAGAGAGAAGAGAAGGGGGCCAAGGACTGAGCTCTGAGGTACTCCGACAGCGAGAGGAAGAGGAGATGAAGTAAAGATCAGAAAGGTTGGAAGAGAACCAGGAGAGAGCAGTGTCATTAAGCTGCAGAAAGGTCAAGAAGAATGTGCAGAGAGTGGTCACCATTGCATTTTGCTGTCAGAAGGTCATTGGTCACTTTCATGAGTGCAGTTTCTGACGAATGTAGGGGGTGGAAGCCGGACTGTGGAGGGTCTAGGAGGGAGTGAGTGGAGAGGTAATGGGTAAGGCGGGAGTAAACTAGGCGCTCCAAGAGTTTAGAGATGAAGGGGAGATTGGAGACTGGTCTGTAGTTATTTGTGCAGGATGGGTTGAGAGCGGGTTTCTTTAATAATGGAGTAATGATAGAGTTTTTGAAGGAGGATGGGAAAATGCCTGAGGAGAGGGAGAGATTAAAGATTGTAGCTAGGTGAGTTGTGATGACTGGAGAAAGAGACTGGAGGAGATGAGAGCGAATGGGGTCAGTAGTGCATGTAGTCGGACAAGAAGAAGAGAGGAGCCTGGAGACTTCTTCTTCTGTGATGGGATCAAATATGGAGAGTGAGCCAGGGGAAATGCAGGGAGGGATGGAAGTCACTGAACTTGGTGGCTCGGAGCGGATTTCCTGATGGATATTATCTATTTTCTCTATAAAGTGGGAGGCCAGGTCATTAGCACAAAAGTCTTTAATAGGGGCTTGTGCTTTTGGCCTGAGGAGGGAGTGAAAGGTGTCAAAAAGTTTCTTGGGGTTGATGGATAGTGAGGAGATCAGGGGTGGTGTAGTAGGTCTGTTTGGCGAGGTGAAGGGCAGAGTTATAGGTTCTTAACATAAATTTGAAGTGGAAGTCTTCAGGTGTGCGAGTTTTGCTCCATAAGTGTTCAGCACTTCTAGAGCATCGCTGGAGAAATCGAGTTTGCTATGTGAGCCAGGGCTGTTTCACTCTGTCTTTGGAGGTTCTGAGGGCGTGGGGCGCTACTTGGTCCAGGGTGCTTCTGAGAGTGTAATTGTAGTGATGTACAGCCAATCAGGACAGGAAAAAGAGGAGATTGGGGACAGTGATGAGTGTAGGGAGTCTGAAAGTGTATGAGGGTTAATGGCTTGTAGATTTCTGACTGTATGGTAGGTAGGAGTGTGCTGGGGTGGGCGAGAATTTGCGAGCGTGAAGGAGAGAATGTTGTGGTCAGAGAGGGGAAGCGGTGAGTTTTTTAGGAAGGAGATTGAACAGAGCCGGGCAAAGACCAGGGCAAGGGTGTTACTGTCCTTGTCTGTCTCAGAGGTTGAGCGCTGTGAGAGAAGCTGGGACAAAGATGTGGAAGTGGGGCTGTTAATGGGGATGTTGACATCTCCCAGGATAAAGGTTGGGAGTTCTGAGGACATAAAGTGCATCAACCAAGCTGAGAAATGGTCCAGGAAGTGGGTGGGTGAGCCTAGGGGCCGATATATGACCGCGACTCTGAGGGAGAGGGGACGAAAGAGCCTGATGGTGTGGACCTCAAAAGAAGGGAATGAGAGTGGTGGAACTGGGGGGATGACCTGGAAAGTGCATTGTGGAGACAGGAGTATGCTGACTCACCACCAGGTCTGTTTGTGGGTCTCGGGGAATGGGAGAATTGTAAGCCACCATGAGAAATGGCAGCAGGGAAGACAGTGTCAGAGTCCTGGATCCAGGTTTCAGTGAGGGCCAACAGATTCAGAGAGTTTTTCAGAAAGTAGTTGGAAAGGAAAGGAAGCTTATTACATACAGACCGTGGATTCCAAAGGGCACAATTGAAAGAGAGATATGAGGGCGTGCAAGTAATATTAATAAGGTTAGTATGGTTTTGATATGAGGCAGGGTAGCAGTGGAGGTTGGGGGATGGTGGACCTGGGTTGGGGGAGATGTCCCCCGAAATCAGTAGGAGTAGGAAGATAAAAAGCAAGAAGTTTTTGAAATTGTACCAAGTTTTTTTGTGCAGTGTGTTTGGGCAAGATGGACTGAGGTTTTTCAGGAAGGAGAGAAGTGCATGAGAGCTGTACATGGGAGAGGGAAGTATAGAGTCATGATGGAGGGGAGATGGGGCAGTGAATATGGATGGCAAAGGAACATAGGAGGATAGCAATAAAGCACATCGATAAAAGGGAGTGAGGGTGTGGGTTACCTGACTCCTGCCCTGACTAACTGCCATGGAGTAACTGCCCCCTGGATCCACAAAAGTAAGTACTGAGAACCATGTAACTGATGAATTCTAGCAAAGGAGTTGAATGACATGAGTTCCATTCAGGCTGCTTGCTAACATTGAATGGAGTGAAAATACATGCAGGGTAGTTAATTTCAGAAGTTGAATGACATGATTACCATTCTGGCTGCTTGCTCACATTGAATGGAGTGAAAATACATGC
The DNA here is from genome assembly GCF_051348905.1 of Ranitomeya variabilis. Classification (NCBI taxonomy): domain Eukaryota; kingdom Metazoa; phylum Chordata; class Amphibia; order Anura; family Dendrobatidae; genus Ranitomeya; species Ranitomeya variabilis. The sequence goes on along the minus strand of NC_135233.1, from coordinate 375,204,471 downwards.
AGGGTAGTTCAGTTTACAGGTTGAATGACATGATTACCTGTATGAAGAGAGAAGATGGATGTTAGTTCCTTGCCATGGAGTAACTGCCTTTAGCTTGATGCTTCGCTAATACGATGCTTTGCTGAATGTGTGCGACCCCACACACACAAAATTCCTCTGAGGTTCGTACAAAACTAGGAGCTATATATTCAACAAGCGGTACAGAGACCACACATAGAGTATAATCCTTGTATAAATATTTTATTAATGGCAAATAAATATGCACAAATCCAAGGTACAAAGAAAAATATAATTAAAACACTACTGGATACCACAATCAACAGGGACACTGTGACCAGCCTGTACCGATGCCAGAATTAAAGATCACCTGCTCCAACCTCAAATAAGATAAAATTTGCTATATAAATAAGCAATAAATGTGCTAATTATATTTTCAGGGTAGCAGCTTTACAGACAAAAGTGCCATGTGCAACAAGCCCAAGTGGGCTATTTAAAGAAGCTACAAGCCATATGGCGAACAGTGAGAGGAGAGCAGTACTTACAATGAACGTTAAGCCGGCACGATGCTGGTAACAGGAGGTCCCCGCCGCCCCAACGCACGTTTCGTTTACACTTCTTCAGGAGGCGTGCGTGGGGGAGCGGGTTCCGGTTATTTAAACTAATTCCAGCCAATGATAAAACATCTGATATATAGCACAGGTGGCACACATAATCTGCGCTAGGCAAACTCGCCGGCTTGTGGATAAAATCCAACATGGAGTGAACCGCTTCCATATAATCGGCGCATGCGCCGTCTCCAGGACAACCAATGGGATCCCCATAGAGGCGGAGGCGGAGCACAGACAGGCGAGCGCCGTCACTGATGACGGCGGTCACATGACGCGCGCCAGATACCTCCCCCACAAGGGTCCAGGAGTCACAGAAGACAGCGCATGCGCACTGGGAAGAATCGGAAAAAAGACACAGAATAACATCACCGCATACAGCGTTAATGGTAAATTTAAAGGTGCGCATCTTTGAAGGGGTACAACACCACTATCCTGCAAATACATGGTGAAAAAGCAAAACCAAAAATAAATAATAAATAATAAATAAATACAATAATGATTAATACATAATGAATGAAAAATAAATAATAAAAACAAATAATAATGATAAAATCAGAACATGTTGTAGTAAAAACTACAGTGAAACAGTGTAACATCTCAGAGATCATAACATATCCAAATGGATAGACAACATTGACGTGATAGAATCATAAAAGTGCATTATATAAAGTGCATAAATATACATCCGTCAATATATAATTACTAGCAGACGCACGCATAAATCAACACATACAAAACCACTATAATAAATACATAAATAAATATATGTGAGTGTCTTTATATAAGAAACAACCAAACATTTGCTAAAGATAAAGATGGAAATGGTTCTTATACCAGAATCATTAAGCCACTTGCTTCATGATACAACCACCAAAACCATAAAAGTGAACTACCGTAAATAAATAGTGTAAAAAATAATACATCACCAGAAATATGATCCAGGCTTAACAAAATTGCACCACTAAAGTGCATATCAAACTATATAAGCCTGATAACTATATAGGTGAATAAATAATTAAACACATGATGTTGTGGATATGATCAACTTTGACGGAAATGCACCACAAAAGTGCATACCATACAAAGCTAATAAGTATACACATTACAAACGTGATCATAGGATATGTATACAAATATATGCACATACATACATATAGACATTCTACAAAAAGTGTTATAGACAGACAACACCAATCATAATAGTGCGTTGATAGCAGTGAATACTTCTTGAAGTCCTTCTGCAGGGCTTTTCCCACTAATATATCAGTCAATGTGCTTCACCATAATTCAAAAGATGGAGAGTACATCAATTGGCCAGAGCTGTAAATTTAAAAGAAAAATTAAAAACAGAAATATACACAATGGAAACCCAACCCCCCTAAAAAACGTGAATGATGTTAATTATAAAAAGGATCCGAACCCGAAATTTTCATTAAGACCGACCGGAGTAACCGTATTGAGTCGGTAAATCCACCGGCTTTCGACCTTTGCAAGAGCTTTAAAAAGATCTCCACCACGAGGTCCCAATGAGACTTGATCAATGGCCTTAATTTTGAGTTTATTAGCATTGCATTCATGGTATATATAAAAATGCCGAGCGAGAGTTTTAAGAGATTTGAGATCAACATCCTTTATAGTCTTAGCCCGTTCAATGTCTCGTATATGTTCCCTTGTTCGCAGTTTTAATTCGCGCGTAGTCATTCCAATATACACTTTGTCACAAGGACATTGTGCATGATAAATCACGCCTTTAGAGGCGCAAGTAAGCTGATGGCGAATTTTAAAAACACGGCCTTCCTGGGGATTGGAGAATTCCTTACTTTTAGTATGATTCTGACAGGCTTTACAAAAGGTACATGGAAAGAACCCATGTATGGGTTCACTCATGGCCTTCTTTTTATCCTTAGGAGAGTAATGGCTATGAACAAGCAAGTCACGAAGGTTATTAGATCTTTTAGCTGTGATCATAGGTCTATCCGGAAGGACCTTTTTTAGAACGGGGTCAGACTCCAACACGGCCCAGTGTTTCTTGATTATTTGAGTAAATTCATGCCATTGACTGTTAAACGGGGTAATTAATCTCACCTGAGCATCATCATTTTTCTTAGGTACAGTCCGATACAATAATTCATCTCGAGACGTTAGACGGGCTCTTTTATAACCAGAACGGATCTGTCTGTGACTATATCCTCGTTCTCTGAAGCGCTGGTATAAATCATGTGCCTGATCTCGAAAATTCTCTTGATTTGAACAGATACGTTTAATCCGTAGATGTTGCCCAATAGGGATGCCATTGATGGTCGATTGGCGATGAGATGAACTCGCATGTAAGAGTGTATTGGTTGCTGTAGGTTTTCGGTACACATTGGTCTCAATGAATCCTTGGGAAGAAACAGAGACATCCAAATCTAAGAAATTAACTTGGCGGCCATAAGAAAAAGTTAATTTAATATTGAGATCATTTGTATTAAGACCAGCCATAAAGTCATTGAGTTGGTCAATTGTCCCCTCCCAAACAAAAAATACATCGTCAATATAGCGAATCCAGTGATGCACCTTGTCAATGTGCACCACTGGATCGCTAAGGAAGATGCCCCTCTCCCAGGCACCCAAAAACAAATTCGCATAGGAAGGAGCACAGGCAGCCCCCATGGCGGTCCCCTGAAGCTGGAGGTAGATCTGGTCAGAAAACATAAAACAATTATGTGTTAAAATATAATGAAGCAGCTGTAAAATGAACTCAGCCAAACCTCCTTCAAAACCTCCAGCCTCAAGGAACCAGGAGACCGCCCTGAGTCCGTCCTGATGCCTGATAGATGTATACAGACTCTCAATGTCTGCTGTCACAAGAATGTTATCATCATGTATAACAAGCCCATCAAAGCTACGCAAAGCAGCCGTAGTATCCTGGATAAAAGATGGGAGGGTGTGTACCAAAGGCTTCAAATAAAAATCTATAACCTTGCATGCCAGTTCACACAGCCCCTCATTCCCAGAAACAATTGGTCGCCCTGGTGGATTTAGGGGGTCCTTGTGGACTTTAGGAATGAGATACAGGGTTGGCATTCTTGGCTTGATAAGGGCAATTGCATCCATGAGTTTTTTGGGGATAGTACCGGCCTCAAAAGCATGTGTCACAATGGTCACCAATTCTTGCTGAAAGTCAATCAGTGGATTATAATACAATTTCTTGTAACATGCCTTATCTGACAGCAATTTTTGTGCTTGTTTTTCATATAATTTGTTGGGCCAGATGACGATGTTGCCTCCTTTATCGGCCTGTTTTATTGTTACATCAGACCATTTTTGTATCTCTTTTATTGTTTCATTAATTTGGGGGCTCTTATTATTATATATCTTCTTGGCACACAGTTGTTCAACATCACCAGACACCATCTTAACAAAAATATCAATCGCCGGGCATGTACTCAAAGGAGGAAAGTTTTTGGATTTTGAATACAAATGTGTGGGAAACCTGCTTACCGGAGTTGGATTTTGCTCATCCAGTAAAGATTCCAACATAGCCACCACCTGTTGATCATCAGCCACATCGGTCTGGGAATCTAGTGTGGATTTTTCAAAGTATCTTTTTAAGACCAATTTCCGGGCGAAAAGATGGACATCTTTTATCGCCGTGAAGGCATCTAGAGATTTAGCGGGAGAGAAGGTTAAACCGCGCTGCAGGAGATCCTCCTGCATTGGGGTTAATATATGATTAGACAAATTGATTACCTGAGATTGTCTATTCTTTGATCCCTGGTATTGCCTAGAAGGGCCCTGATTAGTCCATTTCCCTCCAAATCTAGTCTTCATATTAGATGGTCTAGGTGTATCACATTCCTGCATAGAAGTTTGGCTTGAAAGTGAAGTGATAGAGGTGACAGATGAACTCCTTGAAGGCTGAGATTTATCCACCTTCCTATACTGCCATTTGAAAATTCTTTTCACTTCATAATCATTGAGATCACGCTCATATTTCTTAGTCTTAGTTTCACATACATCCTTTTCCCATTTTTCCATATCCCTGGATACCTCAAGAAAAAACTGGTCCATTTGTTCCTTAGAAAATTCATTGGTCATTTGGGTCTGCATGGACGTAATTTGTAGATCCAATTCATTTAATAATACGGTGTTTTTATCATTAATAATCTCCATAAATTTCAAAGAGCAGGCTGTAGCAGCCTCCTCCCATCTGGTGTTCAATGCAATGTCACCAAGCTCAAAGGTAGGGTAGAGTTGTACACGAAGCCCTCTTGGAATAATGTTACATTTTGAATAGTTCTGCAGTGAAGCACGAGTCCACCATATTCTGATTTTTTTATGTAAAAGATTTCTATATTTTCGGGTCAGATCCTTAAAATTATTAGAAACATCATTAGTAGTACCAGTAGTTCTACATTTAAAAACGTCACCGACACGATCTTGCCAGGTTCTCTCCCTGGCCTTATGATCCATAGTGATCACAGGAGCACCAGTTACTCTGTTCAAAAAACAGGAAAGAGTTAATTTTAACAACACAACTAGAATGACCCCAAAAACTGAATAGGACATAAACTCAAAAGAGACATATATTCAACAAGCGGTACAGAGACCACACATAGAGTATAATCCTTGTATAAATATTTTATTAATGGCAAATAAATATGCACAAATCCAAGGTACAAAGAAAAATATAATTAAAACACTACTGGATACCACAATCAACAGGGACACTGTGACCAGCCTGTACCGATGCCAGAATTAAAGATCACCTGCTCCAACCTCAAATAAGATAAAATTTGCTATATAAATAAGCAATAAATGTGCTAATTATATTTTCAGGGTAGCAGCTTTACAGACAAAAGTGCCATGTGCAACAAGCCCAAGTGGGCTATTTAAAGAAGCTACAAGCCATATGGCGAACAGTGAGAGGAGAGCAGTACTTACAATGAACGTTAAGCCGGCACGATGCTGGTGACAGGAGGTCCCCGCCGCCCCAACGCACGTTTCGTTTACACTTCTTCAGGAGGCGTGCGTGGGGGAGCGGGTTCCGGTTATTTAAACTAATTCCAGCCAATGATAAAACATCTGATATATAGCACAGGTGGCACACATAATCTGCGCTAGGCAAACTCGCTGGCTTGTGGATAAAATCCAACATGGAGTGAACCGCTTCCATATAATCGGCGCATGCTAGGAGCTAGATTATTTTTGATTGTTTTACCTCTTCTGAAAACAATCGTGGGTTGTGGGGGAACACATTCTTTCATTATTTGGTCTTTTTTGAGGAGGTACCAATACTTCTTTAGAATAACCCGGATAGTTTGGTTACGCCTGTTGTAGGTTGTGATAAAACTATATTTCCATTTACTTGTTTTTCTATTAGAAAATGAGGATATCTTTTGTCCTTAAATCTAGAAAACAAAATTTTAGATTGTTCAACATAATCAAATGTGGATGTACAATTTCGCCTTATACGTCGAAATTGACTTTACAATATACATTTTTTAAATTTCCATTTAAAATGTAAAAATCTAGGTATCCATTTGTATCCACTGGTTTAAAGTGGATTTTACTAGTAACGGTCTCTTGTTTACTTGTGATTTGTAAGTCCAAAAACAATATCTTCTCTTTCGATATGTTTGAGGTGAAGGAGAGTCCCCATGAATTCTGATTTAATTTGTAAACAAATGAAACCTCATCTTCTATACCGCCCCTCCAGATCATCTATATAATGGCAGTAATAATAAATGTGTTTGACATATTTAGAAGATGTTAGGGGCGACAGAGACTCGAATCGCCCCATGAATAAATTTGCAAAACTTGGCGCGACCCGAGTCCCCATCGCAAGGCCGAACTGCTGTATATATAGTTTGTCTTGAAAGGAAAATAAGTTATGCCCCAATATGAATTTTAAACCCTTCAAAAGAAAGTTTTTTTTGTTCAAATTTCATGTCTGGATCTTCAGTCAAGAAATGATCTACCGCCTCCAATCCTAGATTGTGTTTGATATTGGAAAATAGTGCAGTTACGCCGAGAGTTAAAAATAAAAATTCTTCCTTCCAAACTATATTCCTCATGTCAAGGAAGAAGAAGTTAAAATGAATCTCTCAAATAGGATGGCAATTCAAGGAAGTATTTCTGTAAATAAAATCTATATAATGGGAAAGAAAACTGGTAAAGGACCCAATCCCCAATATGATGGGTCTACCAAGGGGATTAATACTATCTTTGTGCACTGTTGGTAGGTGGTAAAAAAAGACTTGGTTAGGACTTTCATTTGTAAGGAACTATTTATCTTTTTTATTGATTATTTCTGATCGGCATCTGAGGAAAGTTATGCAGTTCGACGAGGACATTCCTCCCTTGTGGAGTGCTGAAAGTGAACAAGTGTGATCTATCTCCAAATAGAAGTTTTAGGATAACGATTGCAATTGCATTTGATGAGGATTTAATCCCAACAGCTCTCCTGCTACTCTTTATAGATCACAAAATCGCTCATGCAGGGTTAATTTTGCAAGTTGCTCCAGAATCAAGGTCTTTTTGGGATTACAGCTACTAGTGGGAAACATGTTATGATCCGGTGACCTTGGAGCCGCATGAGACTTTCTCAGGAGAAGGTGGATCCTGTACTGACCACAAACCCTAAACTGACACTGCAACTAGAAGTAGCCGTGGGGTGTACCTAACACATCCTAGACACCTCGACACAGCCGGAGGACTAAATACCCCTATAGATGGAAATGGGAATTCTATCTTGCCTCAGAGCAGAACCCAAAGGATAGGCAGCCCCCCACAAATATTGACTGTGAGTATAAGAGGAAAGACAAACGCAGGCAGAAATCAGGATTTAGCAAAAGAGGCCATGCTAGCTAAATAGGAAAGGATAGGACAGAATGCTAAGCGGTCAGTATTAAAACCCTAAAAATATCCACAGCAGATAATACAAAAAATTCCACCAACTAACTAAAGTCATGGAATGTATCTCTGCATCTCCTGAGAATCCAACTGGACTGAAAATATCCAAACACAGTCTAAGCTGGACAAGAAAAAACAATGAATAGCACTGAATTGTAAAGCACACCGCATGTGTGCAGCAGAAACAAAACCAGACACTTATCTTTGCTGATTTGACAGCAGGGCAGGAGGAACCAGACAGAGATGTATAACCTCCAAGAACAATGGACAACTGGTAAGGGCTAATGAATCCTGCACACCTAAATACCCCAGTCAGAGCTGCAATCAGCAGGAACACCTGCCCAGGATTGCAACCCAGGGACAACTGCATTACCACCAGCAACCACCGGGGGGAACTAAAGAGCAGAATTCACAACAGTACCCCCCCTTGAGGAGGGGTCACCGAACCCTCACCAGAGCCCCCAGGCCGATCAGGACGAGACAGATGAAAGGCATGGACCAAATCAGCAGCATGGACATCAGAGGCAAAAACCCAAGAATTATCCTCCTGGCCATAACCCTTCCATTTGACAAGGTACTGAAGCCTCCGCCTCGAAAAGCGAGAATCCAAAATCTTCTCAACCACATACTCCAACTCCCCATCAACCAACACAGGGGCCGGAGGATCAACAGAGGGATTATGGATAGCAAAAGAGGCCGGAAGGGCCAATCGAAAAGACACCGGATTAATAATCTCAGAAATTCTATAAGGACCAATAGACCGAGGCTTAAACTTAGGGGAAGAAACCTTCATAGGAACATGACGGGAAGACAACCAAACCAGATCCCCCACCCGAAGCCGGGAACCAACACACCGATGACGGTTAGTAAAACGTTGAGCCTCCTCCTGGGACAACACCAAATTGTCCACCACATGAGCCCAAATCTGCTGCAACCTATCAACCACAGAATCCACACCAGGTCAGTCCGAAGGCTCAACCTGCCCCGAAGAAAAACGAGGATGAAAACCAAAATTACAAAAGAAGGGCGAAACCAAGGTAGCCGAACTAGCCTGATTATTAAGGGCAAACTCGGCCAATGGCAAGAAAGCCACCCAATCATCCTGATCAGCAGACACAAAGCATCTCAAATACGTTTCCAAAGTCTGATTAGTTCGCTCGGTCTGGCCATTTGTCTGAGGATGAAATGCGGAAGAAAAAGACAAATCAATGCCCAGCCTAGCACAAAAGTCCCGCCAAAACCTAGAAACAAACTGGGAACCTCTGTCAGACACAATATTCTCCGGAATACCATGCAAACGAACCACATGCTGAAAAAACAACGGAACCAAATCAGAAGAGGAAGGCAATTTAGGCAAAGGCACCAAATGAACCATCTTAGAGAACCGGTCACAAACAACCCAGATAACAGACATCCTCTGGGAAACCGGAAGATCAGAAATAAAATCCATAGAAATATGCGTCCAAGGCCTCTCAGGGACCGGCAAAGGCAAAAGCAACCCGCTAGCACGGGAACAACAAGGCTTGGCCCGCGCACAAGTCCCACAGGACTGCACAAAAGAACGCACATCACGTGACAAAGAAGGCCACCAAAAGGACCTACCCACCAAATCTCTGGTACCAAAAATACCAGGATGGCCAGCCAACACAGAACAATGAACCTCAGAAATCACTCTACTAGTCCATCTATCAGGAACAAACAATTTCCCCACTGGACAGCGGTCAGGTTTGTCAGCCTGAAATTCCTGAAGAACCCGTTGTAAATCAGGGGAAATGGCAGAAAGAACCACCCCCTCTTTCAGAATGCCGACCGGTTCAAGGACCTCAGGAGAATCGGGCAAAAAACTCCTAGAGAGGGCATCAGCCTTAACGTTCTTAGAACCCGGAAGATACTGTACGAGACCACGAAATCAAAATGGGAAAAAAACAAGGACCATCGAGCCTGTCTAGGATTCAGCCGCTTGGCAGACTCGAGGTAAATCAGATTTTTATGATCAGTCAAGACCACAATACGGTGCTTAGCTCCCTCAAGCCAATGTCGCCACTCCTCAAATGCCCACTTCATAGCCAACAACTCCCGATTGCCGACATCATAATTGCGTTCAGCAGGCGAAAATTTACGGTAAAAGAATGCACACGGTTTCATCAAGGAACCAACAGGATCCCTCTGAGACAAAACGGCCCCTGCCCCAATCTCAGAAGCGTCAACCTCAACCTGAAACGGAAGAGAAACATCCGGTTGACGCAACACCGGGGCAGAAGTAAATCGGCGTTTAAGCTCCTGAAAGGCAGAAACAGCCACAGAGGACCAATTCGTCACATCAGCGCCTTTCTTCGTCAAATCGGTCAAGGGTTTAACCACACTGGAGAAGTTAGCAATGAAACGGCGATAAAAATTAGCAAAGCCCAAAAATTTCTGAAGGCTCTTCACGGATGTGGGTTGAATCCAATCATGAATGGCCTGAACCTTAACCGGATCCATCTCTATAGATGAGGGAGAAAAAATGAAGCCCAAAAAAGAAACCTTCTGCACTCCAAAGACACACTTAGACCCCTTCACAAACAAGGCATTATCATGAAGGATCTGAAATACCATCCTGACCTGTTCCACATGGGACTCCCAATCATCGGAAAAAATTAAAATGTCATCCAAATATACAATCATGAATTTATCAAGATAAGTCCGGAAAATATTGTGCATGAAGGACTGAAAAACAGATGGAGCATTAGAGATCCCGAATGGCATCACAAGGTATTCAAAATGGCCTTCGGGCGTATTAAACGCAGTTTTCCATTCATCACCCTGCTTAATACGAAAAAGATTATATGCCCCCCGAAGGTCAATCTTAGTAAACCAACTAGCCCCCTTAATCCTAGCAAACAAATCAGAAAGCAAAGGTAAGGGGTATTGAAACTTGACCGTGATCTTATTCAAGAGGCGATAATCAATACAGGGTCTCAAGGAGCCATCCTTCTTAGCAACAAAAAAAAAAACGCTCCCAACGGTGAAGAAGATGGCCGAATATGCCCTTTCTCCAAAGACCCCTTAACATAACTCCGCATGGCGGTATGTTCAGGCACAGACAGGTTGAAAAGTCGGCCCTTAGGAAACTTACAGCCTGGAATCAAGTCAATCGCGCAATCACAGTCCCTATGAGGTGGGAGAGAACTGGACCTGGGCTCATCGAATACATCCTGAAAATCAGACAAAAACTCTGGAATTTCAGAAGAGGAAGACGAGGAGATTGACATCAAAGGAACGTCATTATGAACCCCCTGACATCCCCAACTAGTCACAGGCATAGACTTCCAATCCAACACAGGATTATGTACCTGCAACCACGGAAAACCCAGCACGATAGCATCATGCAAATTATGCAACACCAGAAATCGACAATCTTTCTGATGGGCTGGCGCCATGCACATGGTCACCTGTGTCCAGAACTGGGGCTTATTTTTAGCCAAAGGTGTAGCATCAATGCCCCTTAAAGGAATAGGGTCTGCAAAGACTGCAAGGGAAATCCACAACGCCTGGCAAACTCAAAGTCCATTAAGTTCAAAGCGGTGCCTGAATCCACAAACGCCATGACAGAAAATGATGACAATGAGCATATCAAGGACACAGATAACAGAAATTTAGGTTGTACAGTACTGATGGTAAATGAAGTAGCGATCCTCTTTGTACGCTTAGGGCAGACTGAAATGACATGAGAAGCATCGCCACAATAAAAACACAACCTATTCTGACCTCTGAATCCATGTTTTTCCGTTCTAGACAGAGTCCTATCACGCTGCATTGGCTCAGGCATCTGCTCTGAGGACAACGCCGCAGCGTGCACAGCTCTGCGCTCCCGCAAGTGCCGATCAATCTGAATGGCCAGAGACATAGAATCACTGAGACCGAAAGGCGTGGGAAACCCCACCATAACATCTTTGACGGCTTCAGAAAGACCCTTTCTGAAAATTGCCGCCAAAGCATCATCATTCCATTCAGTCAACACAGACCACTTTCTAAATTTCTGACAATACAACTCCGCCGCTTCTTGACCCTGAACCAGGGCCAACAAGGTCTTCTCAGCTTGATCAACCGAATTTGGTTCATCATGTAATAATCCTAAAGCCTGAAAAAAGGCGTCTACATTAAGCAAGGCCGGATTCCCAGATTCCAGGGAAAATGCCCAATCCTGAGGATCGTCACGCAGCAGGGAGATGACAATTTTAACCTGCTGAATGGAATCACCAGAGGATCGAGGTTTCAGAGCAAAAAACAGTTTACAGTTGTTTTTAAAACTCAAAAACTTGGACCTGTCCCCAAAAAACAAATCAGGAGTAGGAATCCTAGGCTCCAAAACTGGAGTCTGAACAATATAATCAGAAATATCCTGTACCCTAGCAGCAAGCTGGTCCACACGAGAAGCCAATCCCTGAACATCCATGCTAACACAAGACTCCTCAGCCACCCAGAAAAAAAGAGGGAAGAAGAGACCAAGCAGACTACAGAAAAAAAATGGCTCAACACCTTTCTTCCCTTCTTCTGAGATGCATTTAACTCATTGTCGGCCAGTTGTACTGTTATGATCTGGTGACCTTGGAGCCGCATGAGACTTTCTCAGGAGAAGGTGGAACCTGTACTGACCGCAAACCCTAAGCTGACACTGCAACTAGAAGTAGCCGTGGGGTGTACCTAACACATCCTAGACACCTCGACACAGCCGGAGGACTAAATACCCCTATAGATGGAAATGGGAATTCTATCTTGCCTCAGAGCAGAACCCAAAGGATAGGCAGCCCCCCACAAATATTGACTGTGAGTATAAGAGGAAAGACAAACGCAGGCAGAAGTCAGGATTTAGCAAAAGAGGCCATGCTAGCTAAATAGGAAAGGATAGGACAGAATGCTAAGCGGTCAGTATTAAAACCCTAAAAATATCCACAGCAGATAATACAAAAAATTCCACCAACTAACTAAAGTAATGGAATGTATCTCTGCATCTCCTGAGAATCCAACTGGACTGAAAATATCCAAACACAGTCTAAGCTGGTCAAGAAAAAACAATGAATAGCACTGAATTGTAAAGCACACCGCATGTGTGCAGCAGAAACAAAACCAGACACTTATCTTGGCTGATTTGACAGCAGGGCAGGAGGAACCAGACAGAGATGTATAACCTCCAAGAACAATGGACAACTGGCAAGGGCTAATGAATCCTGCACACCTAAATACCCCAGTCAGAGCTGCAATCAGCAGGAACACCTGCCCAGGATTGCAACCCAGGGACAACTGCATTACCACCAGCAACCACCGGGGGGAACCCAAGAGCAGAACTCACAACAGAAACACCTCCAAAAAAGATTTTTCCACTATACGTTGCTAATACTGTGCTCCTACCACACTGAGCAAGATGACTGGGAAAAGGCGAGGTTGTGATGGAAGGGGGTTTATGCTCCATGTTCAAGGAGTACATGGGGTAGGTGGTAATGTTTCAGAAAGCACTAGTGAACCAACAACGTCACGTCCTATACAAAGACAAATGACAAATTAAACTTCTGTTACTGGACAGACTACTCCACTACCATTCTTTGGCAAATGCACAGCGGTATGCCTTGTTGATGAGGCACAGAAAGAGCAGGTGCTCCTGTGGATGGCAAGCGCAGCTGCAAGTGGCCTCTCCTCCTCTTCATCCACCTCAACATCACACCCAGTACAGTCCACAGACGTGGCACCCAAATTACCCTTGCTTCCCCCGTGTCACAACTTGCCATCCATACAATTGACTTTAGGGAACCACAGATGGGTGAGTCTGAAAAGCTGTTCACTCATTCTATGCCATGGGCATCAGAAGTGTACTCAAAAGCTTCACAGAGTCAAGAGGAGGAAATTTGCACCGATGCCCAAAATCTTTTTAGCTTTAATCCAGGGCAGGATGAAGTAGGGTCTGAAAAGCATCCTGACTCTCGTGAGCAGACATTAACCCCCTAGGTGGAGGTGATACTGATGAGACACAGATATCTGAGGCTTACGCAGACTGTACTGTGCTGTCATGGCAAAAAGAGGAGGAGGGCAACTCTAAGGGCCGAGGAATGTGATAACACAGAGGATGATGATGATGAGGTGTTAGATCCCAGTTAGCATAAACACAGAGGCACACAACTGAGTAGGTTACCTGAGGAGGAAGAACAGGAGGTTATGTTGTGCCATACTTCGCAGACACATAGTGATGCAGCCACGATGATCAATGCATATTAAGCCATACAAGTGGCTGTGACCAGCAGCATTCATGGGTCTGCAGCTCGCAGGGGTGGTAAGGGTTGCCTAGCCTGGGCATTTTTGAAACTGCAAAAGATAAGCCAACTCACGTATTCTGCCAACTTTATAAATAAAACTAGAGAGTAGAGGTAAAAAGTGCAATAATTTGACTACTACATTTATGAACCTTACCATGCACAAGCAACATGTGTTACTCTGGGAATCCCATTGCGCAAAAATGTGGACCAGCAGATCTCAACAACCATCAGCCGCCCCATTAATTGCATCTGCTGCATCTTCCACCTTTTCTGTTACTGTGCCAAATATTGTGACTCAGATCTCCGATTGCAGAACCTTGGGTTCTTTACCCGCTCATGTCACCCTGACTGAGCGCCCGCCATCAGCTGCTATTTTTGACCGATCTTAGAGAACGAGCAAACCACAACTTTCTCAATCCACCGCAACAACTCCGATTGCACCTCCCTCGTGGTCCAGCAGTTTGTCCTGGACTCCACCCTCTCGCAGCACTACAGCCAGCCCATGGTCTCGCAGTTGTGATCACATAAAAGATTGTTTCCTCTTATGCATGATAAAGCTAAGAGTTGAACTCCAACATCTCCGATCTGTTGACCACCGAAATGCTGCCCTTCCGACTGGTAGATACAGACGGTTTCCAGATGCTGATGGCTGCAGCTGATGGGATTGCAGTCCCTAGTGCCAGTAGCCCAGTTGCCATTACTTTTCTAAGAAAGCTGTGCTTTCGCTACACCAGCATGTTGCAGACAACATCAACCGTTCCTTGACTAAATCTATGTCTGCCAGGGTGCATTTCACCACAGACACTTGGACAAGTAAACATGGCCAAGGGCGTTACATCTAATTGACTGGGCACTGGGTGACTCTGGTGGCTGTGGGGGCAGGCGCAGCTCCACAAGTCTTTGAATCCCCAAGGTATGCAGGACAAACCTCTATATTTCACACTTCCTCCAATGCTTCTGCCTCCTTCATCTTCTCTAGAGTCTCCATCTGTGACCTCAACCTCTGCCGTAATGAGACACGCTTTACTAACAGTGCAAAGGGAATTCCCACCACCTCCGTTCTGCACAACCAGGGCTCACCACAATCAGGCAGTGTTAAAATTTATATGCCTTGGAGAATGCAGTCATACAGCTGAAGAGTTGCTGACACTATGTCATGTCATATATCCTGGGTCAACGCAGTACGGACGTGGATTTTTTTTAAGTGAATAGCTTCCAGACAAAGTTCCAATGTTAGAGGAGTCAATCCTCATTTACCCCACTTAAATAAATATCAATTTCATAATTAGGCATATCATTCCCAAAAGGACACCAACAGAAATGTCTGGCAAGAAACGATCTTATTTGTGTAAATATAAAAAAACGGTGTTTAAAATGTAATCTCCATACCGGCAACACATTATAAGTATTAATCAAATAATAATACCTCAGTATTCATCAATAACAATGCCATACTTAACAATATTTGAATCTAGCACAAAAATTGTCAGACACAAGTTGTAAACTTCTCATGCATTTAATCGGTCATATACCAATCGCTAGGCATCGATAAATGACAATGCCATACTTAAAAGCACAAAAGTGTAAGAAAGAAGTACTTATCAGCCATCAGTTGTCAAATTCCCAACGTGTTTCCCATCTCACAAATCGAGGGTTCTTCAAGGGAACAGAGTGGGGGCTTCCATCTCCCCCAACGGCCGATAGATCAATGCAATGTGTGGCGTGTTCAGATTGTATGCACCGCCATTAAATACAGACTCCGCTACACCCCTCCCCTCTTCTTTTTCTTGTATCTCCTTTATTCTTCGGCTTGCTGACCACTGAAGAAAATTATTATGCTCCTTGCACATGTTATACTCATATATATTTTTTAAGTGGATATTTATTCACAAGTTTGTAAATCTATACACTGGCTGAGGTATGCCCACAGCAATCTGGTTATTAAAATCAACTGTGTCTTGCTGTTTATATAATCTTATAGGTTTTTTTTAAGGCACATTTTTTCTAGAAGAGACAATTTAGTCAGTATTCTAGTATGGACCTTGGCCCTACCTCATATTGGTGGCTTACAGTGTAGCGCCCCAGGGTCCTGGTCGTTGCAGTAATGAAATTCTCCTCTAGGGGAAGTGATGTTACTTTTGGAGACAATAAAGGAGATCTCACTACCAGGTAACACCAACATACAACATATTTCATACTCCAGTCCACCAGGGAGAGCTATGCCATTAGGGCACTCTTCACAATTAGGTAAAACTGGTGGTCTGGATAGGAAGTTAGTCAGAAGCTGGCTGGGCTTCTCCCAGTTAGTTGCTATCTGAGCTCCGCTCAGGTAGTTGGTCCCTGACAGGGGTGGGATCCTGTCAGAGGCCTAGACGGAAGGCCACAGAGCTGCGCCTGCCCCACGTGCGGCAGCCCCTAAGAAAGAGACACGAACAGTGAACTATATTGTAGAGAGTGAGAAGAAGTCTTAGCAAAAGGATGGGAAACCAGAAGGAGCTCTGCCCTGCACAGGCTGCCTCCTTCTGAGGCACAGAATCAGGTAGCTGGAACACCGAGGGACCAACAGTCCTTTATGCCTTGCTCCAGAGACTGGCAGGACAGCTAATTTCAAGTTACTGATCCACCCCATACCTAGGAGGCACAGTGGCAACTTGTGGGGGCCGGGGCTTGCTAGAGTCCATGTAAAAAGCCTCAGGCCACCAGTCATACAGGTTTGTCCTATCCATCTGGGGGACAGAGAAAGAGACATAACATCTAGAATATCTACAACAGTTGTGAGGACTTTATGAGAAGCTCAGCAGTAAGGTACTACAACACCCAGGCACTCCACCTGGATAAGGGGACTCTGGGTTTGCCTCCAAACCGGCCAGACTCTGCCTGCCCTGTGATCCGGTGCTCTGGACTGTGGATGCTGAATCCTTCAGTAAAGGTAAAGAGACTGCAACCTTGTGTCCTGGTTCTTCACTGCGCCTTACACCATTCACCATCTACACACTGGGAAGCCCTGGGGACATACTTCACCTGTGGGAAGGTATACTATTTAGCTGCCATAACATCACCCCTGCGGACCCCTAAGCAGCATTGGTCACCCTGACCGAATACCACAGGTGGCGTCATGAACATTTCCCCTTTAAAGACCTTCCCCTTTTAAACGGACCTCCCGAGGGCCACGGACCGGGTCAGCCACCGTGACACCCCCCTTGAGAACCGAAGGACCCGGTACCAAGTACCCCACTGTCCTAAGGGGGGGCGCTCCAACAGCACATTAGCACTTTAACATTTCAAGATAAGCCTAGTATTCTGCTACGAGACAACAATCTGTCTCCCCATTAGGGTTGAGACTCCTCAGTGGTTGATACCTTTTAATCGCTAACTGAAAAGATGGTAACAAATTGCAAGCTTTCGAGACTACACAGGTCTCTTCATCACATTAAGACTAAAAGAAATTCTGAAGAATCACATACTTATGCACAACATAGCACAGAAAAAAAAACAAAAAAACATGGATAAGACAGGTGACATGAAGCAGAATTACCATGAGTGATAAACAGTTATGTCCATAAATATTGGACCAGTTCTTAGATAAGGAATGTTTTATTGTCCTCTGATTGGGGTCTGGTTCTGTTGTGATGACCCCTCAGTCTGAGGGGCAAGTTCCTTAGTTGATGTTTGTTACCCTCTTTTCAGTTAGCCATTAAAAGGTATCAACCACTGAGGACTCTCAATTCCAAATATTTTTCTATCTACTGGCTAACACGGTACCAAGATATATATCTTTCCTCCTCATTAGGGGTATTTTTTCGGTCTTCTGTGTGTGTGTGTTTTTTCTTGTGTGTCCCATTTTTTGGTATGTTTTAGGGTGTTTTAGAGACTACAGGGCTACCGACATTGAGCAGGGGCATCATATCTTCCTTTAGGGCCTTATAGGGTGAGACTAGTCCCTTCTTTGAATATTATTGGTCATTTGACTTTTTGATTTAAATACTGCATTTTGGGTAGTCACTTTATTTATCCTAGCACCTTTTTGTCTGTATAATTTTAAATATTTTAATAAAAGTTACATTATAGGGTTTTTTCTTTTCTCTTGGTTAATGTCTGATTTTTAGACCCCGATATTTGTTTTTTGAGGTTTTCAAGGTTACAAAAGAATTTCTGCATTTAAGAGTCTAAGGGGTAACGTTTCTCCTTATGGAGAGTGACATACCAACTGGCTTGTCAAGTTAAAGAGGCTTATTCGCCGTGCAATGCTCCTCTGGGAAATTAAATATGCAAATTGCCTCTTCTGAGAAAAAGAGGACTTAAACTCTATAGCGCCACCTGTTGCAAGTAGCAATCCTACAAGTCACAATCAACCCTTTAACGAGATGTGCAATATGACTTAAGATAAAAGCCAAATCAGTATCTCAATTCGCAGACACGGTGTTTCGGGCTGTTGGCCCTCATCAGTTCGAAGAATGAGAACTGATTTGGCTAGGCGAGAGGCTCTGGACTGGGGTCTAAGGGGTAACGTTTCTCCTTATGGAGAGTGACATACCAGCTGGCTTCCAACAGGTGGCGCTATAGAGTTTAAGTCCTCTTCTTCTCAGAAGAGGCAATTTGCATATCCATTTAAGAGCACAGTGGCCTCCACAATCCTTAAGTGGAAGAAGTTTGGGACCACCAGAAGTCTACCTAGACCTGGCCATCCAGCCAAACTGAGCAACCATGGGAGAAGAGCCTTAGTGAGAGAGGTAAGGAAGAACCCCAAGATCACTGTGCCGTAGCTCCAGAGATGCAGTAGGGAGATGGGAGAAAGTTTCACAAAGTCAACTATCACTGCAGCCCTCCACCAGTCGGCCCTTTACAGCAGAGTGGCCCAACGGAAGCCTCTTGTCAGTGCAAGACATATGAAAGCCCGCATAGAGTTTGCTAAAAAAAATAAAAAAAACAGGCAAAGGTGCTTACCTGTCTTGGCCTCAAATCAAATGCACTATCATGGTGCAGGGGGCCCAAGTAACGATGGCGACTACATAGGTGCGGTTATACCAAATGAGACAGCCAGCCTACAATCAGGGATTGGCCATTTGGCACTCTAGTGCAAACAGTTTTTGCTGTTAGTGTAGGACTGGCAAGTGTGAGGACCCTTGACATGGGTTACCAGCTTATGTATTGTGGCCATAATATTAACTAATACCGTACATATTTTCATATGTTCTTGTGCACTTTATTTATTTTTACTTTTTGAGGTGCAGTTGGGCACAGATGGCTTTGTAAATTGTGGCCTCTGTTCACACAGGACGCAGTACAGTTAGCACTGGGCAGCCAGCCACAGGGCGTTACTAATAGGCTGTGATCCAGATGCTTTGGATTCTTTGTGTGAACACTGCTGCAGATTATCTGTTTGCACTGGTGTGCCAAGCGGCCAATCCCTGATTGTAGGCTGACTGTCTCATTTGGTATTACCGCACCTGTGTAGTCGCCATCTTTACTTGGGCCCGCTGCACCATGATAGTGCATTTGATTTGAGGCCTAGACAGATAAGCATCTTTGCCTGTTTTTTTTTGCTTTCTCTAGAATAGCGGAGTTTTTTTCCTCTTTTTGTGGTTTTTTTAAAAAAATATGAGGGACTCCCAGACTATGAAAAATAAGATTCTCTGGTCTGATGAGATGAAGATAGACCTTTTTGGTGATAATTCTAAGAGGTATGTGTGGAGAAAACCAGGCACAGCTCATCATCTGCCCAATACAATCCCAACATGTGAAACATGGTGGTGGCAGGAGCCTCATGTTAAGGGGTGGTTTTCAGCTACAGAGATAAGACAACTGGTTGTCATTGAAGGAAACATGAATGCGGCCAAGTACAGAGATGTCCTGGATGAATACCCCTCCAGAGTGCTCTGGACCTCAGACTTGGCCGAAGGTTCACCTTCCAACAAGACAATGACCCTAAGCACACAGCTAAAATAACAAAGGAGTGGCTTCAGAACAACTGTGTGACCATTCTTAACTGGCCCAGCCAAAGCCCTGACCTAAACCCAATTGAGCATCTCTGGAGAGACCTGAAAATGGCTGTCTACTAACGTTCACCATCCAACCTGACGGAACTGGAGAGGATCTGCAAGGAAGAATGGCAGAGGATCCCCAAATCCAGGTGTGAAAAACTTGTTGCATGATTCCCATAATCCCATGATTACTGCAGGGATGTTTTTATTGTTTCATTGTATATTGTAGGTTGCATTGTTCTAATAGTAAGGCTAGGTTCACATTGCGTTAATGGGTTAACGCTAACGGACTGCGTTGCATGGCAAAATTGTCGCAATTAACGCCGTGCAACGGGTCCGTTAGCGCACCCATTGACAGCAATGTGATTTGTCTCTGTAGCGCATCGCTAGCGCATGCCATTTTCGGCACGCGCTAGCGATGTGCCGTTCTTTTGTGCATCCGAGGTCCGGTCCTCGCGGATCTGCGCTAGCGGGAACGACGAATGCGAACCCTAAAGAAACATTGCGTTAGCGCAATCCGCTAGCGCTATGTGCTTAACGGATTGCCCTAACACAATGTGAACCTAGCCTTACACAGCAGAAATGGTTCCGTCTTTTACTTTTGAAGCTGTCCCTAAATAACTCTCTCTGGAGCAGCAGTTTACTACAGACCCAAATTTGCTTTGATCGTCCTAATTTTTTAGGAAACCAATGATGTTATTCGGAGATATTCTTTTGGCAAAAAGCATTGGAGTTTATGTAAATTCCACCTCAAAGTGAGTTTTCTCAGTAGTTTTGGCAGTTTTCCCTGACAGAGTTGTGGAGCTCCCGGAAAAAACCCTAAATGTCCATATTCGGCCAATTGCAATATCGGCAAGTTCTATATCTTTTTTTCCTCCTTTCTGTGCTGTATTCCTCAGCTTTTTTCTACTATTGTGTATGAATGGATGGATAAAAGTATTCAATTATTTTATATACTGTTAAAGACAATATGTATGAAAGTTTTAGATTATGTATGGTGACTGCGAAAAAGTGATGCAAGATGTTATTTCCACTTTGCCCGGGTTAGGGATTGCGTTCAAATAATTTTTTCTTACATTATTTTCTGCCAGAATACCTAACTTAGAAACCAATATACTTTCTTTTTACTTATTGAATTATTTCTTTTATGCTTTTTTTTTTCTGTTTCTAAATGTATGTTTAAACATATATTTTTTTTATAGAAATATCAGTGGCATTAACCCCTATCCGACATTAGCACTAATAATACATCCACGCGCCCTGGCTCTTATTGACCAGGGACGTATTATTACTGCATAGCGATCGTGTGGGCACACAGACTGTGCGCGTGTTCCCTGACGTGTGTCAGCTGCTTCCTGCAAAGTAAAAAAGTTAAACTTTTTTAAAAATAATTGCAAAAATATAAAAAAAATTAAAAAAAATGATAAAAAAGTAAAAAGATATTGTACACATAAATAAATTTTTGCATTATAAAAATATTAATTAAACAAAAAAAGCACACATATTTGGTGTCACTGCATCTGGAACGACCTGACTTATAAAACTGTCCCACTAGTAATCCCCTTTAGTGAACACCATATAAAAAATTAAAAACAAGGTAAAAACAATGCTTTATCATCATACTGCAGAATAAAAAGTGGAATAAAGCGCAATAAAAAAGAAGGATATAAGTAAACATGGTTGTGATGCTGTGATATGCTATGTGGGTATCATTTTTGTGTATATTTCTATTTTACTTATTTTCATAGTGTTCTCTTGTAGAAGGAGTTATTTGCTAATTGAGGAATGGCTGTTGCTGCCATCTTATATCAGCTCCCACAGTTCTGTATTGTTTTCTAATATGCTAATGACATGTTGACCTAGCTTGTTGAAGCAATGAGCCCCTGAGACCTTCCCCCTCCTGACCTGTGAATGAGGAGGGAGACTTAAAATATCAGGGAGGTGAGACACAGATGAGTCCTGTGTGGAATGATGATGTGTTCACAGCACCTCAGAGAGGAAGAAGAGTATATGGATTATGTTATCTTCTGTCTGCTGGATTGTTGGACTTTTATCCTGTTACTGAACTGCATTCGTGTTCTGGACTATTTTATCCTTTGTGTGGTGAATTGTATATGGTCTTTTCGTATTTTTGCCTAAATAAAGGTCTGGGAATTGTTTACTATACTCTAGCTTTGTTGATTGTGTGATACCGGAGAAGAACCCATGACAATGGTACTGGTGAAAAAGGTCATCTTGTCCCACAAAAAATAAACTGCCATACAGCTCCAGCAACGGAAAAATAAAAAAGTGATAGCTCTCAGAATAACGTGAAGCAAAA
Source organism: Ranitomeya variabilis (assembly GCF_051348905.1). Taxonomy (NCBI): domain Eukaryota; kingdom Metazoa; phylum Chordata; class Amphibia; order Anura; family Dendrobatidae; genus Ranitomeya; species Ranitomeya variabilis. Next base: position 375,182,381 of record NC_135233.1, on the reverse strand, counting down.
TTAATTATTTTTTTTCTATAAAATGCCAAAACATAAAAAAGATATGAATGAGATATTGCTATAATAGTACGAACCTGAGGAATAAAACTGCCTAAGCAATTTTACTACAATTTTTATTAGACCTTAGAAAAATTAAAAACTTTGAACTAAAACAACATTTTAGTGGTAAAATTGTAATTTATTCTTTCTTCACCGATCAATGGTATAAAAAGGCACATGTGGTGTCAATATGATCCCTGCACCCCTAGATGAATTCACTGGGGAGTGGAGTTTGCAGAAGAAATTACTCAGGAGAATTTACACTACAAATTGCATGGTGCAATTTCCCCAATTTCAATTGTGAAAATGCAAAATTTGGTGAAAAAATATTTTTTTTGTGAGGAAAATGTGATTTTTTTTATTTTCAGGCTCCACGTTATAAACTTCTGTAAAGCACCTGGGGGTTAAACGTGCTCACCACACATCTAAATACATTCCTCGAGGGGTCTAGTTTCCAAAATGGGGTCACTTGTGGGAGTTTTCCACTGTGTAGTCACATAAGGGGCTCTCCAAATGGGACATGACGTCCGCTAATGATTCCAGGAAATTTAACATTCAAAAAGTCAAATGGCGCTCCTTCCCTTCCGAGCCTTGTCATGTGCCCAAACAGTGGTTTTCTCCCTCATATGTTGTATCAGCGTGCTCAGGAGAAATTACACAACAGATTTTGGGATGCATTTTTCCTTCTTCCCCTTGTCAAAATAAAAAAAACTGGATCTGAAATAAATTTTTGGTGATGAAAAGTTAAATGTTCATTTTTTTCCACATTACCAACATTCCTGTGAAGCACATGAAGGGTTAATACACTTCTTGAGTGTGGTTTTGAGCATCTTGAGGGGTGCAGTTTTTAGAATGGTGTCACTTTTGGGTATTTTCTGTCATAGAGACCCCTCAAAGTGACTTCAAATGTGATGTGGTCCGTAAAAAATGGTTTTGTAAATTTTATTGGAAAAATGAAAAATCGCCGGTTAAATTTTAACCCTTATAACTTCCTAACACAAAAAAAAGTTGCTTCCAAAATTGTGCTGATGTAAAGTAGACATGAGGGAAATGTTATCTATTAACTATTTTGTGTGACATATCTGTGATTTAAGGGCATAAAATTCAAAGTTTGAAAATTGCAACATTTTCAAAATTTTTGACAAATTTCCATTTTTTTTTTCACAAATAAACGCAAGTAATATTGAAGAAATGTTACTGCTTTCAGAATCACCAGGATCCCTTGAAGCATGCCAAGGTTATAACCACATAAATTGACAGTGGTCAGAATTGTAAAAATTGGCCTGGTCATGCAAAGAGCTTTGGGGTAAAGAAAAATTCACAGTCAAAATCTGTATTGGATTTTCATTATGGTTTTCAGTTCTGACATGTTTTTCCGCCATACTTTTTTGCAAAATTTTAACAGAAATTCATCAAAAATTTAAATGTTCTTTTTCCCCCACACTTAAAAAAAATAGCTTAAAAATTAATATTGAGTTTATTCTGAGAAAATTTGTTTCATTTCCATAATTGTGTGTTTTGGAGCAAACTCTGCTCTAAAATACTCATCATCATCGTTACGTGATGTTCAAGCTGATTTTTTTAATGATATTTTTTAGCATATCCACCTAAAAATGTTCTTTTGTTAATCCACTTTGCTATTTTTTTTTAGAGTTTTTTTTTCCTCTTCAGCTTTTCAAAAAATGCCTGGGGGAGATAAAGAAAGTGCATTTGAGTCCGATTACTCCTAGAATCTGCTCCAAATCTGACACATCAAATCAAAAGGTTGAAAAAGGCTCCAAGAAAAAAGTGATTAAATGATTCAAAACCTCTTCAAAAAGTGTTTCAATAAAGTAAAACCTTCCAAAAAAACATTTCCTGTAATGGTTTTAGTTTTAAAAACTCATTGTTTTTGAATGCCTGTAAAGGAAAAACTTAGCCTGAAAAGAGCCTAATTATATACATAAATTATGTTTTGTTTTTTTTCCAATTTGGCAGAATTTTATTATAATTCATTATTTATTATTATTGATTACTATTTCTTATGTATGTCATATTCTTCTTGTTTTTATATTTGTATCATCATCATTATTATTATTTAATGTATCATTTACATTGCTTTTTAAATGTGTTTTTCTTGCTGGTCTGGTTTCATAGTAAAAATAATAAGATTTTAATTTTTTTTCCCCTATATCCAATGGCGATTATAGTTGAGCAAATTGGTTAATTTTTTCGTCTCTTGGCGTGTAGAATATTATGAATGTATCGATTCACCTATTATTCTCATAACTTCTTCAAATGTAAATGTCAATCCTGGCAATTGTATTCTGATGACCAGTGAATCAAGAATTTTCGTGAAACTTACCGTAAGGTTGGGCAAAAATTTGCCCTCAAACAATATTACTGCAATATACAGGTCCTTCTCAAAAAATTAGCATATAGTGTTAAATTTCATTATTTACCATAATGTAATGATTACAATTAAACTTTCATATACTATAGATTCATTATCCACCAACTGAAATTTGTCAGGTCTTTTATTGTTTTAATACTGATGATTTTGGCATACAACTCCTGATAACCCAAAAAACCTGTCTCAATAAATTAGCATATTTCACCCGACCAATCAAATAAAAGTGTTTTTTAATACCAAACAAAAAAACAATCAAATAATAATGTTCAGTTATGCACTCAATACTTGGTCGGGAATCCTTTGGCAGAAATGACTGCTTCAATGCGGCGTGGCATGGAGGCAATCAGCCTGTGACACTGCTGAGATGTTATGGAGGCCCAGGATGCTTCAATAGCGGCCTGAAGCTCATCCAGAGTGTTGGGTCTTGCGTCTCTCAACTTTCTCTTCACAATATCCCACAGATTCTCTATGGGGTTCAGGTCAGGAGAGTTGGCAGGCCAATTGAGCACAGTAATACCATGGTCAGTAAACCATTTACCAGTGGTTTTAGCACTGTGAGCAGGTGCCAGGTCGTGCTGAAAAATGAAATCTTCATCTCCATAAAGCATTTCAGCCGATGGAAGCATGAAGTCTCCAAAATCTCCTGATAGCTAGCTGCATTGACCCTGCCCTTGATGAAACACAGTGGACCAACACCAGCAGCTGACATGGCACCCCACACCATCACTGACTGTGGGTACTTGACACTGGACTTCAGGCATTTTGGCATTTCCTTCTCCCCAGTCTTCCTCCAGACTCTGGCACCTTGATTTCCGAATGACATGCAAAATTTGCTTTCATCAGAAAAAAGTACTTGGGACCACTTAGCAACAGTCCAGTGCTGCTTCTCTGTAGCTCAGGTCAGGCGCTTCTGCCGCTGTTTATGGTTCAAAAGTGGCTTGACCTGGGGAATGCGGCACCTGTAGCCCATTTCCTGCACACGCCTGTGCACGGTGGCTCTGGATGTTTCCACACCAGACTCAGTCCACTGCTTCCTCAGGTTCCGGTCACCTCTTCTCGTTGTACAGCGTTTTCTGCCACATTGTTTCCTTCCAACAGACTTACCATTGAGGTGCCTTGATACAGCACTCTGGGAACAGCCTATTTGTTGAGAAATTTCTTTCTTGGTCTTACCCTCTTGCTTGAGGGTGTCAATGATGGCCTTCTTGACATCTGTCAGGTCGCTAGTCTTACCCATGATGGGGGTTTTGAGTAATGAACCAGGCAGGGAGTTTTTAAAAGCCTCAGGTATCTTTTGCATGTGTTTAGAGTTAATTAGTTGATTCAGAAGATTAGGGTAATAGGTCATTTAGAGAACCTTTTCTTGATATGCTAATTTATTGAGACAGGTTTTTTGGGTTATCAGGAGTTGTATGCCAAAATCATCAGTATTAAAACAATAAAAGACCTGACAAATTTCAGTTGGTGGATAATGAATCTATAATATATGAAAGTTTAATTGTAATCATTACATTATGGTAAATAATGAAATTTAACACTATATGCTAATTTTTTGAGAAGGACCTGTATATGCAAGAAACATTTTGTACATATTGTGCAACCATTTTTGCAATGTTTTGCTCATGTCTAACTTGGGCCAAGGTTGTCCAGCTCAGATTGGTGCCATCCTCGTTCCTGCACTTGTGCTGGAGTAGGACTTTGTGTACACCTTAATTGCCATGGTAAAGAATATATCACATAAAGTTAAAAAATATCCAAACAGGTATCATAAATCTCCTTTACAGTGTCGGCTTTGTAAATTTCATAAATAAACAATATATAGAATCACACGTCAGTCCTAAACCATTAAGACTAGTCACACTCCTGAATAATTATCTCTAATCCTGCAAATCCCTACACTCATCTGCTTCAGAATCCTTATGTCATGGTCATGCAGGTTTTGGGTGTCTCCTTTTCCACTTAGCGTAGTGACTGTCCATTCATCAGTCTGTATATAAGGACCGGATTTCCAGTGGAAGGAACATCAAAGCGCAATCCATCCTTCAAGGAATAACAGCTCCAGCTGAACCAAGCTCTCCTACCAAGATGGCAGCTGAACAAATTCTGTGCAAAGCCGGTCTCTTGGTGCTGGCCGCCTGTATGATCCTTAATCTGCAAGGAGCAGGTAAGGAAGGAGCCTATGGACATTACTGATTGTGTTCCTCATTGATGGAGGATTTTGTACAACTTGCCACTTGTATCCATCAGTTTTCTGTCTTCCTCATGGATCCTACTCTCATTATTCAATGTATTGGGTTCCATCTTGGAAAAATTTTCTTCTCTACTGGTGACATCTTTCCTTACTTCTTGCCCTTTTTTCCATTGACACTTTAGCTTCCATGAATTTGATCTAAGGATTATTTGTTTACCTGTTCAATAATATAAAGCCATTATTTCTACCTGAGGCCCAAAGAGAAGCAATGGATGATCTTTAATGGTTGGCTAGTGATTTGTAGGATCTGGTCTTCTTCAACTCAACCTCTTTCTACAAATCCCTTTATGGGCATAATAGTTTTTAAGGTTGAAGGTAAACATAAGTCAGTTGAGTTAAACCTATAGCCTAACATGTTGATCTGGAGGAAGACAAGAACTCCAAGAGACAGATGCAGATATCCCAAGTTAGGGGAAAAGTTTTCTCTGAACTCTCAAAACAGGAATCAGACTAGTGCCCTAGATAATTCTCCCATGTTGGGATATGGCCATAGACATTTGATGGTTGACCTTTCCAAAATCGAAGGGTTTGGCAGACTGTAATGTAGTATGCATGGCTTTCTTTCAAATGAGTGGCACATAGTGGAGGAGCACAAAGGATCGCCAAATAAACAGTGATGGCAGGGACCGACATTAAAGTCCATACGTTCTCTGACTTTTCTTAACATCCCTTTGAGGATACCTGCAATAAAACCTCAAGGTGTTCAAGAATAATATCTTTGAAGATCATCTTCTAGAAAATGGGATCAACCAGATGAGGGCCTGATGATAACTCAGGATCTGCTGTAATGGAAAGACTAATTTTAAGGCCCAACAAATCTTTTTTATTCAAGTTGGTCTATCAAGACCTTGAATTACATTATTGATGAACTTTTATCATGTACAGAACTTCAATGACACCCAAAAGTGATTTTCTGACATATATCTCTTCTTGTCTCCACAGATGCTCAGACAAACTCTACTAATGGTGAGTATGATGGAAGCAACGGTGCTTTTTACTCCATGTATGTAGAGATAGTGTCAAGAATACAATAACTTTCTAGATCTATCCCCATAAGGAATACAAAACAAATGCAGAAATATGAATATATTTTTTTGTGTCACCTGCGCTCATGGTTTTGGTGGAACACGAGACACATGACTTCTTCTACATTCCTTTGATAAATCAGTGTTGACCGGTGTCAATCACTAAAATGTGGCAATCAAGAGCCATATTTAAAGACCACCATCTTTCATGTATTTCATGCTGGGATACTATCCCAGAGGCACAGATATTTAGAGGTCACCAACTTGCCAAATACGAGAGTGTCTTCTACACCAGTGTTTCCCAAACTCCAGTCTTCCCAGTCCTCAACAGGTCATGTTTTCAGGATTTCCATAGTGTTGCATAGGTGAGAGAATTCCTGATTCCTTGGTGATGCTTTCATCTCCTGTGCAATACTAAGGAAATCCGGAAAACATGATATGTTGGGGGCCATGGGGATTGGAGTGTGGAAAACACTGATTTATACTAACAAAATAATAGAGAAAAATGGTCTTACCTGGAAGACTACACATGCCTTTTTCAAGTATCACTCCAGGCAAAACTGATGCAAAGTTTTATGCCCATTGAGGGACCTGAGGGGCAAAGCATGACACATGAATTTAAGGAATCATTAGTTGTATACTAGCTTTACCCCCTGAGGGCTTACACTAGGCATTGCACAAGGCATCAGTGTTCCTTTAACCCCCAAATATTGGACAATATTATAAAAAATATAGTCATCCAATTTTGCATTTGCATTACTGATATAGATATAGGCAGTTATTTCTAACGTCAACGAAATACTACAATTGAACCTAATGGATGAATGAACAGGTGTTGCTCCATTTCCTCCAGCTGACACATGATCTTCTCTCCTTAGCTGTGCCCGGCTGGGGTGTGGCCCTCCTGGTGCTGACATCACTGATGCTGGCTTCCATGCTGGCCAGCTTGTGCTGTGTGGTGAGTCTCTTCTTGTTCATTAGATCTCCTTAGTTCTCCTCCAGAAGATGAGGTTGAGACAGCAAAATTGTAGGGATAATCTCAACCTTACACAAAACTAATCAAAGGACCTAAAACAATTATTCACAACACAGACTGATGAGGGAAAGTTACAATGTTCTACAAATTACCAGGCTTGCGTTTGTCATCAGACAAGGAAAGATAACATTGATCTAGATGTTTAGAGCAAGACCCTCACCAAAAACAAAAAGTTCTCTGGATGACTCAACAGTAGCATGCTGCGTAATGCTTAATTTTGTCTGTGGAGGCGCTATAGGGAATTCACTTAATGCAGGTTTATCAAACTGGTTGCAGCTGATCACTGTGGGTTTTCAACATCTAAATTACTAGGACAACCCCTTAAGCAGTGATACAATTTTTGGCAAACTGTATTATATAAATTCCGATGATAAGTTCTCATAATGTACATTTTTGTGTTACAGCCTTTAATGTGCAAGAAAAGTGGCGGAGACAGCCATTGTGGATTCTCTCTTGGAAAGTAACAAAAAAATTAGATCCTGCAAAATTTCTCTTCTCCTCATCCTGGTCCCCTAAATCCTGAGCCTGAATTCGATCTGCTGAATCCATCTAGTCTTCTTAGTCCTCGTACTATCAACTCCAACCTTGATCACAAATGTCTACTGATCCAAGCTCTCTCATGTCTCGGACCCCACATATGGACTTCACTCTGCTCCCAGCCTCTTCGTTAGAATGTTGTTTCCCCCAAATAATAGTAAAATAGGATTCCTGGCATGTGTACCATTGTTACAAGGTGAACGCTGTGAATGTTGTATTTTATTATATATTGGAATCTGTAAATTTATTAAAAAAGCACAATAAAAATGCATTTTATTATTTATATCTAGTTGAGTTGTATAGTTATTAGTGATGAGCAAGCACTAAAGTGCTTGGGTACTCATTGCTCGGGTCAAGCAACTTGGAATACTTGGGTACTCGACCCGAGCAATGAGCCCAATGTAAGTCTATGGGAAACCCGAGTATTTTTACCGCGATCCCCCAGGGGTCCTTTTAAGGTCTAAAAATGTCTGAAAATGATGAAAACACTGCTCAAGTGACACAGGAATCTCATGGGGATTGCCCCTCGAAGCATTTCTGACTCCAAGGTCACAGCTGTAAGCAATGTTGTCAGAATTTCACGCCATTTTTACAGGTGCACCAAAAAACATGCAAAAACAAAATCAAAATAGATTTTGCTGGGAAATATGTTAAGGTGACGTGTATATAAGGCAAAATAATTAACCCCAGCCCAAAATGTTCCTCCGCCACTTGGGCTATGTTCACACGCAGTGTTTTTGATGCGTTTTTCAACTTTAATATTGCTTTCAACCAATAAAAAGGCATTCACTGGGAAATGTCATTGTAACATTTAACAACCCTAGCTGGCCATGTGGTGTGTGAAACATAAGGAGACACATCTTGTTTCATTTATGAAAGAACTGGGCTGCCAACAATTTCAATGCACCCCAATACCCCTATCACGAGAGGTACAGGAGGGCTTCCTGAAAAAATGTTGCATTGAATGCAAGGCCTGCCTTGCTATCAAGTCATATGCACCCCAATAAGCCTTTGAACCCAGGTACTGGATGGCCACAGGAAAACTGACTTAACATTCTTCAGTTGGTCCTGCCATACTGTTTCCTTATGCAGTGAATGCAAGTTCCGCCTTGACACAAATTTGCACGCACCCCAATCCCCTTTGGAAGAAACATGGAGGAGGGCCTCATAAAAAAAATTGTCCCATTACAAAGGAGTGTGTCTCCTAGACTTGTAATGCCCATACACTAAGTCTATGGGCTGACAAACATTTCCCCATGGGGGTACATTTAAAAAAAAAATATTTATGGGGATCTTAGATGCTCTTGGCCAAAAATTGAATGGCTGTAGCAGCACAGAACACATTCACCATGGTGTTCTAGTGGCGGAGAATGATGATATGTGGAGGAAGTCATTATTAAAAACTAGACCCAATATTAAGGAGCGTGTCACCTAGACTTATAATGCCCATACACTAAGTGTACGGGCTGACAAACATTTCTCCATGGGGGATACATTTGTGAAAAAATATTTAATTGGGATCACAGACACCCTTGCCAAAAAATTGACTGTATGTAGCAGCACGGAACACGTGAACCCTGGTGATCTAGTGGTGGAAAATGATGAGGGATGGAGGAAGGTTTTATTAAAAACTAGGCCCAATGAAAAAGAGCAGGTCTACTAGGTCTGTAACGACCATACACGAAGTGCATGGGCTGAGAAACATTTCACCATGGGGGGTACCTTTTTAAAAAATCTTTTATGGACATCATAGACAGGCTTGGCAAAAATTGTACTGCCTGTAGCATCACAGAACACGTTAAGCCTGGTGATCTAGTGGTGGAGAATGAGGAGACATTGCTGAAGGCCTCATTAAAAACTAGGCCCAATTTAAAGGAGCGGGTCTCCTAGACCTGTAATTCCCATACACTAAGTATATGGGCTGACAAACATTTCCCCGTGGGGGGTACATTTTTTAAAAATATACTATGGGCATCATAGACACCCTTGCCAAAATATTGACTGTCTGTAGCAGCACGGAACACGTGAACCCTGGTGATCTAGTGGTGGAGAATGAGGAGACATTGCTGAAGGCCTCATTAAAAACTAGGCCCAATTTAAAGGAGCGGGTCTCCTAGACTTGTAATTCCCATACACTAAGTATGCGGGCTGACAAACATGTCCTCATGGGGGTACAATATACTATGTGCATCATAGACACCCTTGCCAAAATATGGACTGCCTGTAGCAGCACAGAAGGCATTAAGCCTGGTGATCTAGTGGTGGAGAATGAGGAGACATAAAGATAAATCATAATGAAATCAAACAAATAAATAAAAAATATGAATCCACCAATGAAAGCAAATAACAAAAGGGAGGGGCGAACACAGGTTCATAGATTTGAAGCCAGAATGTGTCCAACGAGATATGTTTGTCCCTAGCAACAGCTCAGAAACATGGCTATAAATCAAAATATAAAATAAAATATAAAAGTCTTTGAATAATTTTCTATTGTAGAGGTATACACTACCTCATTAGAAGACTGTCCAGAGATAAGGAAAATGGAAAATATAAGAATAAATGGGAATAATAGACGTACATCTCTTTTTTATGACATTTCCCCCTGTGGGAGTAACATTTGTTTTGGTTTCCAATTAGTTACGGGCATCATAAAAACACCCTTGCACAAAAAAATGTGTCACTTTGGCATCACGGAATCCGTTCACCCTAGTGTTCTACTGGTTGTGGATGATGAGGATGAGGATAAGGAGGAGGATTAAATCAAACAGACCAAATCTGGAAGCGTATACCCATGTGTGGTTGTGAAGAGGTGCATGAGAATACACCTCCCCAAAAAAGAGAATGTATTAGAGGTTATGTTTCGCTGTTTTCACTTGGTGGTGTACAGAAGTCTTTCCCAATCCAGCCCTTGTTCATTTTTATAAGAGTCAGCCTGTCAGCATTTTCAGTTGACAGGCGAATACACTTATCTGTTATAATTCCACCAGCGGCACTAAAAACCCGCTCTAAAAGAACGCTAGCAGCAATGCAGGCCAGGACCTCTGAGGCGTAGAGAGCCAGTTCATGCCACGTGTCCAGCTTGGATACCCAATAATTTAAAGGCACAGAGGAATCCCGGAGGAAGTTTGTATGATCTGCAAGGTACTCCCTTAGTATCTTCCCAAACATTGCACTTCTTGTGACAGCACCCCTTGCCTCTGTCTCGGCACGATGGGAGGGTCTGAGAAAACTGTCCTAGATCTTTTTCATTGTTCCCCTGCCTGAGCTGGATTGTACTTCTGTCTCTCTTGCTTGGACTCCTTGGTTGTACAACAAACTCTGACATCTGCTGCCAGTGTTCTCACATGGGAATTTTCTCAGTAATTCCACTACAAGGGCCCTCTGGTACTGCAACATTTTAGTATATCTCTCTGCCTCTGGCAGAAGAGATTGGAAGTTCTCCTTGTGACGTGGGTCTAGAAGTGTCACCAACCAGTAATGAGTGTCACCAAAAATGTTTATAATGCGAGGGTCACGTGAAACGCAGCGCAACATTAAGTCCGCCATGCGTGCCAGACTGCTAACAGGCAAGACTTCCGTGTCCTCACCAACAGGATGACTGACCATGCTGTCCTCCTCATCCTCATCCTCCTCCTCCCTGTCCTCAGGCCATCCCCGCTGAACAGACGGTATGACAGCTGTGCTTGTAGTACCGTCTATAACGCATGAAAGTAGCTCCTGTTCTTCCTTCTCCTCCTCCTCTTTGCCTACCAATTCACGTTGGGAAGACATGAGGCTGGGCTGAGTGTAATCCCACTGTATGGTTCCTTGATCGATGTCCTTGTGCTCTTCCTGCAATGCATCCTCTTAATTGTGAGCAGAGAGGTTTTCAGAATGCTGAGAAGCGGGATGGTGATGATAATTATGGCGTCATCGCCGCTCACCATCTTGGTGCATTCCTCAAAGTTTTGTAGGATGGTACATATGTCTGACATCCATGTCCACTCCTGAGGTCTTATGTGTGGAGTCTGAACTGAATATCGACGGCCTTGTTGATGTTGGTGGTCAAGAACTGCCCTCTTCTTCTCACAAATCCTTTCCAACTTATGCAGTGTAGAGTTCCAGCACATGGGGACATCACACACCTGGAAGCTGGAAGCTACAAACGCTACTGAAGCATGGGAAGAGCGGCTAAAACTGTAGCTGACTTTCTAAAATGGGCAGACAGATGGAATACTTTCACTAGCAGATCCGGCAGCTCTGGGTAGCCTTTCAGAAAATGTTGAACCACGAGGTTAACACATGGGCCAAGCAAGGTATGTGTGTGAGCTCACCTTGCCTCAGAGCCACCACCAGGTTCCGGCCATTGTCACACATGACCATGCCTGGCTGTAGGTTCAGCGGTGTCATCCAAATATCTGACTGCTCTTTCAGCGCTGTCCACAACTCTTCAACATTGTGCTGTTTGTCACCTATGCAGATTAGCTTGTTGCTGCTTGGCTGAGGCTGTGCTGCAGTGCTTCCAGCTTCTGACTGATGTATTGATTTCAGAGATGGAGGCTGAAGAGGAGGAGGAGGTGCAGGAGCTGTAGACTGTGGGGGCAACCCTGATTGACGTAGGGCCAGCAATCCTCGGCATGGGGAGGATGTGTTCCATCCCAAGGTCCGACTGCGTCCTGGCTACCACTATGTTAACCAAGTGTGCCATCAGTGAGATGTACCATCCCTGGCCACAAGCAGTTGTCCACGTATCCGTGGTCAGGTGGACTTTCCCAGTAACAGCATTGTTGAGGGCACGGGTAATGTTGTGGGACACATGCTGGTGTAATGCCGGTACGGCACACCGGGAGAAATAGTGGCGACTGGGGACTGAGTACCTTGGGACGGCCGCTGCCATCAGGTTGCGGAAAGCTTCCATCTCAATGACCCTAAAAGGCAACATTTCGAGCGCAAGCAGAAGAGAAATGTTAGAATTTAGGACTGCGGCCAGTTGGGCGTTGGCTGGGTATTTCCGCTTGCGTTCCAATGACTGGGGTATAGAAAACTGAAGGCTATGCTGGGACAAGGTTGTGGACGGGCTTGATGATGGTGCTGCTTGACTGTGTGCAACAACAGATGCAGGGCTAGAGGCATCTTTACATGCACCTGGACTGGGGATTGGCTTCTACTCAAAACAGTGGAAAAAGCAGTGGTGTCGCCTGCAGACAGTGATCCTGGAGCCTGAGGGTTGGCCCACATAGTCGGTTCTTTGTTGCCATGTGCCTGATCATGCTGGTGGTGGTCAGGCTGGTAATTTTGCTACCCCTGCTGATGCGGGCATGGCAGGTGCTGCAAATGGCCTATTTGGGGTTATCGCCAGAGTCTTTAAAAAATAACCAGACTCGGGAAGATCTAACAATTGGAATGGCAACTTCCCTCATGTTGGTGTTGCATGGAACCGATGCACGCCTTCTGTCTGTGGCCACCACACTGCTTCTTCCTGTCAATTGGGGTGATATGCCTCCTTCCCCATGTGTGCTGCTGTCCTCGCTCTGCATGTCCTCCTGCCAGGTTGGGTCAGTCACTATGTCATCCACCACCTTGTCTTCCACATCCGCACCCTGCTCCTCCTCCTGACTTTCTGGCAATTGTGTTTCATCATCGTCCACCTCTTGTGACACTTTCCCACCATCGCCTTCATGTGACCGTGGCTGGTCAAAGCTTTGGGCATTGCTACATTTGATCTCATCTGGTTCCACTTCAAGTTGACCGGCCGAGAGTATGGAATCTTGAAAGGGAAAACTGAACAGCTCTTTGGAAAAAAAATATTTTTTTGGGGGGGTGAATTAAAAAAAAAAAAAAAAAAAAGAACAAGGCTAGCACACAGAACTATGATACGTATGCCTGCGAAGCTACGATTTTTCCACCACAGATACACAGATAACAGACTGATCTAAATGTGGCCTTGATTTTTTTGGGCCCAACTAAATTATGTCAACAAGTTGGCTGACACAAAAAAAAAAAGTTTTTTTGGTGCACTCACATCTGGTGTCTGGGATAAAAAAAAGGTAGATTTGCACGTTCTTAGATTTCAATAACCTGGCTGTAGTAGAACAAGCAAATAAATGTTAAAATAAGGGGGCTATGGATTGCTTTAGAATAAAAGGAGCAGGTATCAGGAGAACAAAAAAAAAAAGCCACAGAAAACTGCAGCTAGATATATATTAAATAAGCAGCATCAGACAGTAATGGAGCTTTTGGAGGTATGCAGTGAGAGCTATGTACTCACATACAGTGCCTGCAGGCCTTGCACTGATGTGGATATGCGCACATAGACTCCCCTGCCTACCTAGCGCTGCAATCTCGGGACCCCCGAATTAGCCCTAAAAAGGACTGTTGGTTTCTCAGGAGTTATGGACTGAACAGTTGCAGACCTACACTAACTCTTAAAAGCACGATTCTGACCCTATCTCAGCAGCAGCTGTCCCTACTCTCGCTAAGTCCGGAGCAGAATGCGGTAAGCAGGGCGGCGTCAGGTCTCTTATAGACCTGATGACACTGTGCGGCCAGCCAATCACCGTAACACCACAACAAAGATGGCTGCGGCATTACAGTGCATGGCTGACAATTCCTGCACTGTCATTGGCGCTCTAAAGAGCGCCAGAATTGCAGGGCAGAGACACGAGCTCCCTCCAAATAATCCCGGAAATATTTGGTGCTCGCCGAGTACAACGAGCATAGTGATACTCGGGCGAGTAACGAGTAGTGGCGAGCACGTTCGCTAATCACTAATAATTATGTTAGCAAGTATCATATGTCTTAGAAATTGAGTATTTCATAAATAGACATGATCTACTTAAAACTTTACAAATACAACACTCTAATTACAGTATGTTCTACAGATCCTGACTTACATACTTTGTTATACTGCAGAGCTGCACTCACTTTTCTGCTGGTGTAGTCACTGTGTACATACATTACATTGCTTATCATGTATGATCCTGAGTTGGAAAAGGAAGGAGATCCAGCTCAACGATATAGTGAAAAAAATCCGTAACTTTATTCACTTCAATTCATGTAAGATGAAGGACGTAACATCAGCAAGCAATAAGAATAAAAACAAGATCCAAGATCAACGCGTTTCTGGTGACAAAGCACCCTTAATCATGATATCATGATTAAGGGTGCTTTGTCACCAGAAACGCGTTGATCTTGGATCTTGTTTTTATTCTTATTGCTTGCTGATGTTACGTCCTTCATCTTACATGAATTGAAGTGAATAAAGTTACGGATTTTTTTCACTATATCGTTGAGCTGGATCTCCTTCCTTTTCCTGTTTGTTTACGCCTTGACACAGCGGTTCCGTGCTCCGAGTTTCCAGGAATGTCGATTGTGGTGAGCTGGACTCTCTTTTGTTCATGATCCTGAGTTACATGACGCGGATTCTTTACTGTAAGAGCAGTGAGACTATGGAACTCTCTGCCGTATGATGTTGTAATGAGTGATTCATTAATTAAATTTAAGAGGGGACTGGATACCTTTCTGGAAAAGTATAATATTACAGGGTATATACACTAGATTCCTTGATAAGGCGTTGATCCAGGGAACTATAGAGGGCGTAGAAAGCTAGCACTCGACTATTGTGGTTCACGGTGCCAGTGAAAGGGGCCTTAGGTCCCATAAATCATAAAGTAGAATAATCACTGCACTCATATGGTTTTTTGTTTGCTCCAAGTGAAAAAGTTTATTTAGACAATAGTGGTGGTGAAGCGATAGGCACAAAAACGTTTCGGCCAACTCGTTTCCTTCAACCTCAATAACTATGTAACTATGTAACTATGTAACATTCTGTATTATACTGTGAGAGAGGGCCAGGGCCATAGTCATGGCCGAGGATACTGAGTCGTCTGTGCCCTGGCCTCTCATCACATGAAAATAATGTCCATTACTTTGCATACCTGTGGCTCCACTTTCTGCACCATCTGGGTCCCCTCTGCTCTTCTGTAGGCTCCCTTTAGATGATGTTGCACAGATTGAGACACAGTCCTTTTCAACTTTGAAATAAACAACTTTACTGTATTCTTCACAACATTTACAACAGGTTTCACATTGTTCATCTTTTCCTCTTTCCCTGCACTTTCCTTTCTGTCACAAACCAAATACCTGGGTCGGACCGTACAACACGGTTCCTCAGCGTCCTCCCAATTCAGCTCTCCTATGGCTAGACCTTCTCTAGTCTGTTTTGCACCAGGCACGAGAATATCAGCCTCCGAAGTCAAATGCCACATGGTGAGCGACCTGCCCATCTGTGCTGTCTTTTGAGGAGACACAGGGTACTCCTGGTCCAACTCACTGCAGTTTAGATTTCCCTTAGCCGTTTCACTCCGGATCTGAGTGCATCAGCCAATGCTATAAGTTGCCACATAATGGAGTCACATGAGTCCCTGTACTGCTACTGCTTCCGTCTTATGTCTCCTTTCCTGCTGCTGTACTGGCCCACTGGTGTTCAGGCCCGGTGCTGCGGATTGCTGGGCTTCTTCCTTGTTAAACGTTATGTGGTCTCTGCTAACATTTCGGGCACTTAAGCCCATGTAGGCGGTTTGGGCGCCCTGGCTCGACTGAATCCAATCAGGAAATCCTCCCTGTATTAACTGCAGCTGACCCCTCCTATGTTTAACTGTTTTTTAACTGGTTTCACTGTACTATATTACTTCTACTATAATGCCCCATCTAGTGGCCAGATACAAGTACTCCGCTTTCCCTATTTAACAAGTACACACAATAGCAAATATATACATTACATTATGTGCAGTGCCCCAGAGTCCTGGTCGTTGCAGTACTGTGGCTCCGCCACTAAGGGGAGCCATGGTACGTCTGATGGCACTGAAGGAGTTCATCTGATCAGGTATCACAGACACCAATACATTTCACAGCCGGGCCTCCAGGGGGAGCTAAGGGTTCTATTCATTAGGCCACTCCTCACATACTGGTAAAACTGGGGGTCAGGCAGGAAGTTAGAGAGAAAGCTGACTGGGTTGGAACCAGGCAACACCTTGTGGCAGAGGGTGTTGTGGGAGAAGATTCGGTAGGGTCCCTGTCAGGGGTGGGATCCTGACAGAGGCTTGGCAACTTGAAGGAACGTCAAGGGACCGTGCCTGCTCAGGATAGCGGCGGTGCCCTAAGGAAGGATCAGAAGCGATATATATTGTGCTGAGTGAGAAACGAGATCAAAGCAAGAAGGAGAATACCAGTAGGAGTCGTGCTGTAAGACCGAGGCAACCTCCTACTGAGGCGCACAGCCGGCGGCCGGAACGCCGAGGAAGTATTTCTATATACAGCTTCAGGCAATACTTCAAACCTACGGCAGGACAGTCAGTCTCAGGCGGGCTGTCTCACCTAAATCACCAATGCAGTCTTGGGGGGCAACTTGTGGAGAGGGGCGACTCTAGGATCCCGGAAGAGCTCCGAGCCTACCCGTCAAACGGGTGCCGTCCTAACCGTAACATCAGGGAGGGACGGAGGATTAGCAGAACATCATCTAATCGAGTTGTGAGGGAACTTAAGAAACAGACACAACAGTTGTGGGGACTTTCCGTAAGCACAGCAGGGAAGGACCGCAACACATAGCGCTAGCAGGTAGGCACAGATTTCCACCTGCGAAGAGAACTCTAGAGGTGCCATTGGACCGGTCGGACTTGCGCAGCCTGGTGATCCGGAATCCGGACTGAGAACCCAGAAATCTTCAGTAAAGGTAAAAGAGACTGCACCCCTGTGTCCTTGTTATTTACTGCGACCGGCACTGCACCGCAACACCGCACTACCACCACAACTTCACCATCATTCACCACTCTTATACCGGACGTCCCCCTGACAGGCAGGGCCACGGACCGGGCCTAGCCACCGTGACCACCCCAGAGCAGAGACTCAGAGGCCCGGTACCGGGTACCCCTCGGCCCTGCGGCAGTGGGGGCGCTCCATTTTGGCGTCACGAACAGGATCTACTTAAGCCTGAAGAATCAGGTCATGTGTGCCTTGGAACTGTGATTTACTGTGCTTGGACTGTACTTTATTGCGAAGACTGTGTGCTGCCATTACTACAAGGATTGCCGCCAAAACCGCCGCCATTACAGCGCTGAGGAGAGCGCAGGAGAAGAAGAGGGGCGTGGAGTAGGCGTAGACAAGCTGGAGAGCGCGAAGGACAATGGCCGCCCAGTCTAAATACTTCTGCACCGTGAGGACGTGTCCGTCAGCAGCAGAGATCCGCCTCCTGATCCTCAATGGAGGGCGGAGACAGAGAAAACAAAACCGCCCACGAAGGAGAGAGCGGGAAAAGAACCAGGAAGCGACTCACGTGGAGGACGCCATGGCCAGCAGCTCTGGACCCGAAAGTGGGGTTGAAGCGGAAGTCTCCCCCAACTACCCGGATGAGCGCAGCAGCCAGTTCTCCGCTGACAGCACCGAACTCCTGCAGGCCGAGATGGAGAGTTTAATTGACCAGCTCCTTCAGCTGAACGTGAAGGCCCAGGCTCCGCACCAGGTGGCGCCGGAAAGCAGTCTTCCGGCATCGGATCTGATACTGCTGCCGCGATCCTCGCTGACACCACCAGAGGAATCCGCCGCACAGGAGGAACCTGCATTAGCTGGTGAGTCTGCCGACCCCGTCCCGCCGGCCGAGGACCTGCTAGTGGGCCCCGTTGCAGCACCCCCTCCCCCCGGAACCCATAGACTTCAGCGCTTGTTGCCATGGGAGGAGCCCACGGGTATGGAACATCGCCTGAAGGCCCCGATTCCACCCACTGCCTTGCTGTGTGAGGTCCATGCAGAGCGCACAGTGTGCCGTTGGGTGAACCCAGGATCCAACCTTATGGGGTTCCCCGGGGTGAAGACCCAGGAGGGAGAGATGGTACAGGCCCTAAGCTGGGAAGAATACTAGGTCCAGCTAGAGCAGCAATGGGAGGAGAAACAGAAAGAATACCAGGCCGGGCTAGAGGCCTACCACCAGAAAGATTTGGCAGTCAAGGATCGGGCCCACAAGGACCCCACCGCTCACCAGGCCCTGCGCAGGCAGGGTACCATCATCACCTTCAGGCTCCGCGGAGGCTGGGGCTTCATTAAAGAGCCAGGTCTGTATGCGGAGGTGTTTGTAAACCGCAGAGACGTCGAGTCGCATCTCAGAGAGGGCCACCCAGACCGGGATCTCTACCCGGGGGATGAAGTCTCATACACCAGGCACTTTGGGGAAAAGGGGTGGTTTGCCCTGAATGTTCGCAAGAGGCAGACCCCTGAGAAACCCCCGATTAAGGTGCCAGTGAAGCTGACCCCTGTAGCGAAGGTGCCCCCTTGTGGACAGCCCCTGGTCATTACCAGGACCACTGAGGTCACCCCCACGTGCACTATGGTCAAGACCACAACATGCAGCATTGTCACCTCCACCACCCTCGTGGCCAAGGAGACACCTCTTCAGGTGGGTGGTGCGCGTGCTGCTCCAGAATTGAAGACTGTGGGTACCCAGACTCCCAGTTGGGATAACAGACCCCCTTATGCAGTACCGGGCGGTTCGCAATACCCAAAGGGGTTGCCTCCACCGGTGCTGCCTCCTGAATGGTTTAAGTAAGCAAAAATGCTTTAATGTATGTAAATAGTTACTGTTCTACTGTTTTGCTGCTAAACCCGTTTAGGGTTAACTCTTAAAGGGATCCCTTTGTTGACCCGGGATCCCTATTGCTTTTTGGTTATTTCCTATTTTATTTCTACGTTATCAAGAACTGCCGCCATCATGAACAGTGCATGATACAAACTTCTTGTACATAGTTTGCACCTTCTTAAAGGTGCTCCCTACTGGTTTTACTTAAAGAAGGACTCTTTGCGAAGATACCGCACCGGAGCCTTTATTGAGTACAGACTGGTAGCTTGAGAAGGTATGCTACCTCATAAAGACTTGGTCCCCTCTTAGAGGGGATGTTCACCTGTGTACTTACGAGTAATACTGCCTTAAAACAGTAAAGTGCTAATGATGTCTTAAAAGAGAAAGTACTGATGCTGATGTGAAGAAGTTATATGTAACCAACTAGTTAATTGTAAGAAATGTTCAATGAGGTTGATAGAAAGATGAGGACAGAAAGTGAACCCGTACGGGTTGGTCAGAGAGTTCTCTTAGGAGTCATGTAGGGATGGCTCAGTGATTTCAAACTGAAAGTAATGTTATGTTCTATACTGTGTATAGTAGTTGAAAAGGCAGTAGGCCCGGGCTGAAAGGGGCGGTCCTGTAAAGAAAGGAGAGGCAGTAGGTCTGGTGCCGTTAGGACAGGCGGTCCTGCAGATATAACGAAGGAGAATGAAAGAAAAAGAGTTAATTAATATTATAATGTTTCATAAGTAAGTCTTTAGTGGATAGGAAGTGTACGTCCTTAAAGGCAATGTTAACTTATTGTTCAAGTTTTGCACTGAGTAGAATACCCGGTTGGGTAACAGGAGTTACTTATAGCCTGTAATTTATAATGTTTAACTATGTTTGTAACGTTCAAGTGTCCTCACCTCCCATAAAGGGAAGCTCTGTTCAAGCTTACTTATAGTTATTGCATTTTCAAAATTGTATGTCTTTTGCTAACCTGTATTGTTGTTTTCTTCCCAGTCCCGGAGTACTGGATTTAACCGGGGGGGAGTGCAGCGCCCTAGAGTCCTGGTCGTTGCAGTACTGTGGCTCCGCCACTAAGGGGAGCCATGGTACGTCTGATGGCACTGAAGGAGTTCATCTGATCAGGTATCACAGACACCAATACATTTCACAGCCGGGCCTCCAGGGGGAGCTAAGGGTTCTATTCATTAGGCCACTCCTCACATACTGGTAAAACTGGGGGTCAGGCAGGAAGTTAGAGAGAAAGCTGACTGGGTTGGAACCAGGCAACACCTTGTGGCAGAGGGTGTTGTGGGAGAAGATTCGGTAGGGTCCCTGTCAGGGGTGGGATCCTGACAGAGGCTTGGCAACTTGAAGGAACGTCAAGGGACCGTGCCTGCTCAGGATAGCGGCGGTGCCCTAAGGAAGGATCAGAAGCGATATATATTGTGCTGAGTGAGAAACGAGATCAAAGCAAGAAGGAGAATACCAGTAGGAGTCGTGCTGTAAGACCGAGGCAACCTCCTACTGAGGCGCACAGCCGGCGGCCGGAACGCCGAGGAAGTATTTCTATATACAGCTTCAGGCAATACTTCAAACCTACGGCAGGACAGTCAGTCTCAGGCGGGCTGTCTCACCTAAATCACCTATGCAGTCTTGGGGGGCAACTTGTGGAGAGGGGCGACTCTAGGGTCCCGGAAGAGCTCCGAGCCTACCCGTCAAATGGGTGCCGTCCTAACCGTAACATCAGGGAGGGACGGAGGATTAGCAGAACATCATCTAATCAAGTTGTGAGGGAACTTAAGAAACAGACACAACAGTTGTGGGGACTTTCCGTAAGCACAGCAGGGAAGGACCGCAACACATAGCGCTAGCAGGTAGGCACAGATTTCCACCTGCGAAGAGAACTCTGGAGGTGCCATTGGACCGGTCGGACTTGCGCAGCCTGGTGATCCGGAATCCGGACTGAGAACCCAGAAATCTTCAGTAAAGGTAAAAGAGACTGCACCCCTGTGTCCTTGTTATTTACTGTGACCGGCACTGCACCGCAACACCGCACTACCACCACAACTTCACCATCATTCACCACTCTTATACCGGACTTCCCCCTGACAGGCAGGGCCACGGACCGGGCCTAGCCACCGTGACCACCCCAGAGCAGAGACTCAGAGGCCCGGGAACCGGGTACCCCTCGGCCCTGCGGCAGTGGGGGCGCTCCATATGCGCATAGCAGCATTATTAAATATTCACAGTGGGGGAAAACAACATGCATATATTTCACATTAATTACAACCGTATCAACACAAGGGAAGGGTGTGGAGTATTACACGGTCCCGGTACATCCCTTACAATACCCCAGAGCTGCACTCACTATTCTGCTGGTGCAGTCACTGTGTACATACATTACATTACTGATCCTGCACTGATCCTGAGTTACATCCTGTATTATACTCCAGAGCTGCACTCACTACTCTGCTGGTACAGTCCCTATGTATATACATTACATTACTGATCCTGAGTTATATCCTGTAATTTACTCCAGAGCTGCACTCACTATTCTGCTGGTGCAGTCACTGTGTACATACATTACATTAGTGATCCTAAGTTACACCCTGTGTTATATTCTTGATCTGCACTCACTATTCCACTGGTGTAAAGAGGACTTTAAATGTTGTCTATAACGTAAAATAACAAAAGCAGATACTACTGTCCCTCCCAGGTCCAGCACCAGTTTTCTGCCACAGCTCTGGTCTCAGTGTTTTAGCTTTTCCGGTGATGTCACAGCAATAGCTTACATCACTGCTTCAGCCAATCACTGGGACAAAAGGTATGTGGATAGCTGGTTTTGGAGAAGGTGAGTACTGTCTGCTCTTGTTGTTTTATGTGACAATGTTTGTAAGCTTTTCTGACTAAATTGCATATCTTCGATAGGATTGCATTAGCATTATGAACTTTTTAGACACTACAGCCTCTAGGTGACACTGTACAAAACATTCAGCTGTCTGCGCACTGTCATACATAGAGGCTGTGGAAGTCACAGTGCTTTTTTATCATATGCTATAGGCTTATTAAAAAAAAGGGTGACTGAGGAAATTAGCCACCAAATAAGTAACAATGTAATACATAGGCCAAGAATTCCAGAGTAAATTACACCCATGTCATGACTCTTCATTCTGAGTGGGGATGTCGGAAAAGGAACATCAGGTATAATGTCCATATGTCCTCATAAATCATGTAGGTCAGATTTGCAAAAATGTTTACCTGCCCAGTTTTATACTTCTAAGTAAATGACAGTATTGTTCGATGACTCATTTTGTTTTATGAATGTTCTGCAACTTTGTCTCGGGACTCTTCTATTGATCAGAATGGAGTCCAACTAATGAAGAGCAAGGGCAATGTACAACCAGAATCTGGAAACACTGATTTCAGTATATTTATGTACACTAGGGCCGTTCTCTCCATAGTGACAGAGCATGAGGTCGCTATATGGTCCGTCAGTTGGGGGTGCCTGGGGCCATCATACTGAGTGAGTGGCTGTGGTTGCCATTAAACTGAGTGGAGGTTATGGAAGCCATCATATTGTGTGGGGTGCTGAAGGGTCATCATACTGTGTTGAGGGGCTGTGGGGGAATTATGCTTTTTGAGGGCTATATGGGCTATCATAGTGTGTGTGTGTGTGGTGGGGGCTGTGTTGGGGTTATGGGGGTATTATACTTTGTTGGGGTCACTGTGGCAACATCATAACATGTTGGGGCGCTATACTTTTCTGGAAGCACTGTGGGATCATGATACTGTGCGCGTGAGAGGACTGTGGTTTGAAATTATGGGGAAGAATTCACTATAAGTACATCATACTGTCTGGGGTTCGGGGCAATTTCTTTTGGGCCATGAAAGATGTATTATAGTGGGTGAGAACGCTAAAGGGCTTCAGTTTTGGCCTAATTACTGTTTATGACCACTCCTACTCCACCATCTTTTGGTAGATGTAGGGAGGTGGGACAATTAGGACTTTTGCTATTGTGCCCCATTATTTCTATGTACGTACATTCTCACCAGGCTACTGTTCATTTTTTTTCTTCACAAAAAAAAAAATATCATAATAAAGTAAAAGCCTATAAGGTATTCACTGGGTGCAGATGTTCTGGGTCTGACTCATCCACATCATTGTCGGTGAGCCATTAACACTCTTATGCAAACACCAATAAAAAGTCTAATAATATACCAAAAATATAAACAGATCCAAACAAGTCTTTCAGCATCCTCAAGAACATCCCTGTAACTACGAATGTTACCTGGTCTGATACCATAGTGTGATAGCTAACATGGCCTTGTTTATAAAAAAAAATGTAAAATGTTTTACGGGAACCTCACTTGATCAGCCCCCGATTAGTGTCTGCTTAACTCCCATGATAAGCTCAGCTTGGTGGAAACAATAATATCATATTATTTGCAAATGGTTGATAAATGAGCATAAGGGTTAAGTTCACCCACCTTAGAATCGTCACAGCTGTTCTTCAGGAGCAGTCAATATGGTGTCCACCACAGGATCGTTCCCTAAAAAGTATCCACAGTAGTGTCACTCTGCTTTAAAAATATTTTTTCTAGTAGTTGCAGAATTGCCATAACGTAGATTTCATAGTACGGCCTTCACGACTTCCCTCCAGTTGTCACAGCAGCAGTAGAGTTCAGGGGGGTAACATGAAAAGGGACGACACCAACTGTTGCTCAAGGCCCCAAAGCAAAATTGTGCCCCATACTCAATGTAAAATGATAAGCACCTGCAAGGTCTGCTTCTTTTTAGTGTGGTGCACCCCGTGTTCTTTATACAGAGTTCAGCAGACTAGTTGAGTTTGTCATCGGCTGCTGCGCTTTGCATTCTCAGTGACCAAAATGACAAAGCTCAGTATAATAAAGTGATCTTTGTCTTTGCTGTTCCTGCTGATATAAAGTGTAGCCGCCTATTGTAAATTCATTCCGACTACATGGGAGAATATGAGCATTTATTGAATAAAGACAGTATTTAGACATGGGCAGTGCAGTACTAAGAGCTGCTTTTACACTATTACACTTTTTCTAACCCTAGCTAGGGTTCGAGATTGGTGCAGGATTAGGCTAACCGCTGGTGTTAGGGATAGGGTTAGGGATAGGACTAAGGATGGGATTATAATTAAGGTTGGTTTAAAATTTTTAATAAAATAAAACTAGTAAAATTGTTACATTAAAAATGTAAGAGAGCAAAAAAAAAATCAATCCTAAAACTTTTTGTAAAAAATAGGAGGTCAAAGCATAAATAAAGTTTGATTACATAAGTGGTTTTCTCAACTTACAATACATGTATTTGGAGAATACAAGGATTTGATACTAAACTAATGGAAAGAAATCAAGGAATGCTAATGGTTTATGGGTTAGGTTACACAAAATACTTGTCTTGTCCCTGGCGCTGGACGCTCATGCTACACCACTGCATAGTAGGGTACTTTTTCCTACTCTCAGTTGCCGTAATAGTTACTTTGAGTTATAAGCTAACATACTATTTACTCCCTATAGTGTCCCCTCCCTCTTTAATACTTTAAAAAATTCTCTAAGAGCAATCAATGTAGTGTCTTCCCCACAGTATTGGCAGGATTATTTTTCTTGTGTAGACAGTAACTACTGCAGTGACCTTTATCAAGCATACAAAGGTCATTGTACCGAAACGTCGCCGCAGGAGGCAGATTAAAGATGTAAGATTTTCATCACTGGCCGTTTTGGCGCTGTCTTTTTTCTACTTTGGGATTTGGTCTTGCAGCTGGGTTGACCCCCTGGCATTGACTTACGCCAATATGCGTATGGAACCTGTATGGACATAGGGTGCGGTTTAACTCTTTTTGATTTTAGTAACTACTGCAGTGTCACCTTCTCTCCCAATTTAAAAACAACTGCCCCCTTCCTAATAGTCACAGTAGTGCACTCCCAGGTTGTCAATAGAGGGCCTCCTCAGCTTTCCCTCGGTAGTCATAAGGAGCCTTAGGGTACATACCTATGATCAGGAAATAGCAGCGCTTTGGATGCAGCGTATTTTTGCTGAGCCCAAAATGCTGCATTCTAATCATGTATGTAAATTTGCATGTGTTCACTGAATCATGCAGATTTATCACAAAACACTGCTATTCCTGATTGTGGGCATGTACCCTTAACGATCAACCGTAAAACAGTTGTGCTCAAAAGTTTACATACCCCGGCAGAATTTTTGCTTTCTTGACCTTTTTTTCAGAGAATATGAATGAGAACACCAAAACTTTTTATCCACTCGTGGTTAGTGGTTGGGTGAAGCCATTTATTGTCAAACTACTGTGTTTTCTCTTTCTAAATCATAATGACAACCTAAAACATCCAAATGACCCTGTTAAAAATTTCACATGCCCCATTTCTAATACCGTGTCTTGCTCCCTCTAACATGACAGCTTGAAGCCTTTTGTGGTAGTTGGGGATGAGGGTCTTTATTTTCTCAGATGGTAACGCTGCCCACTCTTGGCAAAAAGCCTCCAGTTCCTGTAAATTACTGGGCTGTCTAGCATGAACTGTGTTCTTGAGATCTCCGCAGAGAGGCTCAATGATACTGAGGTGAGGAGACTGAGATTGCCACTCCAGAACCTTCACTTTGTTCTGCTTTAGCTAATGACAGGTCGACTTGGCCTTGTGTTTTGGATCGTTGTCATGTTGGAACATGCAAGTACATCCCATGCGCAGCTTCTGGGCTGATGAGTGCAAATTTGCCTCCAGTATTTGCTGATAGCTTGCTGCATTCATCTTTCCTTCAACTTTGAACAAGTTTCCTGTGCCTTTGTAGCTCACACATCCCGAAAACATCAGTGATCCACCTCCGTGCTTTGCAGTAGGAATGGTGTTCCTTTCATCATAGGCCTTGTTGATCTCTCTTCAAATGTAAGGTTTATGGTTGTGGCCGAAAAGTTCAACTTTGGTCTCATCACTCCAAATTACCTTGTTCTAGAAGTTTTGAGGCTTGTCTCTGTGCTGTTTTTCCTATTGTAGGTGAGATACTTTGTGGCATTTGCGCAGTAATGTCTTTCTTCTGGTGACTCGTCCATGCAGCCCATTTTTCTTCAAGTGACTCCTTATTGTACATCTTTAAACAGCCATACCACTAGTTTTCAGAGAGTCCAGTATTTCATCTGATGTTATTTGTGGGTATTTCTTTGCATCCCAAACAATTTTCCTTGCAGTTGTGGACACAACTTTTGTTGGTCTACCTGACCGTGGTTTTGTTTTTACAGAGGCCTGTTATGATCCTTAGTGGTTGAGGATCACAAATTACTCCAGCTAAGTAACAAACATAGGACAAGCTCTAGGGAGGTGGCAAACTGGACTGACCGCAAAACTGAACCTATCCAAACACACTAGAAGTAGCCTGTGAACGTGCCTAAAAATCCTAGACGTCTCGAGCCAGCCTGAGGAACTAACTACCCCTAGAGAGAAAGAAAGACCTCTCTTGCCTCCAGAGAAATAATCCCCAAAGATATAGAAGCCCCCAACAAATAATAACGGTGAGGTAAGAGGGAGGCACATACACAGGGGTGAAAGCAGATTCAGCAAATGAGGCCCACTAATACTAGATAGCAGAAAATAGTAAAGGGGTCTGTGCGGTCAGTAAAAAACCCTTACAAAATATCCACACTGAGATTTCAAGAACCCCCGCACCAACTAACGGTGCGGGGGGAGAAACAGTCCCCTAGAGCAACCAGCAAGCGAGGAAATCACATTTTAGCAAGCTGGACAAGAAACATGATAAATGCTGATGATCAAAAAATAAACAAACAAAAACTTAGCTTGTCTTGGAGAGACTGGGAGCAAGGTAGTCACAAGGAATCTGAAGAGCACTGAATACATTGATAGCCGGCAAGGAACTGAGTATCCAGGTGAGCTAAATAGGAAACCAACCAAGGATAACAAACCAGCTGATGCTGCCAACCTGCAGAAAGACAACACTACACAGTACCGCTTGTGACCACTAGAGGGAGCCCAAAAATAGAGTTCACAACAGTACCCCCCCCTTGAGGAGGGGTCACCGAACCCTCATCAAGACCCCCAGGGCGATCAGGATGAGCCACGTGGAAGGCACGAACCAAATCGGTCGCATGAACATCAGAGGCGACAACCCAGGAATTATCCTCCTGACCATAGCCCTTCCACTTAACCAGATACTGAAGCCTCCGTCTAGAGATACGAGAATCCAAAATCTTCTCCACCACGTACTCCAATTCGCCCTCGACCAGCACCGGAGCAGGAGGCTCAACAGAAGGAACCACAGGTACCACATACCTCCGCAACAAAGACCTATGGAACACATTATGAATGGCAAACGATGCTGGGAGATCCAAACGAAAAGACACCGGGTTAAGGATTTCCAAGATCTTATAAGGACCGATGAAGCGAGGCTTGAATTTAGGAGAGGAGACCTTCATAGGAACTGTTATGACCCCAATGGCGAGGGTCTCAGAGGAACGTGGAAGTCTGCAGAATACAAAAATCCAGCTCATAAGGCAGTGGTAACTGGGTTGACCATATATCTACTCCTAACGCCAACACTAGAAGTAGCCGGGGATCATTCCTACGTTGATTCTAGATGACACGCGCCAGCCGGAGAATCTAGCTACCCCTAGTAGAGGAAAACAAAGACCTTTCTTGCCTCCAGAGAAGGGGACCCCAAAGCTGGATAGAAGCCCCCCACAAATAATGACGGTGAGGTAAGAGGAAATGACAAACACAGAAATGAACCAGGTTTAGCACAGAGAGGCCCGCTTACTAATAGCAGAATAAAGAAAGGTAACTTATATGGTCAACAAAAACCCTATCAAAATCCACACTGGAAATTCAAGAACCCCCGAACCGTCTAACGGTCCGGGGGGAGAACACCAGCCCCCTAGAGCTTACAGCAAAGGTCAGGATATAGATTTGGAACAAGCTGGACAAAAATACAAAACCAAAACAAATAGCAAAAAGCAAAAGGCAGACTTAGCTGATATAACTGGAACCAGGATCAGTAGACAAGAGCACAGCAGACTAGCTCTGATAACTACGTTGCCAGGCATAGAACTGAAGGTCCAGGGAGCTTATATAGCAACACCCCTAACTAACGACCCAGGTGCGGATAAAAGGAATGACAGAAAAACCAGAGTCAAAAAACTAGTAACCACTAGAGGGAGCAAAAAGCAAATTCACAACAGTACCCCCCCCTTAGTGAGGGGTCACCGAACCCTCACCACGACCACCAGGGCGATCAGGATGAGCGGCATGAAAGGCACGAACTAAATCGGCCGCATGAACATCAGAGGCGACCACCCAGGAATTATCCTCCTGACCATAGCCCTTCCACTTGACCAGGTACTGAAGCCTCCGCCTGGAGAGGCGAGAATCCAAGATCTTCTCCACCACGTACTCCAACTCACCCTCAACCAACACCGGAGCAGGAGGCTCAGCAGAAGGAACTACAGGCACAATGTACCGCCGCAACAAGGACCTATGAAATACATTGTGAATAGCAAACGACACAGGAAGATCCAGACGAAAAGATACAGGATTAAGGATTTCCAATATCTTGTAAGGCCCAATAAAACGAGGTTTAAATTTGGGAGAGGAGACCTTCATAGGAACAAAGCGGGAAGAAAGCCATACCAAATCCCCAACGCGTAGTCGGGGACCCACACCGCGGCGGCGGTTGGCAAAGCGCTGAGCCTTCTCCTGTGACAACTTCAAGTTGTCCACCACATGATTCCAGATCTGCTGCAACCTATCCACCACAGAATCCACCCCAGGACAGTCAGAAGGCTCCACATGACCCGAAGAAAAACGAGGATGGAAACCAGAGTTGCAGAAAAAAGGCGAAACCAAGGTGGCGGAACTAGCCCGATTATTAAGGGCAAACTCAGCCAACGGCAAGAATGTCACCCAATCGTCCTGATCAGCAGAGACAAAACACCTCAAATAAGCCTCCAAAGTCTGATTAGTTCGCTCCGTCTGTCCATTAGTCTGAGGATGGAAAGCAGACGAAAACGACAAATCAATGCCCATCCTACTACAAAAGGATCGCCAGAACCTGGAAACGAACTGGGATCCTCTGTCTGACACAATATTCTCAGGGATGCCGTGCAAACGAACCACGTTCTGGAAAAACACAGGAACCAGATCGGAAGAGGAAGGCAGCTTAGGCAAAGGAACCAAATGGACCATCTTGGAAAAGCGATCACATATCACCCAGATAACGGACATGCCCTGAGATAGCGGAAGATCAGAAATGAAATCCATGGAGATATGTGTCCAAGGTCTCTTCGGGACAGGCAAGGGCAAGAGCAAACCGCTGGCACGAGAACAGCAAGGCTTAGCTCGAGCACAAGTCCCACAGGACTGCACAAATGACCGCACATCCCTTGACAAGGAAGGCCACCAAAAGGACCTGGCCACCAGATCTCTGGTGCCAAAAATTCCCGGGTGACCTGCCAACACTGAGGAATGAACCTCGGAAATGACTCTGCTGGTCCACTTATCCGGGACAAACAGTCTGTCAGGTGGACAAGACTCAGGCCTATCAGCCTGAAATCTCTGCAACACACGTCGCAGATCCGGAGAAATAGCTGACAAGATAACTCCATCTTTAAGAATACCAACAGGATCAGCGACTCCAGGAGCATCAGGCACAAAGCTCCTAGAAAGAGCATCGGCCTTCACATTCTTTGAACCTGGTAAATACGAGACAACAAAATCAAAGCGGGAGAAAAACAATGACCAGCGGGCCTGTCTCGGATTAAGGCGTTTAGCAGACTCGAGATACATCAGATTTTTGTGATCAGTCAAGACCACCACACGATGCTTAGCACCCTCGAGCCAATGACGCCACTCCTCAAATGCCCATTTCATGGCCAACAACTCCCGATTGCCCACATCATAATTTCGCTCGGCAGGCGAAAACTTCCTAGAGAAAAAGGCACAAGGTTTCATAACAGAGCAACCAGGGCCTCTCTGCGACAAAACGGCCCCTGCCCCAATCTCCGAAGCATCCACCTCAACCTGAAAGGGAAGTGAGACGTCAGGCTGGCACAAAACAGGCGCCGAAGTAAACCGGCGTTTCAACTCCTGGAAAGCCTCCACGGCAGCAGGAGCCCAGTTAGCTACATCGGAGCCCTTCTTGGTCATATCCGTCAAAGGTTTCACAATGCTAGAAAAATTAGCGATAAAACGACGGTAGAAGTTAGCGAAGCCCAAGAACTTCTGAAGACTCTTAACTGACGAGGGCTGAGTCCAATCAAGAATAGCTCGGACCTTGACTGGGTCCATCTCCACAGCAGAAGGGGAAAAAATGAACCCCAAAAAGGGAACCTTCTGTACACCAAAGAGACACTTTGAGCCCTTGACAAACAAAGAATTTTCACGCAAAATTTTAAAGACCAACCTGACCTGCTCCACATGCGAATCCCAATTATCAGAAAAAACCAAAATATCATCCAGATAAACAATCAAAAATCTATCCAGATACTTCCGGAAAATGTCATGCATAAAGGACTGAAAAACTGAAGGCGCATTGGAGAGCCCAAAAGGCATCACCAAGTACTCAAAATGACCTTCGGGCGTATTGAATGCGGTTTTCCATTCATCACCTTGCTTAATGCGCACAAGGTTGTATGCACCACGAAGGTCTATCTTGGTGAACCACTTGGCACCCTTAATCCGGGCAAACAAGTCAGACAACAGCGGTAAAGGATACTGAAACTTGACAGTGATCTTATTTAAAAGCCGATAATCAATACAAGGTCTCAAAGATCCGTCCTTTTTTGCCACAAAAAAGAATCCCGCACCAAGAGGGGAAGAAGACGGACGAATATGTCCTTTCTCCAGAGACTCCTTGATATATGAACGCATAGCGGTATGTTCAGGTACCGACAGATTAAACAGTCTTCCCTTAGGAAATTTACTGCCTGGGATCAAATCTATAGCACAGTCACAGTCCCTATGAGGAGGCAGTGCACTGGACTCAGACTCACTGAAGACATCCTGATAATCAGACAAATACTCCGGAACTTCCGAAGGCGTAGAAGAAGCAATAGACACAGGCAGGGAATCCCCATGAATACCACGACAGCCCCAACTTGAGACTGACATAGCCTTCCAGTCCAGGACTGGATTATGGGTCTGTAACCATGGCAGCCCTAAAACAACCAAATCATGCATTTTATGTAAAACCAGGAAACGTATCACCTCGCGGTGTTCAGGAGTCATGCACATGGTAACCTGTGTCCAATACTGCGGTTTATTTGCTGCCAATGGTGTAGCATCAATACCCCTAAGAGGAATAGGATTTTCTAATGGTTCAAGAGTAAAACCACAGCGCTTAGCAAATGAGAGATCCATGAGACTCAGGGCAGCACCTGAATCTACAAACGCCATGACAGGATAAGATGACAGTGAGCAAATCAAAGTTACAGACAGAATAAATTTAGGTTGCAAATTACCAACGGTGACAGGACTAACAACCTTAGCTATACGTTTAGAGCATGCTGAGATAACATGTGTAGAATCACCACAGTAGTAGCACAAGCCATTCCGGCGTCTATGAATTTTCCGCTCATTTCTAGTCAGGATTCTATCACATTGCATTAAATCAGGTGTCTGTTCAGACAACACCATGAGGGAATTTGCGGTTTTTCTATCACATTGCACCGAATTAGGTGTCTGTTCAGACAACACCATGAGGGAATTTGCGGTTTTGCGCTCCCGCAACCGCCGGTCAATTTGAATAGCCAGTGCCATAGTATCATTCAGACCTGTGGGAATGGGAAAACCCACCATAACATTCTTAATGGCTTCAGAAAGGCCATTTCTAAAATTAGCGGCCAGTGCACACTCGTTCCAATGTGTCAGCACGGACCATTTCCGAAATTTTTGGCAATACACTTCAGCCTCGTCCTGCCCCTGAGACATAGCCAGCAAGGCCTTTTCTGCCTGAATCTCAAGATTGGGTTCCTCATAAAGTAAACCGAGCGCCAGAAAAAACGCATCAAGATCAGCCAATGCCGGATCTCCTGGCGCCAGCGAAAAAGCCCAATCCTGAGGGTCGCCCCGTAAGAACGAAATAACAATTTTTACTTGCTGAGCAGAATCTCCAGATGAACAGGGTCTCAGGGACAAAAACAATTTACAATTATTCACGAAATTCCTAAACTTAAACCTGTCTCCGGAAAACAGTTCAGGAATCGGTATTTTAGGTTCTGACCTAGGATTTCTGATAACATAATCTTGTATGCCCTGCACACGAGTAGCCAGCTGGTCCACACTTGTAATCAAGGTCTGGACATTCATGTCTGCAGCAAGCATAGCCACTCTGAGGTAAAGGGGAAAAAGAAAAAAAAAAAACTCAGAATCTTCTTTCTTATAATCCCTCTTCTGCAATGCATTAAACATTTAATACTGGCCTGGCAAACTGTTATGACCCCAATGGCGAGGGTCTCAGAGGAACGTGGAAGTCTGCAGAATACAAAAATCCAGCTCATAGGGCAGTGGTAACTGGGTTGACCATATATCTACTCCTAACGCCAACACTAGAAGTAGCCGGGGATCATTCCTACGTTGATTCTAGATGACACGCGCCAGCCGGAGAATCTAGCTACCCCTAGTAGAGGAAAACAAAGACCTTTCTTGCCTCCAGAGAAGGGGACCCCAAAGCTGGATAGAAGCCCCCCACAAATAATGACGGTGAGGTAAGAGGAAATGACAAACACAGAAATGAACCAGGTTTAGCACAGAGAGGCCCGCTTACTAATAGCAGAATAAAGAAAGGTAACTTATATGGTCAACAAAAACCCTATCAAAATCCACACTGGAAATTCAAGAACCCCCGAACCGTCTAACGGTCCGGGGGGAGAACACCAGCCCCCTAGAGCTTACAGCAAAGGTCAGGATATAGATTTGGAACAAGCTGGACAAAAATACAAAACCAAAACAAATAGCAAAAAGCAAAAGGCAGACTTAGCTGATATAACTGGAACCAGGATCAGTAGACAAGAGCACAGCAGACTAGCTCTGATAACTACGTTGCCAGGCATAGAACTGAAGGTCCAGGGAGCTTATATAGCAACACCCC
Organism: Ranitomeya variabilis; assembly: GCF_051348905.1. NCBI lineage: Eukaryota > Metazoa > Chordata > Amphibia > Anura > Dendrobatidae > Ranitomeya > Ranitomeya variabilis. Next base: position 375,149,401 of record NC_135233.1, on the reverse strand, counting down.
TAACTAACGACCCAGGTTCGGATAAAAGGAATGACAGAAAAACCAGAGTCAAAAAACTAGTAACCACTAGAGGGAGCAAAAAGCAAATTCACAACAAGGAACATACCGAGAAGACAGCCACACCAAATCCCCAACACGAAGTCGGGGACCCACACCACGGCGGCGGTTGGCAAAGCGCTGAGCCTTCTCCTGTGACAACCTCAAATTGTCCACCACATGGTTCCAAATCTGCTGCAACCTATCCACCACAGAATCCACCCCAGGACAGTCAGAAGGCTCAACCTGACCCGAGGAAAAACGAGGATGGAAACCAGAATTGCAGAAAAAAGGCGAAACCAAAGTAGTAGAACTAGCCCGATTATTAAGGGCAAACTCGGCCAATGGCAAAAAAGTCACCCAATCATCCTGATCAGCAGAAACAAAACATCTCAAATAAGTTTCCAACGTCTGATTAGTTCGCTCGGTTTGGCCATTAGTCTGAGGATGGAAGGCCGACGAAAAAGACAAATCAATGCCCATCTTAGCACAAAAAGTCCGCCAAAACCTGGACACAAACTGGGATCCTCTATCAGACACAATATTTTCAGGAATGCCATGCAAGCGAACCACATTCTGAAAAAATAGAGGAACCAAATCGGAGGAAGAAGGCAACTTAGGCAAGGGCACCAAATGGACCATCTTGGAAAAACGATCACACACCACCCAGATGACAGACATTTTCTGAGATACAGGAAGATCCGAAATAAAATCCATGGAAATGTGCGTCCAAGGCCTTTTCGGAATAGGCAAAGGCAAAAGCAAACCGCTGGCACGAGAACAGCAAGGCTTAGCCCAAGCACAAATCCCACAAGACTGCACAAAGGAACGCACATCCCGCGACAAGGAAGGCCACCAGAAGGACCTAGCCACCAAATCTCTGGTACCAAAAATCCCAGGATGACCCGCCAACACCGAAGAATGAACCTCGGAAATAACTCTGCTGGTCCATCTATCCGGGACAAACAGTCTCTCTGGTGGACAACGGTCAGGTCTATCCGCCTGAAATTTCTGCAGCACTCGTCGCAAATCTGGGGAAATGGCAGACAAAATCACTCCCTCTCTGAGAATACCAGCCGGCTCAGAAACTCCCGGAGAGTCAGGCACAAAACTCCTAGAAAGTGCATCAGCTTTCACGTTCTTCGAACCAGGCAGGTATGAGACCATGAAGTTGAAACGGGAGAAAAACAACGACCAACGAGCCTGTCTAGGATTCAGGCGCTTGGCAGATTCAAGGTAAATCAGATTTTTGTGATCCGTCAAGACCACCACACGATGTTTAGCTCCTTCGAGCCAATGTCGCCACTCCTCAAATGCCCACTTCATAGCCAACAACTCCCGATTACCAACATCATAATTCCGCTCGGCAGGCGAAAACTTTCTTGAAAAGAAAGCACATGGCTTCATCACAGAGCCATCAGAGCTTCTCTGCGACAAAACAGCCCCTGCTCCAATCTCAGAAGCATCAACCTCGACCTGGAAGGGGAGAGAGACATCTGGCTGACATAAGACTGGAGCTGAAGAAAACCGGTGCTTCAGCTCCCGAAAGGCCTCCACGGCCGCAGGAGACCAATTAGTCACATCAGAACCCTTCTTGGTCAAATCCGTCAAAGGTTTAACCACGCTAGAAAAATTAGCGATGAAACGACGGTAAAAATTAGCAAAACCCAAGAACTTCTGAAGACTCTTAACAGACGTGGGCTGAGTCCAGTCATGAATAGCCTGGACCTTGACTGGGTCCATCTCCACAGTAGAAGGAGAAAAAATAAAACCCAAAAAGGAGACCTTCTGTACTCCGAAGAGGCATTTTGAGCCCTTCACAAATAAAGCATTAGCACGCAGGACCTGAAACACCATCCTGACCTGCTTCACATGGGACTCCCAATCATCAGAAAAGACCAAAATGTCATCCAGATAAACAATCATAAATTTATCCAGATATTCTCGGAAGATGTCATGCATGAAGGACTGAAACACAGAAGGAGCATTAGAGAGTCCAAAAGGCATCACCAAGTACTCAAAATGGCCTTCGGGCGTATTAAATGCTGTTTTCCATTCATCTCCCTGCTTAATGTGCACAAGGTTATACGCACCACGGAGATCTATCTTGGTGAACCAACTGGCACCCTTAATCCGAGTAAACAAATCAGACAATAGTGGCAAAGGATACTGAAATTTGACTGTGATTTTATTCAGAAGACGATAATCTATACAAGGTCTCAAAGAACCGTCCTTCTTGGCCACAAAAAAAAATCCTGCACCAAGAGGGGAAGAGGATGGGCGAATATGTCCCTTTTCCAAAGACTCCTTTATATAACTCCGCATCGCGGCATGCTCTGGTATAGACAAATTAAAAAGTCGTCCCTTAGGGAATTTGCTACCAGGAATTAAATTTATAGCACAGTCACAATCCCTATGAGGGGGCAGGGCACTGGACCTGGGCTCATCAAATACATCCTGGTAGTCAGACAAAAACTCAGGGACCTCAGAAGGAGTGGAAGAAGCAATAGACACCAACGGAGTATCGCCATGAATTCCCTGACAACCCCAACTTGACACAGACATAGCTTTCCAATCTAAAACTGGATTATGAGCTTGCAGCCATGGCAGACCCAAAACAACAACATCATGTAAATTATGCAGAACAAGAAAGCGAATCACCTCCTGATGTACGGGAGTCATGCACATGGTCATTTGCGTCCAATACTGAGGCTTATTCTCAGCCAATGGCGTAGCATCAATTCCCCTCAGAGGAATAGGAAATTCCAAAGGCTCCAGGACAAAACCACAGCGCCTGGCAAACGACAAATCCATCAGATTCAGGGCGGCACCCGAATCCACAAAAGCCATAACCGGGTAGGACGACAAAGAACAAATCAAAGTAACAGACAAAATAAATTTAGGCTGTATAGTACCAATGGTGACAGGTTTAGCGATTTTTTTTTAAGCGTTTAGAGCATGCTGAGATAACATGAGTAGAATCACCACAGTAAAAGCACAACCCATTTTGACGTCTATGACTTTGTCGCTCAATTCTGGTCAGAGTTCGGTCACATTGCATAGACTCAGGTCTCTGTCCAGAAAATACCGCCAAAGGATGAGCAGATTTGCGCTCCCGCAAACGCCGATCAACCTGAATGGCTAAAGCCATAGAATCACTCAGACTTGTAGGGGTGGGAAACCCCACCATAACATTCTTAACGGCCTCAGAAAGACCTTCTCTGAAATTTGCGGCCAGGGCACACTCATTCCATTGAGTAAGCACCGACCATTTCCGAAATTTTTGACAATACACCTCTGCTTCATTCTGACCTTGAGAGATAGCCAGCAATGCTTTTTCTGACTGATTCTCAAGATTAGGCTCCTCATAAAGCAGTCCAAGAGCCAGAAAAAATGCATCTACATTAAGCAATGCAGGATCTCCTGGCGCCAGAGAGAAAGCCCAATCTTGAGGGTCGCCACGCAGCAAGGAGATAACAATTTTAACTTGCTGAGAGGAATCACCAGAGGAATGAGGTCTCAGAGATAGAAATAACTTACAATTATTCTTAAAATTTAGAAACCTAGATCTATCTCCAGAAAACAACTCAGGAATGGGTATCTTTGGTTCTGACATAGGGCTATGAATAACAAAATCCTGAATACTTTGCACCCGTGCAGTAAGATGATCCACACTAGAAGTCAGAGTCTGAACATTCATGTCTGCAGCTGAGCTCAAAACCACCCAGAGTTCAAGGGGATGAAAGAAGCCAAACAGACTGCAGCAAAGGAAAAGCGGGAGGAAAAAAAAAAAAAAAGTACTCAGGTCTTCTTTTTATCCCACTTCTGCGATGCATTAAACACTTTTTGGCCGGCTATACTGTTATGATCCTTAGTGGTTGAGGATCACAAATTACTCCAGCTAAGTAACAAACATAGGACAAGCTCTAGGGAGGTGGCAAACTGGACTGACCGCAAAACTGAACCTATCCAAACACACTAGAAGTAGCCTGTGAACGTGCCTAAAAATCCTAGACGTCTCGAGCCAGCCTGAGGAACTAACTACCCCTAGAGAGAAAGAAAGACCTCTCTTGCCTCCAGAGAAATAATCCCCAAAGATATAGAAGCCCCCAACAAATAATAACGGTGAGGTAAGAGGGAGGCACATACACAGGGGTGAAAGCAGATTCAGCAAATGAGGCCCACTAATACTAGATAGCAGAAAATAGTAAAGGGGTCTGTGCGGTCAGTAAAAAACCCTTACAAAATATCCACACTGAGATTTCAAGAACCCCCACACCAACTAACGGTGCGGGGGGAGAAACTCAGTCCCCTAGAGCAACCAGCAAGCGAGGAAATCACATTTTAGCAAGCTGGACAAGAAACATGATAAATGCTGATGATCAAAAAATAAACAAACAAAAACTTAGCTTGTCTTGGAGAGACTGGGAGCAAGGTAGTCACAAGGAATCTGAAGAGCACTGAATACATTGATAGCCGGCAAGGAACTGAGTATCCAGGTGAGCTAAATAGGAAACCAACCAAGGATAACGAACCAGCTGATGCTGCCAACCTGCAGAAAGACAACACTACACAGTACCGCTTGTGACCACTAGAGGGAGCCCAAAAATAGAGGTCACAACAGAGGCCCTGATTTTCTATTTGTTAATCACAGTTAGAATGCTACTGACTGGCATTATCAATTCCTTGGGTATCTTTTTGTATTCCTTTCCCATTTTATTCAGTTCAACTACTTTTTCCTGTAGATCCGTGACAATTCTTTTCCTTTCCCCATGACTCACAATGCAGAAACATCAGTGGCTGGATGAATGATGCAAGAGTCTGTCTGGATCCCAGAAACTCACTCATCTTTTATGCACACACACTGATTACAAGCAAACAGGTCACAGGGGAGAATGTTACCTTTAGTAGCCATTCAAACCCATTTGTGTCAATTTCTGTGCATGTTATCAGGCCAAAATCACCAGGGTATGTGAACTTTTGATCAGGTCATTTTGATGTTTTGGCTTGTCATTATGATTGAAAAAGAGAAAACACAGTAGTTTGACAACAAATGGCTTCAGCCAACCATTAACCATGAGTGGAGAAAAAGTTTTGGTGTTATCATTCATATTCTCTGAAAAAAGGTCAAGAAAGCACAAAAATTCTGCCGGTGTATGTAAACTTTTGAGCACAACTGTATGTTGGAATACCTGGAAATGTTCACTTTCCCTTAAGTGCCATGACAGGGGAAATTAAGCATTAAGAGTGGATCGATTATTGGAGGATCATTTTTGAGTCGAAATTCCTAAAATTCGCAGTATTTTAACAATTTGCATGGTATGAATTTTAACAATTTGCATGGCAAAATTTCACACACTGCTGAAGTGTGAGAGAGTGAACTAATGATTTTTTTCTTGGTTGTGTGGGCTTTTCTATAATGTCCTGTAGGTTTGAGATTACATGATTTATCCTAGCCTATCTAGTGGATATTGGACCTTATATGGCTGGGAACCATACTTGTGATATTCCCTATTGGAAGAACGAGATTTCCTTCACTGTGACCTCTTACATTATTTGCACACTACAGATCCCATCTCTGGACAGCATTGTTAGCATCCCCAAGTGTTGTTGCTTCAAATCATATAAAGACCCTGTCTTTCAAATTTATTCTACATGCATCCTATTTTTTTGAAAATTCGGTGACCCAGAAGAATTAGAGTGTCAAAAGATCAACTCATCTCGACACATTTCCCACTCAAATCAATGGGTTGTTTTAGTAATTTAGGACGCGACCTCTACAGTCAGAGACCCTCTTTCACAATTCCACAATGTAATACTTCAACATTTTCTAAAATAGTAACCTCCTTAAAATAAATGTTGTCCTTTTTCTTTACAAGTTAAAATTGATCAAACAGACAAACTTATCCAATTTATGAAATATGTTGTACGATTCGAAAGAAAATACAATAATCTTTTATGAAATTGTGCACATGTTTAATTACTCCATTAGTTGCAATGTACACGTTGGACAATTAAATTAATTGTTGGCCTATATTTGAAATAGTTTAGAGTAGAAAGAACCATACTTCATATTCTTTATAATAAAAACTCAATAAAAAGATGCCAGTTGTCTGAGCTCTATAATTATTCTGTCTTTACTCTGCCACTCATACATTTGGGAATGTCCTGGGTGCACACAGTATAACATTATGTCATGATCAGGTCCTGGTGCACTATATAAAGAGGAAGATCCAAGGCAAGGAGCATCAGAAACTTCATAGTCTCCTCTTCAGCTAACAAGCTATCCAACTTGACATTAAAATCAACATGGCAGCTCAAAAGTCCTTGACCAAGACAACTCTTTTGTCTCTTGCCATTTTTGCAATCCTGAGTCTGCAGACTGCAGGTAAGTTTTCCATGGGGATGGTGGCTTGATGGTAGATGTCTAAAAGAGGCTACCGGCCAGGCTGGAGATCAGCAATGAGACTGGCTTATTTACATCTTTAAAAAAAAATAAAAAATACAAGGATTTTCTAATGTCTTCTTACTTGGCTATTGTATTGAGAGAGGCTCCATTGAAAATTATACATTTCGAAATTTGAATTGTTCTTCGTTAGTTCTTAAGACTGAAGAACTGAAGCCAAAAATTAGATATAATGTATGAGTTGTGATAAAAGTTTAATTTTTTGGTTAAAAAAGTTGAGTAATTCAAGACAAAATTTACAAATATCAAACTGAGATTTAATACCATAAGATTTAAACTTTCTTTATCAATTTCATGACTATTTGTATATACGTAATTGTGATTATTTCGCAAACATTTCAAACAAATTAATTGTTAGTAACATTTTTATAACCAAGTCCGTCATTGACTCTAGAGGCAATAATGTAACTTCTTGTAATACAAGTCAGTTAAATTTAAGTCCAATTTTACATATTCAAAAATATGTATTTATATAATAATGGGAATGTTTTTTAATCAGATTTGTACTTTTTTAACTATATTTTTTTTCTACAGATGCTCAGAACTGTACTTACAATTATAACTGTAAGTATATTTACAGGAAAAAATACCGATGTAATTAAACAGAGGGGAACCTAATGGGGGAGATTTCTGAAATTTTTTTTTGTAAAAATACATTGCGGTTAATGAGATTTCAGCTGTCAATAAAAGTTGCCTTATGCAACACCTTCTCTTATCTCAGACTTTAGAAACTTGCCCTAGATGCATAGCAAATAGTAGCCTCTATGGCAAGGGAGCTTAGGAGCTTACTGCAGACTCAATAATAAAACTGTATGCAGTGAACTCCTGAGCTCCCCCTACTGGTGGCTCCAGGCTGAAAAACAGAGTTCAGTCCATGATAGAATAAAGATATTCCGTAAAACATGGACATTCTGCTACATATATATTTCAAATATATATTATATATATATCATTCCACGATATACTGTCTATGTATTACATGCCGTCTGTTCTTCTTTTAGATGTGCCAGGATGGGGAATTGCAATTGTTGTAATGGTGGCCTTGCTTTTACTTGCAATGTTGTGTAGTTGTGGCATTGTGGTAAGTAAATTAGATTTTTCTCTGCATTTTGTGTTTTTAAGCTCCATGTACTGTATATTTTTATTCTAGAACATCACCAACTAGCTTCTGTATGTCATCTACTGGGCTTCCCAAAGCTCGGTCCACACGACAACCCTTGATTTCTATTGCTTGCGTCTACTGTTATAGGCTTGAAATTTTCTCATTTTTCTTTAGTATTTTCAAAATCAATTTTGTCATTTTTTTCACTAAAAACATTTTTTTTTACTTTTTCCTTTCAGCCCTTCATGTGCAAGAAAGGAGGTGACGGCTGCCAGAATAATTGTTGCATTGGAAAATAATGTTGATCACTTGGACCCTGAACTCCATCTACAGAATTTCTACAGTTATAAAGTATCTTTGCGAATTTGTACCATATTTCGGCATTGGAATTAATTTTTTAGCGCATGTGCCCTGATGTTACTGAGGTTAATGCTGAAAATGTTCAAAAAACACAATTGTTATTTATGTATGTAAAGGCTCCCTAATAAAAAAACTTATAAAGCAACCATTTATGAATTTTGTATTTTTTCTACTTTTGGTATACTGTCTCATTTTTTGCTTTATAGTTAAAAGCATAAAATGTGGAATATGTTGATACTATTTAAATATAATAATGATGATAATAATAATTAGTATTATTAATAATATTTGTACATATTCTACATTATTAAAATATACAGACAAAATGAAAAACTTAGATTTTTTATAAATCTCAAAAAACATCATTGTTGACTTTAGCGACCATTGAGAATTCAGATTATGGGTTCCAGTCCAGCCAGGGCAACATCTTACTGGAATTTGCATGTTCCCACAATGATCAATTGGACATGTTCCAACTATTCTGGTTTTCCTCAGACATCCCAAAAACATACCTTTTGTGGGTCAATTGTAATACTATAGGACCGAATGTTAGGCCTCAACATTCTCTGATAAGTAACACAGAATGGAGGCTGGTGCCATGGAAGTATTGCCCATCTAACACACAGGAGAATTGTAGTTCAATACCTCTCCCAAAACTGAGGGGCTCCTATAAGTGTCTTAGAGAAAATTGGTGCCATAAATAAAATTGATGGATGGACAAAACCACAATAATATGGCACATTTTTGCAGTTTCCTCATATCAGACAATGATCTTCCAGCCATCCTTCATCCTTACGTAGGGGACTTATCTTGGCAATGAAGTAGGTCCACCTAGCTATAGAAGATATGACATCCTAGCATAACCCTTCACTTTAAGGTTCAGTCTAACTTTCAGTATTTTCTATTTTTTTTTTTAATTAAAAAAGCACTCCCATCAAAATTAGTATCCTCTTAATATATTGCAGTCCTCATATCATATAACTCTGTGTACTTACAATAGATCATTTTGCCCTTCTACCCTGCTAATTCTTCTGCTTTACATTAGGTCTATGACTACACATGATGAAACCAGACTAGATTAATTGTTTTAAGCTCTATGTAGAAATAGGAAGTTGATTTTTCCTGCATGAGTCATCATTAGAACTACAATCTTACCTCGCTCCAAAGTCCAGGCAGGGGAAAGAAGTGGAGAAGCTGGGTCAGGAGGTAAAGAGGAGGTGGAACTGGGCTGACAGGGACTTCTTAGTGATGTAAAATTGTAGTTCTAATGATGACTCATCCAGGGAAAAGAGACCTCCTGTTTCTACATAGAGCTTAGAAGGTTTCAGCTAGTCAGTTTATAATAATATGATGCAATAGAAGTAATGGAAAACAGCTAAGTAGGAAGACAAAATGAGCAGTTGTAAGGACACAGTGCTATATAATATGGTGATTGCAATATATTAAGAAGATAACAACTTTGATGGAAGGAGGAGGGCTTCTTTAATTATTTCAATTATGGGCAAATATGAAAATGAAGCATAATAATAAGAAAATTCAACATCCAATGCCTCCAAATGAAACAGCGTTTTTATTTTATGTCATCTTTTTCATTAACTCTGACTGTGTGTGAAAAAAAATATTTTTTTTCACAAATTAACTAATACTATGTAACTTTTATGTGTACTTTTTAAAAAAGTGTGCTTAATTTTCATGATATCATTTTCTTGTCCTGCGGAATACTTAACGTTCTATGTCTGAACAATTGGGAGTTTGGGGGTGGTAATGAAAAAAATTATAGCTGTTCAACTTGTTATTTAAGAATTGTTGAGGTGGAGAACATTTCATTAGTATTATGTGCACAACCCTTATTACAAACTGTATGGGCCACTCCTGAACATTTAGATGACAGACAACAGCGAGGCATAAACTCCAGACACTGCACGACTTGGACAGAACACTGTACCGTTAGTGGTCCACTCTGCACTTACTCTGAGTAAAGACGTGCCCTAGTCCTGCACAAGCAATCTCCAGTATTTTGAAGTTCTTCTTCTCCATGATGATTCCTGGAAATAGAACTTGCGGTCCACACAATTCTTCCCCAACTTCTTAATGTAGTCAATGCTTCAAAATTAAAATAGTACCAAAACTTTTCTAGATGCTCGGATCACGGCAGCTCACACCACACTACTGAGCTGTATCTCAGCTCTCATAATTGCCACAAACATATGGAAGAATAGATTGCAATCCCATTCAGTCATTATATGATCTGAAACTTTAGCTGAGACTGGAATAGATGGATAATAGGGATGATATGTCCTGAGACTGATGTAGAGACTGGGAAAGTAAATATACAGATCAGTGATATCTTCTGAGACTACTCCTGATGAGACTGGGAAAGCTGGTGTATGGATCAGGGATGATGTGCTATGAAACTTCTGCTGAAACTGGGAAAGCTGGTGTATGGATCAGAGATGATGTGCTATGAAACTTCTGCTGAGACTGGGAAAACTGGTGTACAGATCAGAGATGATGTGCTATGAAACTTCTGTTGACCCTGGGAAAGCTGGTGTACAGATCAAGGATGATATGCTATGAAACTTCTGCTGACACTGGGAAAGCTGGTGTACGGATCAGGGATGATGTGCTATGAAGCTTCTGCTGAAACTGAGAAAGCTGGTGTATGGATCAGAGATGATATGCTATGAAACTTCTGCTGAGACTGGGAAAACTGGTGTATGGATCAGAGATGATGTGCTATGAAATTTCTGCTGACACTGGGAAAGCTGGTGTACGGATCAGGGATGATGTGCTATGAAACTTCTGCTGACAGTGGGAAAGCTGGTGTACAGATCAAGGATGACATGATATGAAACTTCTGCTGACACTGGGAAAGCTGGTGTACGGATCAGGGATGATGTGCTATGAAACTTCTGCTGAGACTGGGAAATCTGAATAACAGGTCAATGATGATATGCTCTGAGATTGCTTCTGAGCTTTTTAAAGTAGGATTACAGATCAGTGATGAAAGTCTCATAAGAACCAAAGAGACCTTTAAATGTCCTAGTGATAATATGGATGTACCAAAAAGCTCATACAATATTAAATCCAATAAAGACCAAAAAATTTATATATAAACAGTCTTTATTGTTACAAAATATTCAATGACAATCTATACATGTTTAAAAAATCCATACTGAGTAAACATTTAGTACTGTAAAGAACAGGCGGGCAGCAATTTAACCACATATGCAGAGGATGGCATGTAATGTGAGGATATAGAAAAAATATCCAGGTATACAGGTTCATCTCCTTAGTAAAGTGCATAGTGCATTTGTCCGGATATATATAGCAGATGTATATAGCCTTAAATCACCAGGGCAGAGGTAAATAATATGTGAATAAACTGGCTAATAGAGCAAAAACAGTGCATGAATTATCACCAATGCATAGTAAATAACAGTATATCATTAGCCAAAACAGCAAGGTCTCTTACCCATACTGACGCCTAAACCAACTCACAGGAGCCCCGACGCGCGTTTCGCTGCGCTTACTCCGGTGGCAGTGATGATGTGCTGAGACTACTGCTGAGATTGAGAAATCTGGATAGCAGATCAATGAGGATATGTTCTGAGACTGCTTTTGAGACTGGAAAAGTAGGTTTACAGATCAGTGATGATATATTCTGAGACTGCTGCTGAGACTGGGAAATCTGGTGTACGGATCAGGGATGATGTGTTATGAGACTTCTGCTGAGACTGGGAAAGCTGGTTTATAGACCAAGGATGATGTGTTATGAGTCTGCTGCTGAGACTGGGAAATCTGGATAACAGATCAATGATGATATGTTCTGAGACTGATCTGAGATTGGGAAAGTAGGTTTACAGATCAGTGATTATACGTTCTGAAACTGCTGCTGAGACTGTGAAAGCTGGTTTACAGAGCAGTGATGATGTGCTATGAGACTACTGCTGAGCTTGGAAAATCTGGATAACTGATCAATAGCGATATGTTCTGAGACTGCTTTCGAGAATGGGAAAGCTGGTTTACAGATCAGTAATGATACAGTCTGGGACCACTATTGAGAACAGAAAATTAGTATACAGCTCAGTGATTCTAATTCTAAGCCAGTGGCCAAGCATCTTTTGTTAATTTGGACGTTAGCTGACACGTCCGACTCCTCACAGAAGCCCCTGTACTGCTCCCTCACCTGCCATCACTGACTAGATGACTGCTGTTATCATAGTAACACAAGGAATCTGTGCGATATCTGATCTGATACAATTGTACCATATCAATAAAACATTCTATTCTCTCTAGGGGGATGACTTGCATTTTAGAGCAGTCATCAATGTGTGTGGAATAAGGAAGTTAGTCTAAGTTTACAGCAAGTTAGGAGTCTATGTATTTCTTGAAAGTTCCCGATGAATATGCCAAACACATCTATAGAGCTATGGTTGATATGGATAGAAGTCAAATCAGTGTCCTTTTTGCCAATGTCAGGCTAGTACATTCTCATTCCTGTTAACGAATTGAAAAAACATACCAAAATAATAACATCTAAAATTACAAAAAAATAAGAAAATGATTTTTCTAATGTTTATAGCAGTGTTTTTTTTTTTTCTGCACAAAAACTCAATATGTTACACAAAGGTGCAACATGTACTCCAAACATGGTCCTTTTTTCGACTTTTTCTTCTGGCATTTATATGTGTTTTTGGGATGCTTTTTCCCCCCATAGTTTTCCTATATGATTTGAAAAACATAAGAAAAATTGTGCACAATTGTGTTACAAATGTAAGATTAGAAAAATCTAAAATGTTTGGAAAAGACACTTTGTCCCTTTCTCTGGGGTCTGTTCCTACTATTTACAATTCATTACGTGGTTACTTTAGCTTTTTGGAATAAGTTTGGTAGAAGCAGTGCCCTTTCTATATCTACCATTGCAGAAACCATTGATTTATGATATTTCATGAAGGTACAAGAATCTGCTACCAGGTGCCATGTGTGGTAGTAAAATGAGTCACAGTGCTGTGAATAGAAAAATGTGTAATGACAAAGCAGAAAGGCTCCTGCTAAATAAATCAAGGAATATTTATAATAAAATAATATAGGTATTATAGGAACCATATAAAAAAGTGACATATGACTTTAGGAGCACAAGGTAAGAATTAAATAGTATAACCAAAGAATTAAGTCGGAACATAAGTTGATGTACATGCAACATATAGGAGGATGTTTACACTGTAGCCATTTAACAGATAAATCCTAAGATAAAAACAAAATGATCATATGCCCTGTAATAAGTCAGTAAAAAGTAATAGAGCATATAAATAACATAGGGTACTTAATAAGCACTTTTTTAAAATTAAAAAGGCGTAAAATCCATCCCACCGCGACAAGGTGTACTCAAATCGGGACAGTCTCATACTCCAGTATTAAAACTTCATCTTTTGTCAGACGACCTCAATGTAGATGGGGTCAGAGCAGGACTGGGTTCCAACTATTCAGACACATGGCCATGGGAAGATATATACAGTGGGTATGGGACATATTCAGACTCCTTTACATTTTTAACTCTTTGTTTCATTGCAGTCATTTGGTAAATTCAAAAAATCTTGACTGAAAAAAACAGAAATGTAGAAATTTTTAAAAATGTATTAAAAAAGAAAAACTGAAAAATCACATGGTCATAAGTATTCAGACCCTTTGCTCAGTACTGAGTAGAAGCACCCTTTTGAGATAGTGCAGCCATGTGTCTTCCTGGGAATGATGCAACAAGTTTTCACACCTGGATTTGGGGATCCTCTGCCATTCTTCCTCACAGATCCTCTCCAGTTCCGTCAGGTTGGATGTTAAACGTTGGTGGACAGCCATTTTCAGGTCTCTCCAGAGATGCTCAATTGGGCTTAGGTCAGGGCTCTGGCTGGGCCAGTCAAGAATGGTCACAGAGTTGTTCTAAAGGCACTCCTTTGTTATTTTAGGTGTGTGCTTAGGGTCTCGCTGGAAGGTGAACCTTTGGCCAAGTCTGAGGTCCAGATCACTTTGGAAGAGGTTTTCATGCAGGATATCTTTGTAATTGGCCGCATTCATGTTTCCTTCAATGGCAACCAGTCGTCCTGTCCCTGCAGCTAAAAAACACCCCATAGCATGATGCTGCCACCATGTTTCACTGTGGAGGGGGAGAGGCTTCCGTCTGGCCACTCTGCCATAAAGGCCCGACTGATGGAGAGCTGCAGTGATAGTTGACTTTGTGGAACTTTCTCCCATCTCCCTACTGCATTTCTGGAGCTCATCCACAGTGACCTTGGGGTTCTTCTTTACCTCCCTCACCAAGGCTCTTCTCCCACTATTGCTCAGTTTGGCTGGACGGTCAGATCTAGGAAGACTTCTGGTGGTCCCAAACTTCTTCCATTTAAGGATTATGGAGGCCACTGTGCTCTTAGGAATATTGAGTAGTGCAGAAATTCTGTTGTAACCTTGTGCCTTGCCACAATTCTGTCTCTGAGCTCCTTGGCCAGTTCCTTTGACCTCATGATTCTCATTTGGTCTGCCATGCACTGTGAGCTGTGGGGTCTTATATAGACAGGTGTGCACCTTTCCAAATCAAGTCCTATCAGTTTAATTAAACACAGCTGGACTCCAATGAAGGACTAGAGCCATCTCAAGGTGGATCACAAAGAAATGGACAGCATGTGACTTAAATATGAGTATCTAAGCAAAGGGTCTGAATACTTATAACCCTGTGATATTTCAGTTTTTCCGTTTTTAATAAATTTGCAAAAATTTCGACATTTGTTTTTTTTCAGTCGAGATGGGGTGCAGAGTGTACATTGATGTGAAGAAAAATTAACTTTTTGGAATTTACCAAATGGTTGCAATGAAACAAAGAGTGAAAAAGTTAAAGGGGTCTGAATGCTTTCTGTACCCACTGTATATATATATATATATATATATATATATACATATATATATATATATATATATATATATATATATATATCTATATATATAATTGTCTAAGGGTTTTTCCGTCTGTCTGTCTGTCTGTCTGTCTGTCTGTCTGTCTGTCTGTCCTGGAAATCCCGCGTCTCTGATTGGTCGAGGCCGCCAGGCCTCGACCAATCAGAGACGGGCACAGCATGGCGACGATGATGTCATAATGGAAATCCCGCGTCTCTGATTGGTCGAGGCCGCCAGGCCTCGACCAATCAGCGACGGGCACAGTATCGACGTAGATGTCATAATGGTTGCCATGGCGACGATGATGTCATAAAGGTTGCCTCGACCAATCAGCGACGGGCACAGTCTGCCGTGAATTCTGGAATCATCATTGTCCATATACTACGGGGACATGCATATTCTAGAATACCCGATGCGTTAGAATATACATATATATATAATTGTCTAAGGGGTACTTCCGTCTTTCTGTTGGCAACTTCCATCACGGATATTCATTCGCTGATTGGTCTCGCCAGCTGCCTGTCATGGCTGTCGCGACCAATCAGCGATGGGCACAGTCCGATTAGTCCCTCCCTACTCCCCTGCAGTCAGTGCTCGGCGCCCGCTCCATAATCCCCGCAGTCATGGCTCACACAGGGTTAGTGTCAGCGGTAACGGACCGCGTTATGACGCGGGTAACTCACTCCGTTACCGCCGCTATTAAACCTGTGTGACCAAGTTTTTACTATTGAGGCTGCCTATGCAGCCTCAATAGTAAAAACATCTAATGTCAATAATAATAATTAAAAAAAAAAATTATTATATACTCACCTTCCGTCACCTTTCCGACGCTTCGGTGACCGGTCCATGCAAGCGGCAGGTTCCTGTGCTAAGGTTGGTGTGCGACAAGGACCTGCCATGACGTCACAGTCATGTGACCGCGACGTCATCAAAGGCCCTGCACGTCTGCGCGAGAAGGACCTGCCATGACGTCACAGTCATGTGACCGCGACGTCATCACAGGCCCTGCGCGCCAAGGACCTGTCGTGATGTCATGGTCATGTGACCGCGACATCATCACACCCTCGGACCGGAAGCTGCCGCCTGAACCGAACACAGGCGACAGAACTACAAGGGGCCCCTCGGAAGGTGAGTATATATTTATTTTTTAACCTGTGACATACGTGGCTGGGCAATATACTACATGGCTGGGCAATATACTACGTGGCTCTGTGCTGTATACTACGTCACTGGGCAATATACTATGTGGCTCTGAGCTGTATACTACATCACTGGGCAATATACTACATCACTGGGCAATATACTACGTCACTGGGCAATATACTACGTGGCTGGGCAATATACTACGTCACTGGGCAAAATACTACGTCACTGGGCAATATACTATGTAACTGAGCAATATACTACGTAACTGGGCAATATACTACTGTCAAGGTGAAAATATATTTTCTTATATACTTTTTGTACTTTTATATATCTTATACTGTGAAACAATAAGTTTTCCCTTGCTAATGCAAATGTAACTGTATTTAAAGATGGCTGCCAGTGTTCAGTTTCGTTTCAGTTTAGTGACCGAAGGGTTAAGAGTCATTTCTTTGGAAATCGAAACTTAAGGAATGAGAAGAAAAGGAGAATCCACCAGAAGACGTCCAGCGAATCAGGAGGAGATTGAGCACTAGACGTATACTGTTCAAACCCCGCCTAATGCACGCCTTCCCCTAACACTCAATATAGTATTGTGTATTTTAGAATAAAGCCAGTTGTTGCTGTGACCGTGGCTGACATATAGTCACATGAGCATGCACTGAGATTGAACCAGCTACCTGTCTGACTCATTCTTACCCGGTACCACATGCTTATAGTTTAATTTGGAATGACTGGTGAAGGAAGGGTATTTGTCGTTACGACCCTGACACTACGTGGCTCTGTGCTGTATACTACGTCGCTGTGCAACATACTACATGGCTCTGTGCTGTATACTACGTAACTGGGCAATGTACTACGTGGCTCTGTGCTGTATACTACGTCGCTGTGCAATATACTACGTGGCTCTGTGCTGTATACTACATAACTGGGCAATATACTACGTGGCTCTGTGCTGTATACAACGTAACTGGGCAATATACTATGTCACTGGGCAATATACTACGTCACTGGGCAATATACTACGCGGACATGCATATTCTAGAATACCCGATGCGTTAGAATCGGGCCACCATCTAGTATATACACTCACTGGCCACTTTATTAGGTACACCTGTCCAACTTCTTGTTAACACTTAATTTCTAATCAGCCAATCACATGGCGGCAACTCAGTGCATTTAGGCATGTAGACATGGTCAAGACAATTTCCTGCAGTTCAAACCGAGCATCAGTATGGGGAAGAAAGGTGATTTGAGTGCCTTTGAACGTGGCATGGTTGTTGGTGCCAGAAGGGCTGGTCTGAGTATTTCAGAAACTGCTGATCTACTGGGATTTTCACGCACAACCATCTCTAGGGTTTACAGAGAATGGCCCGAAAAAGGAAAAAAAATCCAGTGAGCGGCAGTTCTGTGGGCGGAAATGCCTTGTTGATGCCAGAGGTCAGAGGAGAATGGGCAGACTGGTTCGAGCTGATAGAAAGGCAACAGTGACTCAAATCGCCACCCGTTACAACCAAGGTAGGCCTAAGAGCATCTCTGAACGCACAGTGCGTCGAACTTTGAGGCAGATGGGCTACAGCAGCAGAAGACCACACCAGGTACCACTCCTTTCAGCTAAGAACAGGAAACTGAGGCTACAATTTGCACAAGCTCATCGAAATTGGACAGTAGAAGATTGGAAAAACGTTGCTTGGTCTGATGAGTCTCGATTTCTGCTGCGACATTCGGATGGTAGGGTCAGAATTTGGCGTAAGCAACATGAAAGCATGGATCCATCCTGCCTTGTATGGAGCATCTTTGGGATGTGCAGCCGACAAATCTGCGGCAACTGTGTGATGCCATCATGTCAATATGGACCAAAATCTCTGAGGAATGCTTCCAGCACCTTGTTGAATCTATGCCACGAAGAATTGAGGCAGTTCTGAAGGCAAAAGGGGTCCAACCCGTTACTAGCATGGTGTACCTAATAAAGTGGCCGGTGAGTGTATATAACAATTAAAAAGAATTACCGTAAGGAGTATCACAGTCAAACAAACAAGGCAGCACACTGTAACACCAAAACATGCAAACATGAAAAATGAAAGTTGAACTGCATTACTGCACTAGAATTATGAAAAAATGAGAGCGCTAAGCACATACATTGGCCAATTTACGTGTACCTGGTAGCCACTTTACGGCATCTCTCATATACCAGGTCCTACACTTTCCTTTCCTCGCTGAGAATAAACGTCTTCATCTGAATGGGTACCTGTGAAACCTCTTCTTAGACTAAATTTCTCTCTCTCTGTGGCGGGGTAATGGACCTGCTGCGATTAAAACACCTGTGGCTAAGAGGCGGAGAGCTCGGTCAGAAGGCTAGTAAATACAAATTTCAAAAAACTGACCATCACATCCAAACATAGAGCAAGTGTGAACAGGTGCTGAACCTAGAGTCACCAAGTCATACACAGTCAAACAAACAAGGCAGCACACTGTAGCACCAAAACATGCAAACATGAAACATGAAAGTTGAACTGCATTACTGCACTAGAAGTGTGCTGCCTTGTTTGTTTGACTGTGTACGAGTTGGTGACTCTAGGTTCAGCACCTGTTCACACTTGACCTATGTTTGGATGTGACGGTCATTTTTTTGAAATTTGTATTTACTAGTCTTCTGACCGAGCCCTCCGCCTCATAGCCACAGGTGTTTTAATCGCAGCAGGTCCATTACCCCTCCACAGAGAGAGAGAAATTTAGTCTAAGAGGTTTCACAGGTACCCATTCAGATGAAGACGTTTATTCTCAGCGAGGAAATACGAGAGATGCCGTAAATTGGCTACCAGGTGCACGTAAATTGGCCATTTTATGCGCTAAACGCTCTCATTTTTTCATATTTCTATTGCAGTAATGCAGTTCATCTTTCATGTTTCATGTTTGCATGTTTTGGCGCTACAGTGTGCTGCCTTGTTTGTTTGACTGTGTACGAGTTGGTGACTCTAAGGTTCAGCACCTGTTCACACTTGATCTATGTTTGGATGTGACGGTCAGTTTTTTGAAATTCGTAAGCAATATCACCTCTCCGCTTACCTGCCCGCTACCCTGTAGTACGCCATCCTGTTCTCTGCACTTTTTCTTTACCTCTTCCACCGTTGTGCTTTTCCTCTTCGAGCTCTTCACACTAGGCCATAGCTACCAGCTTGACGAGGCCTTTGATGTCACTACAAGTTATTTTAAAGGGGAACTATCACTTGATTCATGCTGCCAAAACCCCAGGCAGCATAAATCAGAGTCTGGCTACACGATAGCAGCCAGGCATATTTTTTCTCAAAAACGCTCAAGCATTGCAAAAAAAAATATAGTTTGATGAGCTGGCAGTGAATTATAGAGAGAGACATAACTGAATGGCACTGCCTCCAGCTCGCTTATCGCTGTGAACATAGAGAGAGAACTGTCACTCAACCTGAGCACAGCGGGTAGAAGCCAGCCATGAGTGGTGCCAACCTATTCCAGGTTCTGCCTATAGTCTTCTCACACTTTTTCAGACTATGTTTTCTCTAAAACACTGTAGTGTTTCAGACAGATATATACCTGGCTGCAATCATGCAGCATGGCTTCTTTGATTCATGCTGACTTTGGATTGGACAGCATCGATCGAGTGATAGATTCCCTATATGTTCAATTCCATTCTTGGAGATTTCAAAAACATCCCTTCTAATGGTGAAAAGGGTTGTTTCATAATTTACATATATCACTTTTTCACAGGATATGTGATAAATGTCTTATCACTTGAGGCTCCATCTCCAGGACTACCACTGAACCTATTTCTGCTCACGGGTTGATCCCATCAATTTCAAATGTAACGGTAAGGCACATACTCAAAAACGACTCCATTCAAATTCCTCCTCACTGTACGACTAAGTACTTGGACCTCCATTCAAGAGATCAACGATGAATTGTCACCTGGACTCTAGTGCATGAATTATCCATCAATGGTCCAAAAAGGAGATATTCTCCAGCACTAAAGGATAGTAGTTAAAACTTAGCTTTTAATCATATAAGATAAAAAGTTTGGCAGAATGTGCATATATTAAAAAAAAACATGAAACTTACGCATTTCAGGTAGAAATACCTTTAATCATACTTATTACTGACACAGGAGTGGTGAGCTAGATTGACATTTTTTTTCTATTTTTTGGATGAATTATCTATCGGTCATCCTGAAGGACCTGTAGCACAAATGAATTACAAAACATGTGTCTTATTTTCAAAATTCTATAAATTGTTTTTTTATTTAAAAGACAATGACAAAAAATTAAGATCACTAGCAACCACTTGTTTTGGACAAGTCACAATTTTACGGGGCTTAATGTTGTAGCATTGAAAGGGACCACTGTGCTAGTGGTTTCTGTAAATCAGAAAATGTGCAAGCACCTCATAAAACATCTAATGGAACTGAGACAATTGTCTTGACCTCTGTTGTAAAATGATTGCTGTAACAAGAATGGCAGAGCCGTAGCAATAAAACTTAAAATAAAATGCCAGCCTACTGTACTCTACAATTATCCAGTGATATTCTCTACACTCATATAGATGGGAATGTATTGGGCACACACACATTGGCCATGTGTCATGTACTGGAGAAGAGTATAAAAAGTGGATGTTCCGAGAGAAAAGGCATCAGATCTTTGGGAATTAACTTGAAGATACTACCTGTCTCCGTAAGGAACTAAGAAAGAAAATGGCAGCTGAACGTTGTATTGGAAAGTCTGGACTCTTAGTTTTGGCTCTGTGTGCCACACTGAGTATACAAGGGGCAGGTAAGTGATTTATATGAGCACGGTTAGTCAACTTTTACTAGACCCACCATCCAAAGGTGGATAGGCGCTAAGATTCTACATGTTACAAGAGGACCTTGTTGAAAATGGTTTAGAGAAGCAAGTCATCCACTATGTAGTATCTCCTGTATTACTCCTAACCATTCAGTTAAAGGGACAATGTATTGTCTTGGATAATATTTTTTTAGATAGGCAAAACTCAAGAAGTCTCCTAAGCTTTAGAACTTGACACATCATATCGGAATCAGTTGTATTAAAGTCCAACAAGACGTAAATTGCAAATGTTTTTGGCAATTGTAAAGCAACTTAACAACCACAATTTTCTTAAACATTTTGATGTTCTTCAAATTTTGTGCAAGTCACTCAATATGAAGTTGAGCTTAAAAGTCTTTGTTCACAATTATTTATCTACCGACACATTGTAGAGACATGAAAGAAGAAAGGTTCAAGAGTGAAGACAATTCCATTGATTTTGGAAGTGATGCAAATTTTAGTTTCCTGATATGCGCATCCTGAGTGAAACCACAAGGAGTTCAGTAGATGATGATTCTAGATAATGGACATTAAGTCAGATTGAAAGCCATCACTGATTTTATTATCTGACTTTCTAACATGTTTTAAATAAGTTACAACCACAATTCATTTCATGGAAATATATAGAAATAGAAAAATCCATGGATGACATGTTGGTCAAGTCTACAGGATTAGAAGCTTCTCTAGCAGTTTTCTGATGTAGGTAGAAAACGATTCTAAGACTCATATGGCATCCATATGCGTTAGAAGGCAGACAGGAAGGAGGTTATGTTCAAGAGACAGCCCATTTAAAAATATATTGGGTAATGAAAATAGTTTTATTTCCATGTATATGGGATTTGTACTGTTTGTATATATCCATTCCCCAAACATCACTGTAATATCTGCTTATTGTTCTATTGCAGAGGCACAGAACTGTACCTACACCGGTATGTACCACACAAGTTACACTGTATTCATCATAATCTCTTGTATAGACTTTCCTCCATGAATGAAAGGTTCATCTTCATACACGTGTCCTTCCTTACCTCTTTTGGCATTTCCTGGGATGAGACTGTCAAGAGTTTTCATGGATAATGTTCTCTGTCCTCCATACATGAAATGTTTCTCATTCTAGGGTTCTATTGGAACTTGAGAATGGAAGGGGGGATTCTAGCAAGTCTTGCAGACATAAAATGGATGCTAAAATGCAGCTGTGTTACAGACATCAGACTGTAGTCTATGTTTTAGTATATTTAGAAATACCTGGAAGTCCTATCTCGTTGGACTAGTATGTGAAGCCAAGGAAATGTTACCACTTAAAGTGACACTCTACACTGGGACATTTCTCTTGTATGGTCAACCTACTTGGTCCCCCCATTTCCATCTCTTTGCCTCCTCTGCTCAGATTGTCCTTCCTTTCCTCTTGCTTCCAAGATGAACACCACATTAGTCTTGAGAATACAGTGGTAAGTCTAAGCAACACCTCCAACGCCTTTTGTAATCCTCCGGAAAGGCAGGGGTGGTAGATTTAGACGTATCCCTGTGTTCTTGATGCCCTGAAGTGACTATATGGCTGGAAGGTTGCTAAATTATAACCAATGATTATTATGTGCCCTTTTTGTAGTATCCCTACTTATTGTCTGTTATCTCCCTGCAGGTACACCTGGGTGGGCCATCGCTGTGATTGTTATGTTGGCCATTCTTCTAGCCTCACTTCTCTGCAGTTGCTGCCTTGCAGTAAGTATTCAATGAACAAAGACATGAATGCATTACACTGGTTGTGTCATCCTCTCCTGGCAAAATCAGCTGCTCCCCAGGCATGCCAAGAGGTGGACCCAAGGCAATCATCTGATTGTTCTAGCAGGGGTTTCTTCGATAAACACAGGTGAACGTTGAGGCGTAGGACCTCCACCAATCTGATATCAATGACCTATCCTAAGGGGAGGTCATCAATATTTTTAGGCTGAATAATCCCTTTGACCTTATTCCTATTTGCCGTATATATCTTGAACTCACACTTCGACCAGCAATATTGGTGCCATACTAGTTATACCTGATAAAGAAGAAACAAATCGGTAACCTCCCTCATGCCCATTCTATCATGCCTGCCTCATATAGTTCTCCAGCATAGTTGTCCTTTGTTGCTAAAGCTAATTCTTCTTTTGTCTTTAATACTTTTTAGCCTCTGTGCACTGGTATGTGTAAGGGCCGCGATGATGGCTGCCAGACTGGGATCTCCTTCGGAAAGTAACACTGAAGCCTCTTGATCAACAGCCTCAGGAGACACAACACGGCCTGTAACCCCGGACCCTACAGCGCGCTCTGGATCTGATATGGAATTATATATATATAATATGGGAAGCCTTTACATATGTAATAAAAAAGTTTAAAAATGTAAAATCAGTCTCAACTTGAATATTTTTCTTTTCTTCTTCTTATACGGTAGTAATGCTGGACATGTTTGACTAGGACTAGTGGCTCACCAGACCCTGGAGTTGGAGAGAGCCTAAAAGGCTCCTTTTCTCCCTTTGCAGACGCCAGTACATGCAATAGTTGTGGGACCCGGTTATAATCTTTTGCATTGGGGTTTCATGGTACTCTTCGCACTTGAGGCTGTACCGATGCTTAATATTTTGTCTACAGCTTCTTTGTATGTTTTTGCTGTCAGACACAAAGGGTGCTACCATCTGTTCTATCAAGACTGTAACTCAATCATCAAGGGTGGAGCGCCCCGAGGCCAGGGTTGTGTTTCACACTGGAGAAAGATCGCAATTGTTTAGAGTAAGAAAATTATCAGTTCTTGTAATATCGACCACAGCTAATAATTACTGGCATATTTTTAAAGCATTTGTTTATGTCTAGAGTAAAATCCAAACAGGAGCATAAAGAAGCACCAATGTATTCAGACCTATCTATCTATCTATCTATCTATCTATCTATCTATCTATCTATCTATCTATCTATCTATCTATCTATAATCTATCTATCTATAATCTATCTATCTATCTATTATCTATCTATCTATTATCTATCTATCTATCTATCTATCTATCTATCTATCTTCTATCTATCTATTATCTATCTATCTATCTAGTATCTGGAGCGCCCCCACACCGCCGCAGGGCCGAGGGGTACCCGGAGCCGGGCCTCTAGGTCTCAGTCTTGGGGTTGTCACGGTGGCTAGACCCGGTCCGCGGCCCTGTCCGTCAGTGGGGGACGTCCGGTGCAATAAGTGGTGTTGTAGCGGTGCAGGTCGCGGTAAATAATGAGGACACCAGGTTGCAGTCTCTTTACCTCTTTACTGAAGATGTTGGAGACCTCAGTCCAGAGCGCTGTTAACTGGGTTTTCAGAGACCGGCCGGTCCAACGACACATCAGGAGTTCCTCCTTACAGGTGGGAATCAGTAACTACCTTCTAGCGCTGTGTGTTGTAGTTCTTCCCTGCTGAGCTCCCGGGATAGTCCTCACAACTGTTTCTTTCTGTCTCTACTGTTCTTTCTCCGTCCTCCAGATGATATGGTAGGACGCACCCGTATGACGGGGTAGGCCTGGAGTTCTTCCGGGACCCTAGAGTCGCCCCTCTCCCACAGCTGCCTCCGTTGTCTGCTTAGGTGTTAAGTGAGACAGCCAACCTGTAATTAGCTGTCCGGCCGTGGTTTGCAATGTACTTAAAGTCTCTTACTTGCTCGGCGTTCCGGCCACCGACTGTTTGCGCCTCAGAAGGATGTTGCCTCGGTCTAACAGCAGGACCCCTTCTGGTATTTCTCCTTTTCTGTATTCCCGTTGTTTACTGGTTAGTTCTGCTCTGAGGAGTCTGCCAGGATCCCATCCCTGACAGGTCCTCTCACTAGCTCTTCCCAGCTACTTCTCCCTGTCTTCCTGTCCAACCCCCAGTTTTACCAGAGTTGTGAGGAGTGGCCTACTAGATAGGACCACCCCCCCTGGTGGCCGGAGTGTGAAGTGTGGTGTGAGTGTACCTGATCAGAGAAACTCCTTAGTGCAATCAGACGTACCATAGCTCCCCGTAGTGGCGGAGCCACAGTACTGCAACAACCAGGACTCTGGGGTGCTGCACTCCTCCCCGGTTAAATCCAGTACTCCGGGACTGGGAAAACAAGAACAATAATACATGTTAACAGAAAACACACAAATTTTTGAAATAGCATAACAATTGAACATAACAATGCTTCCCTTTACAGGAGGTGAGGATTCTTGAACGTTGCAAAAGTTAGGTCATGCACAGTTTATGACTCTCAGTTCAGTGGTTGAAACAGCGGGGACCCCGGGTAAACAAAGGGGCCCCCTTTTTGAAAGTTTTTGAGCAATTCACCGTCCATTACTCTATTGTCCATTTAAAAACCTGTAACAAAAGATATATATACAAACATTTTCAATTAAATAGCAGCCCTTATTAATACCTCCAAAGTTTGTAGCGGAGGGGAGTTTGATTTTGAGTGCTGCGTGTGGACCTTCGCAGCGCAGGGGTTGCTATTGGCCTAACAGGGCCCGCTATGCTTGCTACCGCTGGTGTAGTGCGCTGTCTTCTAACTACACTTCTAGTGAGTCTGGGTAGCACTGGCAGGTTGGGGCTCTCAGAGCTGCTGCTATCAACAGTGGGTACGGCAGGCTCACTGATAGCAGAGGGAGGATTTGCCGGTTCAACGGTTGGCATGGCTTCTTCAGGCAAGGCTTGTTGAGGTTGCGGGGCCGGATGATCTGGTACCACCGTTGTTTCTGGTGGGTCCGGCTGTGGAAACGTTAGAACAGGTACCGCGATGGCCTGATTTATCTGAGTCCAGGACTGGGGAAAGTCACCAAGGACAGTATGGAACATCTTCTCCTTTTCTACCGGCGGGGAGATTTCTGGGGCCGGGCCCCTCTCTTTCAACTTATCGGGGCAGACCTTAAGGTGATCCCTGGATACCGCTGTCGAGGTCTCCCCTCTGTCCTTGCTGATGAGACAGACCTTAGTGTTGTCGAAGTCGGATGGCAAGATGGTATACGGTTCCGCTTCCCATTGGTCATCAAGCTTGTGTAACCTCCTCTTTCGTTTAAGCACTTGCTCACCAGGTGACAGGGGAATCGCAGGAGCGTGTTGATTGTAGTCCCTTTCTTGTTTCTGCCTAGCCTGGGCGAGACTTCTCTCCACACACTCCTGTACTTCGCGGTATCTTCGCTGCCTTTCTGTATCCCAATCTGCCTCCGGCGAGGTATCTTCAGGTACTAGGACCCCCATGTCCAGATCAACGGGTAACCGACTAGACCTTCCTCGCATCAGGTACGCTGGAGTACAGTTGGTGGAACTTACTGGGATGTGGTTGTACATATCCACCAAGTCAGGCAACTTTGTCGGCCACAGGTTCCGTTCCTCCACAGGCAAGGTCTTCAATAAATCGATTACTACCTGGTTCATCTTCTCGCACATCCCGTTGGTTTGGGGGTGGTACGGTGTAGTTCTGATCTTCTTACACCCGTACAACTGGCAGAATTCTTGGAACACTTCCGCTTCGAATGCAGGCCCCTGATCGGTCAGTACTTTCTCTGGGTAGCCATGGGGTCTACAAAAGTGCTGCTGGAAGGCCCTGGCGGCAGTCCTAGCTGTTAGATCCTTGACAGGCACAACTACCAAAAACCTGGAGTAGTGGTCCACGATGGTAAGGGCGTAGATATAGCCCGACCGGCTAGGCGTCAGCTTCACGTGATCCAGCGCGACCAGTTCGAGCGGCCGTTTGGTGATGATAGGCCGCAGGGGAGCCCGTTGACTGTCACGGTCCTTCCTTCGCAGACTACACGGACCACACTCTCGACACCACTTCTCAATGGTTCTCTTCATGCCAATCCAATAGAACCTCCCTCGGAGCAGCTTCTCCAGCTTCCTCCATCCGAAGTGTCCGGCTCCATCATGGTAGGCTCCCAGAACCATGGGCGCATCTCGCCTTGGCACCACTATCTGCCACACCAATTCATGAGTACGTGGGTCGATGCTCCTCCTGCACAACTTGCCATCATGGATAAACAGTTTGCTTCTCCCCTTCCACAGCTGTTGAGTTTCTTGTGGATCATCTGGGCCAGGGTGCAACCCAGCCTGCGTCAAGAGTTCCTTCACCTGACGGACCGCGGGGTCACTATCCTGGGTTTCTGCCCATCCGTGGTGGGGCAGGGGATTCAGCGTGGCATCCGGTTGGTTCTTGTGCCTGTTCTTCACATGGTGAGAGTTCTGAGTGGCTTTGGGGCGATGGAAGGCAGGCAGCTCCACCTCTTCAAGTGCCTCCGGGTCTTCTCCCACTTCTGGTAGATTGGGCATTCGGGACAGAGCATCGGCATTGGCATTCTGGTGTCCTGCCCGATATTTGATGGTGAAATCATAGTTGGACAGCCGGGCCATCCACCGCTGTTCCAAAGCCCCGAGTTTGGCAGTATCCAGATGCGTTAGCGGATTGTTGTCCGTGAAGACAGTGAATTTCGCAGAGGCCAGGTAGTGCTTAAACCTCTCTGTCACTGCCCAGACAAGGGCAAGGAATTCCAGTTTGAAGGAACTGTAGTTGTCAGGGTTCCTTTCCGTGGGACGGAGTTTCCTGCTGGCGTAAGCGATCACCCTTTCTTTGCCGTTCTGAACCTGGGACAGCACGGCTCCTAATCCCACATTACTGGCATCTGTGTACAGCACAAACGGTTGATCGTATTCGGGGTAAGCCAGTATCTCTTCTCCCGTCAGTGCCGACTTCAAACAGGTGAAGGATTCCTCCAGCTCTTCGTTCCAATCAAAGGGGGTTTTCCTCCCCTTGGTCTTCTTTGGTTGGCCCACCAGCAGATTTTGCAAGGGTGCGGCCTTCTTGGTGAAATCCTTAATGAATCTCCGATAGTAACCTACCAACCCGAGGAACTGCCGGACTTCGTGGAGGTCACTGGGCTTTGGCCAGTCCTTGATCACTGTGACCTTGTCGGAGTCTGGGGCCACTCCTTCAGCGCTCACCACATGGCCCAGGTACTGCACTTTAGGTTTCAGCAGATGACACTTGGACGGTTTCACTTTTAGGCCGAAGTTGGACAAGGCTTCGAACACCTCGGCCAGGTGCTTCAGATGGTCTTCGTAGGTTTTAGAGAAGACTATGACGTCATCCAGATATAGCAGCACGGTTTCAAAGTTCAGGTGTCCCAGGCAGCTCTCCATCATCCTCTGGAACGTTCCGGGAGCATTGCACAATCCGAAGGGCATGTAGTTGAACTCACAGAGGCCCATTGGCGTCGTGAAGGCCGTCTTCTCTTTGTCCGCCTCCGCCACAGGAACCTGCCAGTACCCACTGGTGAGATCTAAGGTAGAGAAGTAGTTAGCAGATTTTAAAGCAGCCAGAGATTCCTCTATCCTGGGCAGTGGGTATGCGTCCTTATGTGTAATGCGATTCAACTGCCTGTAATCAACACACATCCTCATTGTACCATCTTTCTTTTTAACGAGGACTAACGGAGCTGCCCAGGGGCTACAGCTGTCTCTCACCACCCCAGCCTCCTTCATTTCCCGCAACATGTCCTTGGCACACTGGTAATGAGCTGGGGGTACAGGGCGATATCTCTCTTTTATGGGTCGGTGATCTCCCGTGGGGATGTGATGTTGGATCCCTTTCACCTGCCCAAAATCTGAGGGGTGTTTGCTGAATACCTGCTCGTACTCGTGTACTACCCTGTAAGCCCCCTGTATTTGATGAGATGGGGTAGAGTCAGTGCCCACATGCAATTCCCGACACCAGTCTTTCGAGTGCTCTGCAGAACCTTTGTTCTCCGCCACGTTTGACGGGACCAAGGGTCCAGGTGTCTGTATTACACTATTATTGACAGTGAACAGTTTGGCGAGCGTGGTATACTTGGTTAGGTGGACCTCTTCCTCCCCACAATTGAGGACACGTACGGGCACTCTCCCCTGTCGGACGTCGACCACCCCCCGGGCTGTCAGAACAGTAGGCCTATTGTCTGAATATACAGGTTCTACCAAGGCCTGGTAGTCCCTACCCCTGAGGCCTATGGCTGCTCGACACCATATTAACATTTCACTCTTGGGAGGTATCGCGATGGGGTTTGAATCACTTACAGTGACACGACCAATCTCACCACCAGTCAGCTCTACCTGCTGTCTCTGCATCAGAGCTCTGATTTCCTTCTGCAGGGCACGTTGCTCACTGTGGCCAGCGTTTTCTGCCACCTGTTGCAACAAAACAATCACTTCTGCAAGACAATTTTCTATAACATTAGTACCAAGAGTCATCATGGGATTACATTCTCGACGATCAATATCTACAATCACAATCCCTTGGGCTTTCAATTCCACCCGCCCCACTTTGATGGTGACCTCCTTATACCCCACTTGTGGCAACGGCTGACCATTACTGGCGATTATGGTGAAATCATCGTCAGGGCCACGAGTAATATCAGCGTCCTCCCAATACCGTTTGTAGAGCACGTAAGGTATAGTCGTCACCTGAGAACCGGTGTCCAGCAAAGCATTCAAGGGGATTCCATCAATCACTACAGGGAGAACTGGTCGTCCTCCAATATACTTGGTTCTCCAATGCTGCGGGCCTGACCGTCCTACTCCTGGGGGTTGGCCCTTTGCCCCAGGGGTTGCTCGTTTAAAGGACAGTACCTTGCAAGATGGCCCACCTGGTGACAGCGGCGGCAGATGGGTCGTCCATCCTGGTGGAA
This sequence comes from Ranitomeya variabilis, assembly GCF_051348905.1. NCBI lineage: Eukaryota > Metazoa > Chordata > Amphibia > Anura > Dendrobatidae > Ranitomeya > Ranitomeya variabilis. The sequence continues at coordinate 375,119,829 of NC_135233.1, read as the reverse complement.
GCGGTCGTCGGGCCGGCTCCTGGTCGGCGGAGTCCTCCTCTGTCGCATCCAAGGGACATCCTCCGGGCTGGAAGCCAACTGGATCTTCTCTTTGGGGGCCTCCTGTAGGGACTGCACCGTCCGGGCCAGGGCAGCAACGCTCTTGGTTAGCTCTTGCATCTGGAGCCGAAGTCCTGCAGGGGAGTCGTCCTCGAAGCTCTGGGCGTCGGCCTCCGCGGCAACTGGGGTATCCGATGCCACCTCCTGGTGGTATGTAAGAGCGGGGCGCCTGGGTGGTACTGCGCGGCTGGGCTGTCGCTCTTGCAATGCCTGGATAGCTTTATCTTTAAACTGCGCAAAAGTCAAGTCTGGATTTTGCATGGCCAGGAAGTGCAATTGGCCCCGCTGGTGACTGCACAGGAGCCCCTCAATGAACCGCTCCTTCAGAATTTTATCCTCATCCTGTATGCTGCCGGGGTCACTCTGCTTAATGGCCCGCATCGCTTCCTGGAGATTAAGGGCATAGTCCCGCAAGCTATCCTGTGACCTTTGTTTGCATCCATAAAAAGTCAGTTTAATTTCTGTAGCAGTGCGAGTATCAAAGGTGGCTTTAAGCTTGGCAAAAATCTGTTTTGCAGTTCCTTTATCCTCAGCGGGCCAGGATTTCAATTCTCTAAGAGCCGCCCCAAAGAGTTGACCGGTTATCATATGGACCTTCTGAGGCTCGGTTAGGGGATAGAACTCGAGTAGGCTGCAGAGCCCTTCTTTAAAGTCAGTGAATGTATGCGCCTCCCCAGAGTATCGTGGGAGCCAGGTCGCTCCGGGCAGGTAGGGCATGGAGAAGGGCATTATGGCTTTTGCGTTAGCGGCGGTGTCCGACTGGCTGATGGGGGCAGCGGGCTCTGCGGCAGCCAGTGGCGGTGTTAGGGCCGCGGCTTCGCCCGCTGCGGGGACCGGAGCTGCCCCTGCGTCCGCGGCTGCGACCGCCACCTCCTCTCCTCCCGACTCGGACATGGCCGTCCCTTCCTCCCACTAACCTGCTGGAGGTCGGAGTTCCTCTTCCGGGATTGGCGTCTCACCGCGCTTTCCGTTCCGCGCTTCTTTTGGCCGATCCCGCCCACGTAGCTAAGGCTCCTCCCTCCGCGCGCGGCAATGGCGAATTTTGGCGGTAACTTTCCACGGCAAGCAGTAGCACACAGTTCTCTCAATAAAGTACAGTTCAAGTACAGTAAATCACAGTCTCTAGGCACACATGACCTGATTCTTTAGGCTTAAGTAGATCCTGTTCGTGACGCCAAGTTGGAGCGCCCCCACACCGCCGCAGGGCCGAGGGGTACCCGGAGCCGGGCCTCTAGGTCTCAGTCTTGGGGTTGTCACGGTGGCTAGACCCGGTCCGCGGCCCTGTCCGTCAGTGGGGGACGTCCGGTGCAATAAGTGGTGTTGTAGCGGTGCAGGTCGCGGTAAATAATGAGGACACCAGGTTGCAGTCTCTTTACCTCTTTACTGAAGATGTTGGAGACCTCAGTCCAGAGCGCTGTTAACTGGGTTTTCAGAGACCGGCCGGTCCAACGACACATCAGGAGTTCCTCCTTACAGGTGGGAATCAGTAACTACCTTCTAGCGCTGTGTGTTGTAGTTCTTCCCTGCTGAGCTCCCGGGATAGTCCTCACAACTGTTTCTTTCTGTCTCTACTGTTCTTTCTCCGTCCTCCAGATGATATGGTAGGACGCACCCGTATGACGGGGTAGGCCTGGAGTTCTTCCGGGACCCTAGAGTCGCCCCTCTCCCACAGCTGCCTCCGTTGTCTGCTTAGGTGTTAAGTGAGACAGCCAACCTGTAATTAGCTGTCCGGCCGTGGTTTGCAATGTACTTAAAGTCTCTTACTTGCTCGGCGTTCCGGCCACCGACTGTTTGCGCCTCAGAGGGATGTTGCCTCGGTCTAACAGCAGGACCCCTTCTGGTATTTCTCCTTTTCTGTATTCCCGTTGTTTACTGGTTAGTTCTGCTCTGAGGAGTCTGCCAGGATCCCATCCCTGACAGGTCCTCTCACTAGCTCTTCCCAGCTACTTCTCCCTGTCTTCCTGTCCAACCCCCAGTTTTACCAGAGTTGTGAGGAGTGGCCTACTAGATAGGACCACCCCCCCTGGTGGCCGGAGTGTGAAGTGTGGTGTGAGTGTACCTGATCAGAGAAACTCCTTAGTGCAATCAGACGTACCATAGCTCCCCGTAGTGGCGGAGCCACAGTACTGCAACAACCAGGACTCTGGGGTGCTGCATATCTATCTATCTATCTATCTATCTATTATCTATCTATCTATCTATCTATCTATCTATCTATCTATCTATCTATCTACCCACTTGTCTGGGCGACGTTTTGGCTCTATCTGAGCCTTTCTCAAGCCAGAGAAAGCCGCTTGAGAAAGGCTCAGATAGAGCCGAAACGTCGCCCAGACAAGTGGGTTGATTAAATTTTCCACATTCTCACTGAAGAAATGGAGTGCTGCCTCTTTTTTTTGAATTCGTATGAACTTGGTGCAATCGTTGGACTGGTTGCTTGGGGCCTTGTACCTGAAGATAAGAAAAAGTGTTGTGTTGTTCCGTTTTTTTACTCTATCTATCTATCTATCTATCTATCTATCTATCTATCTATCTATCTATCTATCTATCTATTGTCTATCTATCTATTATCTATCTATCTATATATTATCTATCTATCTATTGCCTATCTATCTATAATCTATCTATCTATCTATCTATCTATCTATCTATCTATCTATCTATCTATCTATCTATTGTCTATCTACCTATTATCTATCTATCATCTATCCATTATCTTTCAATCTATCTATCTATCTATCTATCTATCTATCTATCTATCTATCTATCTATCTATCTATCTATCTCTCTGTCTATTATCTATCTATTATCTATCTATTTATTAATATTATACAGTTTTATAGCACCATTTATTCCATGGCGCTTTTCATGTGAAAAAGGGGGCAAATATAGACAAATACATTAAACACGAGCAAAAAACAAGGCACACAGGTACATAAGGAGGGAGGACCCTGCCTGCGAGGGCTCACAGTCTGCAGGGGACGGGTAAGGATTAGTGTTGAGCGATACCGTCCGATACTTGAAAGTATCGGTATCGGAAAGTATCGGCCGATACCGGCAAAGTATCGGATCTAATCCGATACCGATACCCGATACCAATACAAGTCAATGGGACTCAAGTATCGGACGGTATCCCTGATGGTTCCCAGGGTCTGAAGGAGAGGAAACTCTCCTTCAGGCCCTGGGATCCATATTAATGTGTAAAATAAAGAATTAAAATAAAAAATATTGCTATACTCACCTCTCCGACGCAGCCTGGACCTCACCGAGGGAACCGGCAGCGTTCTTTGCTTAAAATGCGCGCTTTTACTTCCTTCCGTGACGTCACGGCTTGTGATTGGCCGCGTGCCGCCCATGTGGCCGCGACGCGACCAATCACAGCAAGCCGTGACGTAATTTTCAGGTCCTCAATGCCTAATTCTAGGCATTCAGGAATTTAACCCCTTTCTGTCATTGGACGTACTATTCCGTCCATGTGGGGTGGGCCCTACTTCCCAAGGACGGAATAGTACGTCCAGCACGATCGGCCGCGCTCACGGGGGGAGCACGGCCGATCGCGGCTGGGTGTCAGCTGACTATCGCAGCTGACATCCGGCACTATGTGCCAAGAGCGGTCACGGACCGCCCCCGGCACATTAACCCCCGGCACACCGCGATCAAACATGATCGCGGTGTACCGGCGGTATACGGAAGCATCGCGCAGGGAGGGGGCTCCCTGCGGGCTTCCCTGAGACCTACCTACCTCCTTCCTCGCTGCAGGTCCCGGATCCAAGATGGCCGCGGCATCCGGGTCCTGCAGGGAAGGAGGTGGCTTACCGAGTGTCTGCTCAGTGCAGACGCTGGTAAGCCTGCAGCCCTGTCAGTGAGATCGGTGATATGACAGAGTGCTGTGCACACTGTCAAATCACCGATCTGTGATGTCCCCCCCTGGGACAAAGTAAAAAAGTAAAAAAAAAATGTCCACATGTGTAAAAAAAAAAAATAAAAAAAAAATTCCTAAATAAATAAATTAAAAAAAAAAATTATTCCCATAAATACATTTCTTTATCTAAATAAAAAAAAATCAAACAATAAAAGTACACATATTTAGTATCGCCGCATCCGTAACGACCCCACCTATAAAACTACATAACTAGTTAACCCCTTCAGTGAACACCGTAAAAAAAAAAAAAAAAAAAAACGAGGCAAAAAACAACGCTTTATTCTCATACCGCCAATCAAAAAGTGGAATAACACGCGATCAAAAAGACGGATATAAATAACCATGGTACCGCTGAAAACGTCATCTTGTCCCGCAAAAAACGAGGCACCAGACACCATCATCAGCGAAAAAGTAGAAAAGTTATAGTCCTCAGAATAAAGCGATGCCAAAATAATTATTTTTTCTATAAAATAGCTTTTATCGTATAAAAGCGCCAAAACATAAAAAAATGATGTAAATGAGATATCACTGTAATCGTACTGACCCGAAGAATAAAACTGCATTATCAATTTTACCAAACGCGGAACGGTATAAACGCCTCCCCCAAAAGAAATTAATGAATAGCTGGTTTTTGGTCATTCTGCCTCACAAAAATCGGAATAAAAAGCGATCAAAAAATCTCCCGTGCCCGATCATGTTACCAATAAAAATGTCAACTCGTCCCGCAAAAAACAAGACCTCACATAACTCTGTGGACTCAAATATGGAAAAATTATAGCTCTCAAAATGTGGTAACGCAAAAAATATTTTTTGCAATAAAAAGCGTCTTTCAGTGTGTGACGACTGCCAATCATAAAAATCCGCTAAATAACCCGCTATAAAAGTAAATCAAACCCCCCTTCATCACCCGCTTAGGCTACGTTCACATTTGCGTTGTGCGCCGCAGCGTCGGCGACGCAACGCACAACGCAGGAACACCGCATGCACAACGCATGCACAACGCTGCGTTTTGCGACGCATGCGTCCTTTTTTTGCTTGATTTTGTACGCACAAAAAATGCAACTTGCTGCGTCCTCTGTGCCATGACGCGTGCGCCGCAGTGACGCATGCGTCGCAAAACGCAAGTGCAACGCATGTCCATGCGCCCCCATGTTAAATATAGGGGCGCATGACGCATGCGGCGACGCTGCGGCGCCCGACGCTGCGGCGCAGAACGCTAATGTGAACGTAGCCTTAGTTAGGGAAAAATTTAAAAAAATTTAAAAAATGTATTTATTTCCATTTTCCCATTAGGGTTAGGGCTAGGGCTAGGGTTAGGGCTAGGGTTAGGGCTAGGGCTAGGGTTAGGGCTACATTTAGGGTTGGGGCTAAAGTTAGGGTTAGGGTTGGGGCTAAAGTTAGGGTTAGGGTTTGGATTACATTTACGGTTGGGAATAGGGTTGGGATTAGGGTTAGGGGTGTGTCTGGGTTAGAGGTGTGGTTAGGGTTACCGTTGGGATTAGGGTTAGGGGTGTGTGTGGATTAGGGTTTCAGTTATAATTGGGGGGTTTCCACTGTTTAGGCACATCAGGGGCTCTCCAAACGTGACACGGCGTCCCATTTCAATTCCAGCCAATTCTGCGTTGAAAAAGTAAAACAGTGCTCCTTCCCTTCCAAGCTCTCCCGTGCGCCCAAACAGGGGTTTACCCCAATATATGGGGTATCAGCGTACTCAGAACACATTGGAGAACAACATTTGGGGTCCAATTTCTCCTGTTACCCTTGGGAAAATACAAAACTGGGGCTAAAAAATAATTTTTGTGGAAAAAAAAAATATTTTTTATTTGCATGGCTCTGCGTTATAAACTGTAGTGAAACACTAGGGGGTTCAAACCTCTCACAACACATCTAGATGAGTTCCTTAGGGGGTCTACTTTCCAAAATGGTGTCACTTGTGGGGGGTTTCTACTGTTTAGGTACATTAGGGGCTCTGCAAACGCAATGTGATGCCTGCAGACCATTCCATCTAAGTCTGCATTCCAAATGGCGCTCCTTCCCTTCCGAGCCCTCCCATGCGCCCAAACGGTGGTTCCCCCCACATATGGGGTATCAGCGTACTCAAGACAAATTGGACAACAACTTTTGGGGTCCAATTTCTCCTGTTACCATTGGGAAAATACAAAACTGGGGGCTAAAAAATAAGTTTGGGGGGAAATTTTTTATTTTTTTATTTTCACGGCTCTGCGTTATAAACTGTAGTGAAACACTTGGGAGTTCAAAGTTCTCACAACACAACTAGATAAGTTCCTTGGGGGGTCTAGTTTCCAATATTGGGTCACTTGTGGGGGGTTTCTACTGTTTAGGTACATTAGGGGCTCTGCAAACGCAATGTGACGCCTGCAGCCCAATCCATCTAAGTCTGCATTGCAAATGATGCTCCTTCCCTTCCGAGCTCTGCCATGCGCTCAAACGGTGGTTCCCCCCAGATATCAGGTATCAGCATACTCAGGACAAATTGGACAACAATATATACGGTCTAACTTCTCCTGTTACCCTTGGAAAACAGGGGGCTAAAAAATAATTTTTGCGGAAAAAAAAATATTTTTTATTTGCACGGCTCTGCGTTATAAACTGTAGTGAAACACTTAGGGGTTCAAATCTCTCACAACACATCTAGATGAGTTCCTTAGGGGGTCTACTTTCCAAAATGGTGTCACTTGTGGTTTTTTTTTACTGTTTAGGTACATTAGGGGCTCTGCAAACGCAATGTGACGCCTGCAGACCATTCCATCTAAGTCTGCATTCCAAATGGCGCTCCATCCCTTCCGAGCCCTCCCATGCGCCCAAACGGTGGTTCCCCCCCACATATGGGGTATCAGCGTACTCAGGACAAATTGGACAACAACTTTTGGGGTCCAATTTCTCCTGTTACCCTCGGGAAAATACAAAACTGGGGGCTAAAATATAATTTTTGTGGGAAAAATTTTTGTTTTATTTTTATGGCTCTGCATTATAAACTTCTGTGAAGCACTTGGTGGGTGAAAGTGCTCACCACACCTCTAGATAAGTTCCTTAGGGGGTCTACTTTCCAAAATGGTGTCACTTGTGGGGGGGTTTCAATTTTTAGGCACATCAGTGGCTCTCCAAACGCAACATGGCGTCCCATCTCAATTCCTGTCAATTTTGCAGTGAAAAGTCAAACGGCGCTCCTTCCCTTCCGAGCTCTCCCATGCACCCAAACAGTGGTTTACCCCCACATATGGGGTATCAGCGTACTCAGGACAAATTGCACAACAACTTTTGTGGTCCAATTTCTTCTCTTACCCTTGGGAAAATAAAAAATTGGGGGCGAAAAGATCATTTTTGTGAAAAAATATGATTTTTTATTTTTACGGTCCTGCATTATAAACTTCTGTGAAGCACTTGGTGGGTCAAAGTGCTCACCACACATCTAGATAAGTTCCTTAGGGGGTCTACTTTCCAAAATGGTGTCACTTGTGGGGGGTTTCAATGTTTAGGCACATCAGTGGCTCTCCAAACGCAACATGGCGTCCCATCTCAATTCCTGTCAATTTTGCAGTGAAAAGTCAAACGGCGCTCCTTCCCTTCCGAGCTCTCCCATGCGCCCAAACAGTGGTTTACCCCCACATATGGGGTATCAGCGTACTCAGGACAAATTGTACAACAACTTTTGGGGTCCAATTTCTTCTCTTACCCTTGGGAAAATAAAAAATTGGGGGCGAAAAAATCATTTTTGTGAAAAAATATGATTTTTTATTTTTACAGTTCTGCATTATAAACTTCTGTGAAGCACTTGGTGGGTCAAAGTGCTCACCACACCTCTAGATAAGTTCCTTAGGGGGTCTACTTTCCAAAATGGTGTCACTTGTGGGGGGTTTCAATGTTTAGGCACATCAGTGGCTCTCCAAACGCAACATGGCGTCCCATCTCAATTCCAGTCAATTTTGCATTGAAAAGTCAAATGGCGCTCCTTCACTTCCGAGCTCTGTCATGCGCCTAAACAGTGGTTTACCCCCACATATGGGGTATCGGCGTACTCAGGACAAATTGTACAACAACTTTTGGGGTCCATTTTCTCCTGTTACCCTTGGTAAAATAAAACAAATTGGAGCTGAATTAAATTTTGTGTGAAAAAAAGTTAAATGTTCATTTTTATTTAAACATTCCAAAAATTCCTGTGAAACACCTGAAGGGTTAATAAACTTTTTGAATGTGGTTTTGAGCACCTTGAGGGGTGCAGTTTTTAGAATGGTGTCACACTTGGGTATTTTCTATCATATAGACCCCTCAAAATGACTTCAAATGAGATGTGGTCCCTAAAAAAAAATGGTGTTGTAAAAATGAGAAATTGCTGGTCAACTTTTAACCCTTATAACTCCCTAACAAAAAAAAATTTTGGTTCCAAAATGATGCTGATGTAAAGTAGACATGTGGGAAATGTTACTTATTAAGTATTTTGTGTGACATATCACTGTGATTTAATTGCATAAAAATTCAAATTTGGAAAATTGCGAAATTTTCAAAATTTTCACCAAATTTCCATTTTTTTTCACAAATAAACGCAGGTAATATCAAAGAAATTTTACCACTATCATGAAGTACAATATGTCACGAGAAAACAATGTCAGAATCACCAGGATCCGTTGAAGCGTTCCAGAATTATAACCTCATAAAGGGACAGTGGTCAGAATTGTAAAAATTGGCCCGGTCCATAACGTGCAAACCACCCTTGGGGGTAAAGGGGTTAAAATTACGTTCCGGCTTGTGATTGGTCGCGTCGCGGTCACATGGGCGACGCGATCAATCACAAGCCGTGACGTCACGGGAGGCAGGAGACGCGCGCATTTTTAAAATTACGTCACGGCTTGTGATTGGTTGCGTGCCGCCCATGTGACCGCGACGCGACCAATCACAGCAAGCCGTGACATAATTTCAGGTCCTCAATGCAGAAATAGGCATCAGGACCTGAAATTACGTTGCGGTCACATGGGCGGCACGCAACCAATCACAAGCCGTGACGTAATTTTAAAAATGCGCGCGTCTCCTGCCTCCCGTGATGTCACGGCTTGTGATTGGTTGCGTCGCCCATGTGACCGCGACGCGACCAATCACAAGCCGGAACGTAATTTTAAATTCCTGAATGCCTAGAATTAGGCATTGAGGACCTGAAAATTACGTCACGGCTTGCTGTGATTGGTCGCGTCGCGGCCACATGGGCGGCACACGACCAATCACAAGCCGTGACGTCACGGAAGGAAGTAAAAGCGCGCATTTTAAGCAAAGAACGCTGCCGGTTCCCTCGGTGAGGTCCAGGCTGCGTCGGAGAGGTGAGTATAGCAATATTTTTTATTTTAATTCTTAATTTTACACATTAATGTTGTTTCGATACCGATACCCGATACCACAAAAGTTTCGGATCTCGGTATCGGAATTCCGATACCCGCAAGTATCGGCCGATACCGGATACTTGCGGTATCGGAATGCTCAACACTAGTAAGGATACAATAGGAGAGGGTAGAGCTGGTTGTGCGGTGGTTCAGTAGGTTGAAGATCACTGCAGGCTGTAGGCTTGTCAGAAGAGGTGAGTCTTCAGGTTCTTTTTGAAGATTTATATGGTAGGCGAGAGTCTGATGTTTTGGGGTATTGAGTTCCAGAGTATGGGGGAAGCATGGGAGAAGTCTTGGATGCGGTTGTGGGAAGAAGAGATGAGAGGTGAGTAGAGAAGGAGATCTTGAGAAGATCGGAGGTTGCGTGTAGCCTGTACCGTGAGTCTGTTATGATCCTAGTGGCAAGGATCGCAGGTCGGACTAGCTAAGTAACTGAACAGACTACTAGCTCTGGGGAAGTGGTAACTAGATTGACCGCAACCTGATCCTATCCGCAAACAACTATAGGCAGCCGTGGAACGTTACCTAAAAATCCTAGACGTCTCGTCACGGCCTGAGAAACTGACTATTCCTGGAGGGAAAGTAAGTCCTCACTTGCCTCAGTGGAAGACCCCAAAGATATAGAATAGCCCCCCCACAAATATTAACGGTGAGTTAAGGGGAAAGCACAAACGCAGAGATGAAATCAGATTTAGCAAATGAGGCCCGCTAATACTAGATAGCAGAAAATAGGAAGGAAACTGTGCGGTCAATTAAAAACCCTATTCAAAATATCCACGCAGAGATTGCTTGAGCCCCCGCACCAACTAACGGTGCGGGGGAAGCAACTCCGTACCCCAGAGCTTACCAGCAAAAAGAAATCACATGTTAGCAAGCTGGACTAGACTTATCATACACAGAAATCATATTGCAGGCAGATGAGCAAAAAATATTCAAACAGAACTTAGCTTATCCTGAAGAGGCAGAAAATGAGATAATCAGGAGTAATCAGAATAGCACTGAATACATTGACAGCCGGCAACAAGTGGAAGTGAAGCAGAGCTAAATAGGAGCCTCCCTGGTGAATAACGAGGCAGCTGATCCAGCAGACCTGCAGGATAATAAACCAAACCACCAGGGGGAGCCAAAAAAACAAAGTCACACAATACCATCTGTGACCACAAGAGGGAGCCTGAAAACGGAGTTCACAACAGTACCCCCCCCTTGAGGAGGGGTCACCGAACCCTCATCAAAACCCCCAGGGCGATCAGGGTGAGCCACATGGAAGGCACGAACCAAATCGGCCGCATGAACATCAGAGGCGACAACCCAGGAATTATCCTCCTGACCATAGCCTTTCCACTTAACCAAATACTGAAGCCTCCGTCTAGAAATACGAGAATCCAAGATCTTCTCCACCACGTATTCCAATTCTCCCTCAACCAGCACAGGGGCAGGAGGCTCAACCGAAGGAACCACAGGCACCACATACCTCCGCAACAACGACCGATGGAACACATTATGAATAGCAAACGATGCCGGGAGGTCCAAACGAAATGACACAGGGTTAAGGACTTCCAAAATCTTATAAGGACCGATAAACTGAGGCTTAAACTTAGGAGAGGAGACCTTCATAGGAACAAAGCGAGAAGACAACCACACCAAATTCCCAACGCGAAGTCGGGGACCCACACAGCGACGGCGGTTGGCAAAGCGCTGAGCCTTCTCTTGTGACAGCTTCAAATTGTCCACCACATGATTCCAAATCTGATACAACCTATCCACCACAACATCCACTCCAGGACAGTCAGAAGACTCCACCTGACCCGAGGAAAAACGAGGATGAAACCCTGAATTACAAAAAAAAGGCGAAACCAAAGTAGCAGAACTAGCCCGATTATTAAGGGCAAACTTGGCCAATGGCAAAAAAGTCACCCAGTCGTCCTGATCAGCAGAAACAAAACATCTTAAATAGGTTTCCAAAGTCTGATTAGTGCGCTCGGTTTGGCCATTCGTCTGAGGATGGAAGGCCGACGAAAAAGACAAATTAATGCCCATCTTAGCACAAAAGGTCCGCCAAAATCTAGACACAAACTGGGATCCTCTGTCGGAAACAATATTTTCAGGGATCCCGTGCAAACGAACCACATTTTGAAAAAACAGAGGAACCAACTCGGAGGAGGAAGGCAACTTAGGCAAGGGCACCAAATGGACCATTTTAGAAAAACGATCACACACCCCCCAAATGACCGACATTCTCTGAGAGACAGGGAGATCTGAAATAAAATCCATGGAAATGTGCGTCCAAGGCCTCTTCGGGACAGGCAAAGGCAACAACAAGCCACTGGCACGAGAACAGCAAGGCTTAGCCCGAGCACAAATTCCACAAGACTGCACAAAGGAACGCACTTCCCGCGACAAGGAAGGCCACCAGAAGGACCTAGCCACCAAATCTCTGGTACCAAAAATCCCAGGATGGCCTGCCAACACCGAAGAATGAACCTCGGAAATAACTCTGCTGGTCCATCTATCCGGGACAAACAGTCTCTCCGGTGGACAACGGTCAGGTCTATCCGCCTGAAACTCCTGCAGCACTCGTCGCAAATCTGGGGAGATGGCAGACAAAATCACCCCTTCTCTGAGGATACCAGCTGGCTCTGAATCACCAGGAGAGTCAGGCACAAAACTCCTAGAAAGAGCATCAGCCTTCACATTCTTCGAACCAGGCAGGTATGAGACCACGAAATCAAAACGAGAGAAAAACAACGACCAACGAGCCTGTCTAGGATTCAGCTGCTTGGCCGACTCGAGATAAATCAAATTCTTGTGATCAGTCAAGACCACCACACGATGCTTAGCTCCCTCGAGCCAATGTCGCCACTCCTCAAATGCCCACTTCATAGCCAACAACTCCCGATTACCAACATCATAATCCCGCTCGGCAGGCGAAAACTTTCTTGAAAAGAAAGCACATGGCTTCATCACAGAGCCATCAGAGCTTCTCTGCGACAAAACAGCCCCCGCTCCAATCTCAGAAGCATCAACCTCAACCTGGAAAGGAAGGGAGACGTCTGGCTGACATAAGACCGGAGCCGAAGAAAACCGGCGCTTCAGCTCCCGAAAGGCCTCCACAGCCGCAGGAGACCAATTAGTAACATCAGAACCCTTCTTGGTCAAATCCGTCAATGGCTTAACAACACCAGAAAAATTAGCGATGAAGCGACGGTAAAAATTAGCAAAACCCAAGAACTTCTGAAGACTCTTAACAGATGTAGGCTGAGTCCAGTCATGAATAGCCTGAACCTTGACTGGGTCCATCTCAATAGCAGAAGGAGAAAAAATGAAACCCAAAAAAGAGACCTTCTGGACTCCAAAAAGACATTTTGAGCCCTTCACAAATAAAGCATTGGCACGCAGGACCTGAAACACCATCCTGACCTGCTTAACATGGGACTCCCAATCATCCAAAAAAAACAGAATATCATCCAGATACACAATCATAAATTTATCCAGATATTCGCGGAAGATGTCGTGCATAAAGGACTGAAAGACAGAAGGAGCGTTAGAAAGTCCAAAAGGCATCACCAATTACTCAAAATGGCCTTCGGGCGTATTAAATGCAGTTTTCCATTCATCACCCTGCTTAATACGCACAAGGTTATACGCACCACGAAGATCTATCTTGGTGAAGCAACTAGACCCCCTAATGCGAGCAAACAGATCAGATAACAATGGCAAAGGATACTGAAATTTGACCGTGATTTTGTTTAGAAGGCGATAATCAATACAAGGTCTCAAGGAACCATCCTTCTTAGCCACAAAAAAGAACCCCGCACCAAGAGGGGAGGAGGAGGGGCGAATAAGTCCTTTCTCCAAAGACTCCTTTATATAACTCCGCATAGCAGCATGCTCCGGCACTGACAAATTGAAAAGTCATCCCTTAGGAAACTTACTACCAGGAATCACATTTATAGCACAATCACAATCCCTATGAGGAGGTAGAGAACTGAGTTTGGGCTCATCAAATACATCCTGGTAATCTGACAAAAACGCAGGGACCTCAGAAGGAGTGGATGAAGCAATTGACACCACAGGAGCGTCGCCATGAATTCCCTGACAACCCCAACTTGACACAGACATTGCTTTCCAATCCAGGACTGGATTATGAGTCTGCAACCATGGCAGGCCCAACACGACAACATCATGCAAATTATGCAATACAAGAAAGCGAATCACCTCCTGATGAACAGGAGTCATGCACATGGTCACTTGTGTCCAGTACTGAGGTTTATTCGTAGCCAATGGCGTAGCATCAATTCCTCTTAGTGGAATAGGGAATTCTAAAGGCTCCAAAACAAAACCACAGCACCTGGCAAATGACAAATCCATCAGACTCAGGGCAGCACCTGAATCCACAAAAGCCATAACCGGGTAAGATGACAGGGAACAAATCAGGGTAACAGACAAAATAAACTTAGGCTGTAAAGTACCGATGGTGACAGATTTATCAATCTTTTTTGTGCGCTTAGAGCATGCTGAGATAACATGAGCTGAGTCACCACAGTAAAAGCACAACCCATTTTGCCGTCTATAATTTTGCCGTTCACTTCTGGTCAGAATTCTATCACATTGCATAGACTCAGGTGTCTGTTCAGAAGACACCGCCAAATGGTGCGCAGGTTTGCGCTCCCGCAAACGCCGATCAATCTGAATGGCCAGAGTCATTGACTCATTCTGACCTGCAGGCGTAGGGAACCCCACCATGACATTCTTAATGGCTTCAGAAATACCTTTTCTGAAATTTGCAGCTAGGGCACACTCATTCCATTGAGTAAGCACCGACCATTTCCGAAATTTCTGGCAGTACACCTCTGCATCATCTTGCCCCTGAGAGAGGGCCAACAACGCTTTTTCAGCCTGGTTCTCAAGATTAGGTTCCTCATAGAGCAATCCAAGGGCCAGAAAAAACGCATCCACACTGAGCAATGCAGGATCCCCTGGAGCCAATGCGAAAGCCCAATCTTGAGGGTTGCCGCGCAAGAAAGAAATAATAATCTTAACTTGCTGAACAGAATCCCCAGAGGAACGAGGTTTCAAAGAAAGAAACAACTTGCAATTGTTCTTAAAATTCAGGAACCTAGATCTATCTCCAGAAAACAACTCCGGAATAGGTATTCTAGGCTCTGACATAGGACTGTGCACAACAAAATCCTGAATACTTTGTACCCTTGCAGCAAGATGATCTACACTGGAGGCTAAACTCTGGATATCCATATCAGCAGCTGAACTCAGAGCCACACCAAGATTAAGAGGAGGAGAGAAGCTAGACACACAGCAGCTAGACACACGGCAGCAAAAAAAAAAAAATATCTCCAAGCTTCTTTTCTCCTGCTTCTGCCATGCAATTAACACTTTATAGGCCGGCTGTACTGTTATGATCCTAGTGGCAAGGATCGCAGGTCGGACTAGCTAAGTAACTGAACAGACTACTAGCTCTGGGGAAGTGGTAACTAGATTGACCGCAACCTGATCCTATCCGCAAACAACTATAGGCAGCCGTGGAACGTTACCTAAAAATCCTAGACGTCTCGTCACGGCCTGAGAAACTGACTATTCCTGGAGGGAAAGTAAGTCCTCACTTGCCTCAGTGGAAGACCCCAAAGATATAGAATAGCCCCCGACAAATATTAACGGTGAGTTAAGGGGAAAGCACAAACGCAGAGATGAAATCAGATTTAGCAAATGAGGCCCGCTAATACTAGATAGCAGAAAATAGGAAGGAAACTGTGCGGTCAATTAAAAACCCTATTCAAAATATCCACGCAGAGATTGCTTGAGCCCCCGCACCAACTAACGGTGCGGGGGAAGCAACTCCGTACCCCAGAGCTTACCAGCAAAAAGAAATCACATGTTAGCAAGCTGGACTAGACTCATCATACACAGAAATCATATTGCAGGCAGATGAGCAAAAAATATTCAAACAGAACTTAGCTTATCCTGAAGAGGCAGAAAATGAGATAATCAGGAGTAATCAGAATAGCACTGAATACATTGACAGCCGGCAACAAGTGGAAGTGAAGCAGAGCTAAATAGGAGCCTCCCTGGTGAATAACGAGGCAGCTGATCCAGCAGACCCGCAGGATAATAAACCAAACCACCAGGGGGAGCCAAAAAACCAAAGTCACACAATACCATCTGTGACCACAAGAGGGAGCCTGAAAACGGAGTTCACAACAGGAGTCCATGGCACAGATGTATAGAGGACACAGGTTGTTGATGGCTTTGTATGTCATTGTAAGGGTTTAGAACTGGAGTCTCTGGGTGATAGGAAGCCAGTGAAGGGCTCGGCATAGGGGAGAGGCTGGGGAATAGCGGGGAGACAAGTAGAATAGTCGGGCAGCAAAGTGTAGGATGGATTGGAGTGGTGCCAGAGTGCTAGAGGGGAGGCCAGAGTGTAGGAGGTTGCAGTAGTCAAGGCGTGAGATGATAAGGGCATGTACTTGTGTTTTTGTGGTGAAGGAATGCGCGGATCTGGGAAATATTTTTGAGTTTGAGATGGCAGGATGAGGCAAGGGCTTGGATATGTGGCTTGAAAGAGAGGGCAGAGTCGAGGATCACCCCGAGGCATCGGGCTTGTGGGACTGGGGAAAGTGAGCAGCCATTGACATTGGTGGATAGGTCTGGTGGAGGGGAAGAGTGAGATGGGGGAAAGATGATGAATTCTGTTTTGTCCATGTTCAGTTTTAGTAAGTGAGCAGAAAAGAAGGCCGAGATAGCAAACAGACAGTGTGGGATTTTGTAAGTAAGGAGGTGAGGTCAGGTCCGGATTGGTAGATCTGCGTGTCATCGGCGTAGAGATGATACTGCATACCGTGGGATTCTATGAGCTGTCCCAGGTCAAAGGTGTAGATGGAGAAGAGTAGGGGTCCTAGAACAGAGCTTTGAGGAACACCGACAGACAAGGGGCGAAGTGAGGAGGTGGTGTGGGGGAGGGAGACACTGAATGTTCGGTCTGTCAGATATGACGAGATCAGGATAGGGCCAAGTCTGTGATGCCAAAAGATGAGAGGATCTGTAGCAGAAGGGAGTGGTCCACTGTGTCAAAGGCAGAAGACAGGTCCAGGAGAAGGAGGACAGAGTAGTGTCGCTTGCTCTTGGCAGTTAGTAGGTTATTGATGACTTTAGTTAGGGCAGTTTCAGTTGAGTGATGGGGTCGGAAGGCTCATCGACACAAAAAGAGGACTTTAAAAATCTTCCAAAATTTTTTTCAATAAGTCACAGAGAAAGAAGCAGAGATGTTTACCTGCTCTGGCCTCTAAAACAAATCACTGGCAGTGTGCAGCAGACCCGATTAATGATGGCAGAAACACAGCTGCAACAATACCGATGAAACAACCACTTTCAATCTAGTGTTGGCTGTTTGGTATTTAAGTGCACAAAAAGATGAAAGATAAAAGTCTGTATGTGGCATTATTCACACAGGCAATGCAGAGCATCTGGCTTACAGCCTATTACTAACGCACATACAGGTGGGCTGCCCAGTGCTACAAAATGCATGCTGTGCGAACAGAGGCCACAGTTTACAGAGGCATCTTGGTCCAACTGCACCCTGCAAGATAAAGTGAAAAAAAAATCAATGTATGCAAGGTATTGGTTAATATTGGGGCCCAATATATAATCTGGCAAGTGGCAACCCATGTCAAGGGTCCTTACATTTTGCCAGTCCTAACGCTAAACATCTCCTAACGCTAATCTAACAAGGCTCACCGACACAAAAAGAGGACTTAAAAAATCCTTCAAAAATGTTTTCATAAGTCACAGAGAAAGAAGCAGAGATGTTTACCTGGGATCGGAATCCAGATTGTAACCGGTCAAAGAGGGAGCAGGAGGAGAGGCGGGAGGACAGTTCAAGATGGACGTGCTGTTCCAGTAATTTTGAGGCATAAGGGAGAAGAGATATCGGGCGATAGTTAGACACAGAGGATGTGTCAAGGGAGAGCTTTTTGAGGATGGGTGTGATCTTGGCATGTTTGAAGGTTGAGGGGGAGACACCTGTTGTGAGTGAGAGGTTGAAGAGGTGTGTTAGGGTTGGGATGAAGACCGTGGCGACGTTAGGGATGAGGTGGGATGGGAGCGGGTCAAGCATGCAGGTGGTGAGGTGTGATCTTAACAGGAGGGTGGAGAGCTGATCTTCTGCCATGGTGCAGAAGCTGGTTTTGGAGGAGCAGAGTTGAGCAGCTAAGAGGGGTATTGGGTGCTGTGGGACAAAGCTTTATCTGATTGTATCGATCTTCTGTTTAAAGAAAGAGGCAAAGTCTTCAACAGAAATGAGAGGGGAGGGAGGGAATGCGGGGTGACGGAGTAGAGAATTGAAAGTGTTAAATAGCTGTTTAGGGTTGTGAGACGGAGGATATGAGAGATGAGAAGTAAGTTTGTTTTGTGGCAGTGAGTGTAGACTTGAAGCTGTCGAGGGATTGCTTGTATGCAGTGATGTGGTCGGCAGAGCGGGATCGCTTCCATCTCCGCCCAGTGATCCAGGAAGCCCGTCTCAGTTCTTTGGTCAGGCTGGTCAGCCAGGGCTGCCTGTTGAGTGTATGAGTTTTTCTATGCATGAGCGGGGCGGCCGAATCGAGTGTTGCTGTTATTGTGATGTTATAAAGAGTGGCAGTAGCAACTGTGTCATGAAGGGAGCCTATGTCTGTAAGAGGGAGAAGGGACTCAGAGAGGGATTGTAAGTTGAGGTGTTTGAGATTTCTGCGAGGGTGAGTGAGTTTGTGGAGTGGGGTTTGCACACTAGGAGAGGAGAGGGAAGAGAATGTCAGTAGGTTGTGGTCAGACAGGGGGAGGGGTGAGTTAGTGAGATTAGTAAGGGAGCAGAGGCGGGTGAAGATAAGGTCCAGCGTGTGGCCATCTTTTGTGAGTGGCCTCAGAGGACCATTGAGTGAGGCCGAAGGAGGCAGTAAGCGATAAAAGTTTAGAGGCAACTGAGGTGGAAGTGTCAATGGGGATATTGAAATCACCCATGATGATAGTGGGGATGTCAGCAGAGAGGAAATGAAGTAGCCAGGTGATGAGGTGGTCGAGAAAGGTGGAGATGGCTAGTTCTGGGGGGCGGTAGATGACAGCCAACTGGAGGTTGGAGGGGTAATAGATGTGGACGGAGTGTACCTCGAATGAGGGAAGAGTAGCAGAGGGTGGTAGCGGTATTGGAGTAAAGGAGCAAGTGTAGGACAGCAGCAAGCCAACCCCTCCACCACATTCTATAGTGCACCAGGTAGGGGGGCCGGGGGAGCGGGGGCTGTAGGAATGGGTATGAGGTTATCATGGTTGAGAAAATGTGCAGAGGATTGTGGCAGAGGGTTAGAAATGAGTGTGGGGATGTGTTGAGGAGGGCCAGGATTTGGTTATACATCACCAGAGATGAGGTGTAGCAGACAGAGCATTAGAAAGTGGGAGCAGGATAGGACATGATGGGGCCGTGTGCATCTGGAGAAAAAGGATTGTATGTGGAGGAACAGTTCTGAGGAGGAGGTGAGATGACTGGGGAGGATGGAGGGAGAAATGACTAGTTGTTTACAAGGTGGAGGGATTGCAGGAGATTGTAAGAAGGAAAGTAGTATGAGGGTGAAAGAGAAAAGAAACCAAAACATTGTAGTGGTTTGGTATTCTGTTACCTTCCAGTCAATTCAAGTCCAATTCAGTCTAGTTCAAAGTAATTAAAAATATGTAATTTGAAAGATGCATGGATCAGACTACGTCTGGGGCAGACGCCTGCATCTGAATATATGTGCTGGTAAAAGGAATCAGCTGTGAGTGTACGTGGGTGTGTGTGGCCAGAACACATGTTCAGAGCTGAACAAAAGCTCATAAAAGGGGAAGGGGTTAGACTGACCGCTCAGAGGTATGCATGGAAGACACCAGAGAAGTGAAATACATTATGGAGCAAAAGTAAAGGGTGAGCAGTGCATACCAGAGAAAAAAAAATGCAGTTCAGATACTCATTCAGGGTCTAGGCAGAGCTGGGGACACTCAATGCATACCAGAGGAAAAAAATGCAGTTCAGATGCACATTCAGGATCTAGGCAGCTATCTACTATCTATCTATTATCTATCTATTATCTATCAATTACCTATAATCTATCTATCTATCATCTATCTATTATCTATCTATTATCTATCATCTATCTATCTATTATCTATCTGCAGCGCCCCAGGGTCCTGGTCATTGCAGTAATGTAATTTTCCTCTAGGGGAGAGTGATATTACGTTTGGAGGCAAAGAAGGACAACTGAATCCAGGTATCACAAACATGCAACACATTTCACACTCCAGGCCACCAGGGGGAGCTCTGCTCCTATTTATTAGGTCAATCCTCACATTGGTAAAACTGGTTGCCTGTAGGAAAAGTTAGACAGTTGCTGGCTGAGCTCTGCTCAGGTAGTTGGTCCCTGCCAGGGGTGGGATCCTGTCAGAGATCGAGGAAGAACGACACGGAGCTGTGCATGCCCTGAGAGCTGCAGCTCCTAGAAAGAGACACTGAAGGAGAACTGTATTGCAGAGAGGATGAAAAAAGTCATAGCAAAGGAGGGGATACCAGGAGGGGGTCAGCCCTACACAGGCTGCCTCCTTCTGAGGCGCAGGATCCCGGTAGCCGGAACACCGAGGGAGCAACGACCCTTTATGCCTTGCTTCAGAGACCGACAGGACAGCTAATTTCACGCTACCTGTCCGCCCTATACCCAGGAGGCAAGGTGGCACCCCTTAGAGGCTGGGGCATGATATAGTCCCTGTAAAATGCCTGAAGCCACCGGTCATACGGGTTTGTCCTATCCTATCCGGGGGACAGAGAGAGAGAGAGAGAGACATAACATCTATAACATCTGTGAGGACCTTATGAGAAGCTTAGCAGTAAGGGACTACAACACCGCAGCGCTAGAGGAGGGCTACTGATTTCCACCTGGACAAGGGGACTCTGGACTTGCCTCCAAACTGGCCGGACTCTGCCTACCCTGTGATCTGGTGCTCTGGACTGTGGATGCTGAAGTCTTCAGTAAAGGTAAAGAGACTGCAACCCTGTGTCCTTGTTCTTCACTGCGCCTCTCACCATCCACCATCTACACACCGGGAGCCCTGGGGACATACTTCACCTGTGGGAAGGTATACCATCTAGCTGCCATAACATCACCCCAGCGGACCCCTTAAAGCAGCGTCCGTCACCCTGACCAAATACCACAGGTGGCGTTACGAACATTCCCTTTAAAAGACCTACCCCTTTTACATGGACGTCCCAAGGCCACGGACCGGGTAAGCCAATGTGACATCCCCCTGTGAACCGAAGGACCCGATACCGAGTACCCCACGGCCCCATGGGGCCGCTCCATATCTATCTATCTATCTATCTACCGTATCTATCTATCTATCTATCTATCTATCTATGTATCTATCTATCTATCCATTATCTATCTATCTATCTATCTATCTGCAAGCGCAGTAGCGTCTAAGCACGGATATCGTCATTTTTTTAATAGAAAATACATAGTATCCATACTTAAAGTCATAGATCTCATTTATTTTTTGCACTATCTTAGTATTAACCCCTTAATCCCATATGACGTACTATCCCGTCAAGGTGACCTGGGACTTAATTCCCAGGGACGGGATAGTACGTCATAGCGATCGGCCGCGCTCATGGGGGGAGCGCGGCCGATCGCCACCGGATGTCAGTTGATTATTACAACTGACATCCGGCACTCACGGGGGAAGCGCGGCCGATTGCGGCTAGGTGTCAGCTGACTATCGCGGCTGACATCCGGCACTATGTCCCAGGAGCGGTCACGGACCGCCCCCGGCACATTAACCCCCGGCAAACTGCGATCAAACATGATCGCAGCGTTCCAGGGGCATAGGGAAGCATCGCGCAGGGAGGGGGCTCCCTGCATGCTTCCCTGAGACCCTCGATACAAGGCGATGTGCTCACCTTGTACCGAGCGTCTCCTCCCTGCAGGCCCCGGATCCAAAATGGCCGCGGGGCTGCATCCGGGTCCATCAGGGAGGTGGCTTACCAAGCGCCTGCTCAGAGCAGGCGCCAGGAAGCCTCTCTGCAGTGCACGTCAGATCGCAGCAATCTGACCTTATAGCATGATGCAAGGGGGCAATGTTATAAAGTAAGAAAAAAAAATATTTAGATGTGTAAAAAAAAAAAAATTCCTAAATAAAAAAAAAAACATAAATATTGTTCCCATAAATACATTCCTTTATCTAAATAATAAAAAAAAACAATAAATGTACACATATTTAGTATCGCCGCGTCCGGAACAACCCGACCTATAAAACTGTCCCACTAGATAACCCCTTCAGTGAACACCATAAAAAAAGGCAAAAAACAACGCTTTATTATCATACCGCCGAACAAAAAGTGGAATAGCACGCAATCAAAAAGACAAAGATAAAAATAACCATGGTACTGCTGAAAACATCATCTTGTCCTGCAAAAAAGGAGCCGCCATACAGCGTCATCAGTGAAAAAATAAAAAAGTTATAGTCCTGAGAATAAAGCGATGCAAAATAATAATTTTTTATATAAAATAGTTTTTATCGTATAAAAGCGCCAAAGCATAAAAAAAGATATAAATGAGGTATCACTGTAATCATACTGACCCGAAGCATAAAACTGCTTTATCCATTTTACCAAACGCGGAATGGTATAAACGACCCCCTGAAATAAATTCATGATTAGCTGGTTTTTGGTCATACTGCCTCACCAAAATCGAAATAAAAAGTGATCAAAAAATGTCACATGCCCAAAAATGTTACCAATAAAAACGTCAACTCGTCCCGCAAAAAACAAGACCTCACATGCCTCTGTGGACCAAAATATGAAAAAATTATAGCTCTCAAAATATGGTAACGCAAAAAATTATTTTTTGCAATAAAAAGCGTCTTTTAGTGTGTGACGGCTGCCAATCATAAAAATCCGCTAAAAAACCCGTTATAAAAGTAAATCAAACCCCGCTTCATCACCCCCTTAGTTAGGGAAAAATAAAAAAATTTAAAAAATGCATTCATTTCCATTTTCCCATTAGGGTTAGGGCTAGGGTTAGGGCTAGGGTTAGGGTTAGGGCTAGGGTTAGGGCTAGGGTTAGGGCTATGGTTAGAGTTAGGGTTGGGACTAGGGTGGGGCTAGGGTTAGGGCTAGGGTTAGGGTTGGGGCTAGGTTTAGGGTTAGGGCTAGGGTTAGGGTTGGGGCTATGATTCAGTTAGGATTGGGGCTAGGTTAGGGTTTGGATTACATTTATGGTTGGGATTAGGGTTAGGGGTGTGTCAGGGTTAGGGGTGTGGTTAGGGTTATGTTTGGGATTAGGGTTAGGGGTGTGTTGGAGTTAGGGGTGTGGTTAGGGTTGGGGCTAGGGGTGTGGTTGGGATTTGGGGTGTGTTTAGGTAAGGGTTTCAGTTAGAATTGGGGGTTTCCACTGTTTAGGCACATCAGGGCTCCTCATACGCGACATGGCGTCCAATCTCAATTCTAGCCAATTCTGCATTGAATAAGTAAAACAGTCCTCCTTCCCTTCTGAGCTCTCCCGTGCGCCCAAACAGGGGTTTACCCCAACAAATAGGGTATAAGCGTACTCAGGACAAATTGGACAACAACTTCTGGGGTCTAATTTCTCTTGTTACCTTGGGAAAATAAAAATTTGGGGAGCAAAAAAACATTTTTGTGGGAAAAAAAGGATTTTTTATTTTCACGGCTCTGCATTATAAACTGTAGCAAAATACTTGGGGGTTCAAAGTTCTCACAACACATCTAGATAAGTTCCTTGGGGGGACTAGTTTCCAATATGGGGTCACTTGTGGGCGGTTTCTACTGTTTAGGTACATCAGGGGCTCTGCAAATGCAACGTGACGCCTGCAGACCAATCCATCTAAGTCTGCATTCCAAATGGCGCTCCTTCCCTTCTGAGCTCTGCCATGCACCCAAACGGTGGTTGACCCCACATATGGGGTATCAGTGTACTCAGGACAAATTGCACAACAAGTTTTGGGGACCAATTTCTCCTGTTACCCTTGGGAAAATACAAAACTGGGTGTTAAAGATAATTTTTGTGGAAAAAAAATGATTTTTTATTTTCACGGCTCTGCATTATTAACTGTAGTGAAACACTTGGGGGTTCAAAGCTCTCACAACACATCTAGATAAGTTCTTTGGGGGGTCTAGTTTCCAATATGGGGTCACTTGTGGGGGGTTTCTACTGTTTAGGCACATTGGTTCCTCTCCAAACGCAACATGGCGTCCCATCTCAATTCCAGCCAATTTTGCATTGAAAAGTCAAATGGCGCTACTTCCCTTATGAGCTCTGCCACGCGCCCAAACAGTGGTTTACCCCCACATATGGGGTATCCGGGTACTCAGGACAAATTGTTCAACAACTTTTGGGGTCCATTTTCTCCTGTTACCCTTTGTAAAAATAAAACAAATTGGAGCTGAAGTAAATTTTTTGTGAAAAAAAATTAAATGTTTAGTTTTTTAAAACATTCCAAAAATTCCTGTAAAAAATCTGAAGGGTTAATAAACTTCTTGAATGTGGTTTTGAGCACCTTGAGGAGTGCAGTTTTTAGAATGGTGTCACACTTGGTTATTTTCTATCATATAGACCCCTCAAAATGACTTCAAATGAGATGTGGTCCCTAAAAAATAAATGGTGTTGTAAAAATGAGAAATTGCTGGTCAACTTTTAACCCTTATAACTCCCTAACAAAAAAAATATTGTTTCCAAAATTGTGCTGATGTAAATGGGGAATGTTACTTATTAAGTATTTTGTGTGACATATCTCTGTGATTTAAGGGCACAAAAATTCAAAGTTGGAAAATTGCAAAATTTTCTAAATTTTCACCAAATTTCCATTTTTTTTTCAAATAAACGCAGGTAATATCAAAGAAATTTTACCACTATCATGAAGTTCAACATGTCTCGAGCAAACAGTGTCAGAATCACCAGGATCCGTTGAAGTGTTCCAGAGTTACAACCTCATAAAGGGACAGTGGTCAGAATTTTAAAAATTGGCCCGGTCTTTAACGTGCAAACCACCCTCGGGGCTTAAGGGGTTAAGGGTTAAACTTATAAATAGATATCCACATAAAGAGCATCTGTGCAGGGCCGGTTTTAGGCAAAGTGGGGCCCTAGGCAAAAATTTAAAGTGGGGGCCCCAGACGATAACATTGCACTGTGGCCCCATATTTAGGGGCCTTATATAGGCCAACGGGTCTGCCACTATTAGCTGTACGCAGGGGCGTTGCTAGGGTCAGGAAAGATTGGGGGCCCAAGACAAAGAATTACCCCCAACCCCCTCTTAAAAAAAAATTAATTCTTCAGATAAAACAGTGCTAACTTTCTGAGAATAGATAATGTAGTAGATGTCACCTGCAGTCCTATGTAACACCACAGATAACACAGTGATATCTGAGTACAGATAATGTAGTAGATGTCACCTGCAGTCCTATGTAACACCACAGATAGCAGTGATAATTCTCTGAGTACAGATCATTTAGTATATATCACATGCAGTCCTATGTAACACCACAGATAGACATAGCGTTTCAGAGTAAGACTATGTTCACATGCAGCATTTTTTTTCAGTAGCTTCTTTGAGCAATTTTTTTCACCCGTAGAAAGCAATGAAAAAGTTAAAAAAGTTTAAAGTTTAAAAAATGCTGCAAATGTTGCAATGTTGTTTTTCGCTGCATTTTTTGTGACTAACACTAACTTTATTAAACATGTACGGTAGACAAAATGCATACTGTAAAAAAACAAACAGCAAAAGCTGTAAGGGTGTGTGCCCACAATCAGTAAACGCTGCAAGTCGGCTGCTGTGTACTTGTGCAGCGTCCAACCTGCAGCGGCCAGATGTTACAGTGTAGTGAATGGGATTTCACTGACACCGACACCTCACCCACAGAGACGGACATGGGGCGCGTCTGTCCAGGCTGCAGCATGTCAATTTATATGGCGTAGACGTGAGTTTCCGCAAGAGAAATCTCACCCCTGCAATGTATAGGATGCAGGGATTCCGCACAGATCAATGAACACACGCGGAATCACCTGTGTTCAAAACATGGCAGCACTTTGGATGCAGCACATGTCCACTGCATCCAAAGGGCTGCCATTTCCGGATCCTCTGCACATACCCTAAAAAATGGGTGTTTTGAAAGCAGTGTTTTTACTGCCAAGAGAGCAGGCTTTGGCTGCAAAAAAAAAAAAATGCACCAAAAACGCTGATTCCTATACACACCTGTACTATATGTGTATGGTTTACCCTTATTATTTCACGTGGGAATTCATTTATTTCTATATAATAAATACCCTGATTCAGCAGACAATATTCCTGTCTTGTGTCATCCAGAGAGTAGTGACAGCAGGTCGCCCTGTCAGATTACCAGCAGTGAGTTAGTGACTGGTCAGAGCCCATGCTGATGGCTGCTGTATGTGACTGTGAAACCTGATCCTACAGCAATCAGCACAGAGCTCCAGACCACATGAGTAAATCACTGCACTGAGGGGGTCTCCAGGGGGGTTTGGGAGAGACGCTCTGGGACTGCTGCTTCACTGCTGTACACCCTCTGGGCACTTCATACAGGGGCTGCAGAGGCAGGGGGCCCCCTTTCTAGGTGGGGGCCCCAGGCGTCTGCCTGGTCTGCCTGTGCCAAACGCTGGCCCTGCATCTGTGTAGAGTATAGGAGACGGTCCATAGGACAATATCTTCTCAAGCCAGTGTGAGATTAGTTGCATGTCCTTATTCAATGTGAGAGTATGTACATATATATGTATTTATTAGATTAAAGAGTGGGTGGAAAGAGAATATATGTCAAAAATACACAAAAACCTTTTATATTCACTCAGGTATATTAATGCAAAATTGCTTCTACAAAATGTTACTTCAAGAAAAGCAGATGGGGCGAGTCATGATTCCAGATCCTCTTTCATTGCTCCTGTACCTAAGAAAAATAATAATGGGAAAAATATATAAAAACCATGTAAACATATAGACATACTACAACCCAGGGACAAGGGGCTGATGAAGAGCGACAATAAAAAGTAAGCAACCTCTATAATAAATTATTTAATTTATAGTCTTCATTTAACCCAATAGGTCTTAGGATCTTGAGTGTGAAAATCCATTCTGGTTCCTTAGTTTTTAGCATCTTTGTTCTATCCCCTCCCCGTCTCAGCGGCTGAACATGGTCGAAAATGCGGAATTTAAGGTGTTTCTTGGGTTGTCCACTCTCGACAAAATGTTAAGGGATGGGGAAGTCAAGTCTCTTTTTCCTTATTGTGTACTTATGCTGGTTGATGCAAGTTTTAAAGTCACAAGTAGTCTCACCTATGTATTTTTTATATTTAATTGTTGCACATTTTTTTTTACATTTTTTTTACCCCTATTGTATCATATACCAGTATCCTTTGTCACATTGATAATATAAGATTGGTCTTTGAGCCTCTCTTTTTTTCCTTTTTAATTGCTTATGCTGCAATGCCTATATCATTATTTTGTAGATAATACCTGGTGTATTGTTTTTAACGTTGATCAATTTCCAATATTGATTCTTTATTTATTTTTAATATTGACTATTTCACCTATCTTATTTACCATTTGGTGTAATCATGTGTCATTTCTTTATCCGCGTGGGCGCTCTTTTTGATTGTAGTGCTATGTTTTACCCTCACTAATAAAGGTATTTTGAGCCTTAATTTTAATTGTCCTATTGATTTCTGACCCTTGTTCGGTGACTTTCTCTTTTTGGCTTCACATAAAGATGCAGATGTAAAGTAGACAGGTGGGAAATGTTATTTATTAACTATTTTGTCTGGTTTAAGGGCACAAAAAAAAAATCACAGTTTAACCCCTTAACCCCCAAGGGTGGTTTGCACGTTAATGACCTAGCCAATTTTTACAATTCTGACCACTGTCCCTTTATGAGGTTATAACTTTGAAACGGATCCTGATGATTCTGAGATTGTTTTCTCATAACATATTGTACTTCATGATAGTGGTAAAACAAATTTGATACTACCTGCATTTATTTGTGAAAAAAATGCAAATTTGGCAAAAATTGTGAACATTTTGCAATTTTCCAACTTTGAATTTTCATTTCCTTTAATCACAGAGATATGTCACTCAAAATACTTAATAAGTAACATTTTCCACATGTCTACTTTACATCAGCACAATTTTGGAATTAATTTTTTTGTTGTTAGGGAGTTATAAGGATTAAAATTTGACCAGCAATTTCTCATTTTTACACCATTTTTTTAGGGACCACATCACATTTGAAGTCACTTTGAGGGGTCTATATAATAGAAAATACCCAAGTGTGACACCATTCTAAAACGTGCACCCCTCAAGGTGCTCAAAACCACATTCAAGAAGTTTATTAACCCTCCAGGTGTTTCACAGGAATTTTTGGAATATTTAAAAAAAATGAACATTTCATTTTTTTTCACAAAAAATTTACTTCAGCTCCAACTTGTTTTATTTTACCAAGGGTAACAGGAGAAAATGGACCACAAAAGATGTTGTACAATTTGTTCTGAGTATGCTGATATCCAATATTTGGGGAAAAACCACTGTTTGGGCGCATGGCAGAGCTCGGAATGGAAGGAGCGCCATTTGACTTTTCAATGCAAAATTGACTGGAATTGAGATGGGACGCTATGTCGCATTTGGAGAGCTCCTAATGTGCCTAAACAGTGGAAACCCCCAAAAGTGATACCATTTTGGAAAGTAGACCCCATAAGGAACTTATCTAGATGTGTGGTGAGCAGCTTGACCCACCAAGTGCTTCACAGAAGTTTATAATGCAGAGCAGTAAAAATAAAAAATCATATTTTTTTTACAAAAATGATTTTTCGCCCCCAATTTTTTATATTCCTAAGGGTAACAAATGAAATTGGACCCCAAAAGTTGTTGTGCAATTTGTCCTGAGTATGCTGATACCCCATATGTGGGGGTAAACCACTGTTTGGGCGCATGGCAGAGCTCGGAAAGGAAGGAGCGCCGTTTTACTTTTCAATGCAAAATTGACTGGAATTTAGATAGGACACCATGTTGCGTTTGGAGAGCCCCTGATGTGCCTAAACATTGAAACCTCCCAATTCTAACTGAAACCCTAACCCCAACACACCCCTAACCCTAATCCCAACCCTAACCACACTCCTAAATCTGACACACCCCTAACCCTAATCCCAACCGTAAATGTAATCCAAACCCTATCCCTTATTTTAGCCCCATCCCTAACTTTAGCCCCAACCCTAACCCTAGCATCACATTGCATTTGCAGAGCCCCTGATGTACCTAAACAGTAGAAACCCCCCATAAGTAACCCCATATTGGAAACTATACCCCCAAGGAACTTATCTAGATGTGTTGTGAGAACTTTGAATCCCCAAGTGTTTCACTCCAGTTTATAACGCAGAGCCATGAAAATAAAAAATATTTTTTCCCACAAAAATGATTTTATAGCCCCTTAAATTTTTATTTTCCCAAGGGTAACCAAAGAAATTGGACCAAAAAAGTTGTTGTCCAATTTGTCCTGAGTACGCTTATACCCTATATGTTGGGGTAAACCCCTGTTTTGGTGCATGGGAGAGCTCGGAAGGGAAGGAGCACTGTTTTACTTTTTCAATGCAGAATTGGCTAGAATTAAGATCAAATGCCATGTCGCGTTTGGAGAGCCCCTGATGTGGCTACACAGTGGAAACCCCCAATTCTAACTGAATCCCTAACCCAAACACACCCCTAACCCTAACCCCAACCCTAACCATAACCCTAACCACATCCCTAACCCGAACATGCCCCTAACCCTAATCCCCACCACACCTCTAACCCCAACACACCCCTAACCCTAATCCCAACCCTAACCACACCCCTAACTCCAACACACCCCTAACCCTAATCCCAACCATAACCCTAACCACACCCCTAACCATGACACACCCCTAACCCTAATCCCAACCCTAATACTAACTGTAAATGTAATCCAAACTCTAACTCTAACTTTAGCCCAAACCCTAACTTTAGCCCAAACCCTAACCCTAACTTTAGCCCCAACCCTAACCCTAACTTTAGCCCCAACCCTAACCCTAACTGTAGCCCCAACCCTAACCCTAGCTGTAGCCCAACCCTAACTGTAGCCCCAACCCTAACTGTAGCCCTAACCCTAACTTTAGCCCCAACCCTAACCCTAACTTTAGCCCCAACCCTAACCCTAGCTTTAGCCCCAACGCTAACCCTAACTTTAGCCCAAACCCTAACCCTAACTTTAGCCCCAACTCTAACCCTAACTTTAGCCCCAACCCTAACCCTAAACCTAACCCTAATGGGAAAATGGAAATAAATACATTTTTTAAATTTTATTATTTTGCCTAACTAAGGGGGTGATGAAGGGGGGGGTTTATTTACTTTTATAGCTGTTTTTTTAGCGGATTTTTATGATTGGCAGCTGTCAAACACTAAAAGAAGCTTTTTATTGCAAAAAATAGTTTTTGCGTCTCCATAGTTTGAGAGCTATAATATTTTCATATTTTGGTCCACAGAGTCATGTGAAGTCTTGTTTTTTGTGGGACGAGTTGACATTTTTATTGGTACCATTTTCGGGCATGTGACATTTTTTGATCACTTTTTATTCTGATTTTTGTGAGGCAGACTGACCAAAAACCAGCTATTCATGAATTTCTTTTGGGAGGGGCATTTATACCATTCCACGTTTGATAAAATTGATAATGCAGTTTTATTCTTCGGGTCAGTACGATTACAGCGATACCTCATTTATATCACTTTTTATGTTTTGGCGCTTTTATACGATAAAAACTATTTTATATAAAAAAATTATTATTGTTGCATTGCTTTATTCTGAGGGCTATAACTTTTTTATTTTTTAGCTGATGATGCTGTATGGCAGCTCGTTTTTTTGCAGGACAAGATGACGTTTTCAGCGGTCCCATGATTATTTATATCCGCCTTTTTGATCACGTGTTATTCCACTTTTTGTTCGGCGGTATGATAATAAAGCGTTGTTTTTTGCCCCGCTTTTTTTTTTTTTTTTGCGGTGTTCACTGAAGGGGTTAACTAGTGGGACAGTTTTATAGGTCGGGTCGTTACGGACGCAGCGATACTAAATATGTGTACTTTTATATATATTTTTTTTGTCTATTTAGATAAAGAAATGTATTTATTGAAACAATATATATTTTTATTTATTTAGTTGTTTTTTTTACACATGTAAATATTTTTTTTTTACTTTTTTACTTTGTCACAGTGAGGGACATCATGGTAAAGTGTCAGATCACAATGCACTGTGTCAGATCAGCGATCTGCAGGACCCAGAAAGAGCCCCGTGGCCATTTTGGATCCGGGGCCTGCAGGGAGGAGGATGTAGGAGGCCCTCTGAAAAACGTGATCACATTGCGTTGTTCCGAGGGTCTCAGGGAAGCACGCAGGGAGCCCCCTCCCTGCGCGATGCTTCCCTATGCTGCTGGAACGCTGTGATCATGTTTGAACACAGTGTTCCGGGGGTTAATGTGCCGGGAGCGGTTCTTGACTGCTTCTGGCACATAGTGCCGGATGTCAGTTGTAATAATCAACTGACATCCGGTGGCGATCGGCCGCGCTCCCCCCATGAGCGCGGCCGATCGCATATGACGTACTATCCCGTCACTGGTAATTAAGTCCCAGGTGACCTCGACGGGATACTACGTCATATGGGATTAAGGGGTTAAAACATATTTTTTGCCAAATGTTTAATATTTTCAAAAATAAATGCAAATAATATTAATCAAAATTTACCACTAACATAAAGTACAATAAGTCATGAAAAAACAATCTCAGAATCAGTGGGATATGTTAAAGCGCTCCAAAGTTGAAACCTCATAAAATGACAGTGGTCAGATTAAAAAAATGACGCTCCAGCATTAACGTGCAAAGTGATTCGATCCTTAAGGGATTAAAGAAAATCCCAGTACATGGTCAACATGGGATGAAATAATAAAAATACTCACCTGTCTGCTTACCTGTTCTGCTGCTGCAGCCCGCCATCCGGTGCTTCACACATCTGCTCTTCTTTTTTCCCACTATCGCCAGAGTCCTGGTCGTTGCAGTAATGTCATTCTTCCACCAGGGGGAGTGATATTACATCTGATGGCAATAAAGGAGATCTTCCTACCAGGTATCACAAACCATACACCACACTTCACACTCCAGACCACCAGGGGGAGCCTTGCTCCTATCTACTAGGGCACTCCTCACAGAAGGGTAAAACTGGTGGGCTGGAGATAAAGTGAGAGAGAAGCTGGCTGGGCTTTGCCCAGGCAACACCTGTCACGCAGACAGGGGGAAAGGAGGAACATCGGAGCTGCAGACACAGGGTCCCTGTCAGGGGTGGGATCCTGACAGAGGTCTAGCTAGAACAAAAAGACACGGAGCTGCTCCTGCCCCATGTGCGGCAGCATCCTAAGAACAGACTTGAAGAGAACTGTGTTGTAGAGGGTGAGAAACGAGGTCATAGCACAAGGAGAAAACACCAGGAGGAGTTCTGCCCTGAAATAGGCTGCCTCCTTCTGAGGCGCGTAGCCGGTGGCCGGAACACCGAGGGAGTAATTGTCTCTACGCTTTACTTCAGAGACCGGCAGGACAGTCAATTCCAAGTTGGCTGCCCGACCTTAATACCTAAGAAGACACAGTGGCAACTTGTGGGGGTCGGGGCGTCTCTAGGGTCCCTATAAACAAGCCTCAGGCCATCAGTCATACGGATTTGTCCTATCCACACCATCTGGGGGACAGAGAGGAAGAAATAACATCTAGAACATCTACAAGAGTTGTGAGGACCTTACCGGGAAGCTCAGCAGGGAGGTACTACAACACACAGGTGCTAGTAGGAAGGCTACTGATTTCCACCTGGATAAGGGGACTCTGGATTTGCCTTCAGACCGGCCGGACACTGCCTACTCTGTGGTCTGTACCCTGGACTGTGGATGCTGAAGTCTTCAGTAAAGGTAAAGAGACTGCAACCTTGTGTCCTCATTATTCTCTGCGCCTTACATCATCCACCATCACCATCTACACATCCGGAAAGCCCTGGGGAAACACTTCACCTGTGGGAAGGTATACCATCTAGCTGCCATCACATCACCCCAGCGGACCCCTAAGCAGCGTCGGTCACCCTGACCGAATACCACAGGTGGCGTCACGAACTATCCCTTTAAAGACCTTTCCCAAAACCATAAAAACTCTCTTCTTTATTGGACACCCCTCAAAGGGCCACGGACCGGGTCGGGCCACCGTGACATCCAGAGCACTGAAGGACCCGGTTCTGAGTACCCCATTGCCCTAATACGTGGAGGGGGGGCGCTCCAAACGCTATGGCCTCAGATGTCACAATGGCACAACATCATGATGTTATGACATGCGCATCCTGGAGATTTCAATTATATTTGCAAAGTTCAAGGCAAATTCAATTCACCTTCAACAAATTTGCTTATCTCTAGTGATTCTGCATAAAAACTATTTGTATAATCATATATAAAAGCTTAGATTTAATTTCTAACCCCTTAGACTAATTGACAGCGCCTCCGTTCCCTAGCAAAGTATGATACCCATATAATGCCCCTTTACAGCATGATTCTCTCACATTACCCATACACTGTATGTGTATGATGTCTCAACATTACCCCTATAAAGTATGATGCCCCTACAAAACTCCTACCACATCATGATTTAATGTGCCTACACAGTGCTTTACTTACCTAAGTATGATGACCCCATAGTTCCCTCTCACACAGTATAATGTCCCCACATTGCCCCTACATAATATGGTACTCCCACAAAATATGATGCCCTCACAGTACCTCCACACAGTATAATGTCCCTACATTACCCCTATAGAGTATGGGCGGACAAACCACATGTGCAGCCACTGCAGCTGCACCAGGACCCAGAGGCTCCAGGGGTACCCTGCAGGGCGGCTAATAATGAGGGCAATCTGGCCTGTTTATCCAGCCCCGAGGCTCCTGGGGGACCCTGGCCAGATTGCCCTCATGTGCGGCAGGCAGGGAGAGATCCCGGCAGCTCTACTGCCTACAGAAGAAAATGGAGGTGGAGCTGCAGCAATCCATCCTGCATCCTTCTTCTTGGCCGCGCTTCCTGTCTCTCACAGCAGTCAGCGGCACGGCTGGATGACTTCATCATTCAGCACTGCTGCTGATGGCTGTGCCAGAGAGAGGAAGCTGCTGGAAAAGGGGATGCTGCGGGAGAGCGTACTGAGAGGTGAGAGGGGTGTGTGTGTGTGTAGGAGTGGGGAATGATGGGGTGATTGTGGAGAAGGCAATGATGGGGCGGTGGAGGAGAAGGCAATGATGGAGGTGGTTGAAAGAGCAATAATGGGATGGTGGGAAGAAGGAAATGATTGAGGTGGTGGAATGAGCAATTTTGGGGTTGGTGGGAGAGAAAGCAATGATGGAGGTGGTGGAATGGACAATGATGGTGGTGGTGGGGAAAAGGCAATGATGATGGTGGTGGAAAGGACAATGATGGTCATGGTGGAAAGGGCAATAATGGGGTGGTGGGGGAGGAGGAAATGATGGGGTGGTGGAATGGGCAATGATGGGGTGGTGGGGGAAAAGACAATGATGGTGGTAATAGAAAGGACAATGATAGTGGAAAGGGCAATGATGGGGTAATAGGGGGGGAAGAAATAATGGAGGTGGTGGAGTGGGCAATGATGGGGGTGCTGGGGAAGAAAGCAATGATAAATGTGGTGGGAAGGGCAATAATGGGGGTGCTGGGGGAGAAGGCAATGATGGGGTTGGGGAGAGGACAGTGAGGGGTGTGGAGGATTGGGAATGGGAGGAAGGGGGATTTATAATGGATTTAGGAACAGGGGGAGGTGGAGGAAGACGTTATTATCACTTATTATGTTTAAAGGGAACCTGTCACCTATTTTGGCCGCTGCCTTTTAGTGCTTATCTACACCATTCTATAATGCTGTAGGTAAGCTCCGATCCGACCTGCAAGTGAAGAAAAGTAAGATTTATTATACTCACCCGTGGGGGCGGTCCGGTGCTGTACGGTCCGATGGGTGCTGCAGGTCCAGGTCCGGCGCCTCTCATCTTCTTGTCATGCAGCCCTCATTCTTGGTGTGTGGCTCCCTGGCATCACACTCCTGCGCAGGCTTACTTATCTGCCCTGTTGAGGGCAGAGCAAAGTACTGCAGTGCACAGGCGTTGGGCCTCTCTGACCTTTCCCAGCACCTGGGCACTGCAGCACTATTCTCTGCCCTCAACAGGGCAGATAAGTACACCTCCACAGGAGCGCGATGCTGGGGAGCCATGAAGCAAGTAGGAGGGCGGCATCGCAAGAAGATGAGAGGATAATGATTATCATTAAATAGATAATGATTAGTGATGGGCGAGTGTCATGATCTCTGCAGGCAGAGATCATAGCAAGCCTATAGAGGGACAAGCTCTCGGAAGATGGAACTATACTGACCATGAACTAAGCCTGCCGCGCAACTAGAAATAGCCAGGTAGCATTTCCTATTTATCGCTAGATGCCCAGCTCTGGCCTAAGACCTAAATAGCTAGCAGAGGGAAATATAAGACCTGGCTCACCTCTAGAGAAATATTCCAAAGAAGACAGTAGCCCCCCACATATAATGACGGTGAGTTCAGATGAAACAACAAACGCAGCAGGAAAATAGTCTTAGCAAATTTGAGGTCCGCTTACTAGATAGCAGAAGACAGATAGTATACTTTCATGGTCAGCAGAAAAATACTAACAAAACACCATCCAGAGATTACCTTAAACTCTGGCATTAACTCATAACGCCAGAGTAGCAATCCCTGATCGACGAGAGCTTTCCAGACACAGTAACAAAACTTCAGCTGCGAACTGGAACAAATAGGCAAACAAAACATGGACAAAAGTCCAACTTATCAGTAGTTGTCTAGAAGCAGGAACAAGCACTGAGAGGCATCAGATAACATTGTTGACCGGCAAGAAACCACCAGAGAAATGAGCTTAAATAGCGACACCCACTACTGATGGAATCAGGTGAAACAGGAAAGAGGATGACAAGTCCAATTCCACAAGCGGCCACCGGGGGAGCCCAGAATCCAAATTCACAACAGTACCCCCCCCTCAAGGAGGGGGCACCGAACCCTCACCAGATCCACCAGGGCGACCAGGATGAGCCCTATGGAAGGCACGAACAAGATCAGAAGCATGAACATCAGATGCATTGACCCAAGAATTATCCTCCTGGCCGTAACCCTTCCAGTTGACCAGATACTGGAGTTTCCGTCTGGAAACACGAGAGTCCAAAATTTTCTCCACAACGTACTCCAACTCACCCTCAACCAACACCGGAGCAGGAGGCTCAACAGAAGGTACAACAGGTACCTCATACCTGCGCAATAACGACCGATGAAAAACGTTATGAATGGAAAAGGACGCAGGGAGGTCCAAACGGAAAGAAACAGGATTAAGAATCTCCAATATTCTATAAGGGCCGATGAACCGAGGTTTAAACTTAGGAGAAGAGACCCTCATAGGGACAAAACGAGAAGACAACCACACTAAATCTCCAACACAAAGCCGAGAACCAACACGACGATGACGGTTGGCAAAACGCTGAGTCTTCTCCTGGGACAACTTCAAATTGTCCATAACCTGCCCCCAGATGTGATGCAATCTCTCCACCACCGCATCCACTCCAGGACAATCCGAGGATTCCACCTGACCGGAGGAAAATCGAGGGTGAAACCCCGAATTACAGAAAAACGGGGACACCAAGGTGGAAGAACTGGCCCGATTATTGAGGGCGAACTCTGCCAATGGCAAAAAAGCAACCCAATCATCCTGGTCAGCAGAGACAAAACACCTCAGATATGTCTCAAGGGTCTGATTAGTCCGCTCGGTCTGGCCATTAGTCTGAGGGTGAAAAGCAGATGAAAAAGACAAATCTATGCCCATCCTAGCACAGAATGCCCGCCAAAATCTAGACACAAATTGGGTACCTCTGTCAGAAACAATATTCTCAGGAATACCGTGCAATCGGACAACATTCTGAAAAAACAGAGGAACCAACTCAGAAGAAGAAGGCAACTTGGGCAGAGGAACCAAATGGACCATTTTAGAGAAACGGTCACAGACCACCCAGATGACAGACATCTTCTGGGAAACAGGCAGATCTGAAATAAAATCCATCGAGATGTGTGTCCAAGGCCTCTTAGGAATAGGCAAGGGCAACAGCAGTCCGCTAGCCCGAGAACTACAAGACTTGGCCCGAGCACAAACGTCACATGACTGCACAAAGACTCGCACATCTCGTGACAGAGAAGGCCACCAGAAGGATCTTGCCACCAAATCCCTGGTACCAAAAATTCCGGGATGACCTGCCAATGCAGAAGAATGTACCTCAGAGATGACTCTGCTGGTCCAATCATCCGGAACAAACAGTCTATCAGGCGGACAACGATCCGGTCTATCCGCCTGAAACTCTTGCAAGGACCGCCGCAGATCAGGAGAAACGGCCGACAAAATTACTCCCTCCCTAAGGATACCTGTGGGTTCAGAATTACCAGGAGAGTCCGGGTCAAAACTCCTAGAAAGGGCATCTGCCTTAACATTCTTAGAACCCGGTAGGTATGACACCACAAAATTAAAGCGAGAAAAAAATAAAGACCAGCGCGCCTGTCTAGGATTCAGGCGTCTGGCAGTCTCAAGATAAATCAAATTTTTGTGGTCAGTCAATACCACCACCTGATGCCTAGCCCCCTCGAGCCAATGGCGCCACTCCTCAAACGCCCACTTCATGGCCAAAAGCTCCCGATTCCCAACATCATAATTCCGCTCTGCGGGCGAAAATTTGCGAGAAAAGAAGGCACAAGGCCTAATGACGGAGCAGTCGGAACCTTTCTGCGACAACACTGCCCCAGCTCCGATCTCCGAAGCGTCAACCTCAACCTGAAAAGGCAGATCCACATCAGGCTGACGCAACACAGGGGCAGAGGCAAAACGGCGCTTAAGCTCCTGAAAGGCCTCTACAGCATGAGGGGACCAATTAGCAACATCAGCGCCTTGTCTGGTCAAATCAGTCAGTGGTTTAACGACATCCGAAAAACCAGCAATAAATCGGCGGTAAAAGTTGGCAAAGCCCAAAAATCTCTGAAGACCCTTAAGAGAGGAGGGCTGAGTCCAGTCACAAATAGCTTGCACCTTGACGGGATCCATCTCAATGGAAGAGGGAGAAAAAATATACCCCAAAAAGGAAATTTTCTGGACCCCAAAAACGCACTTAGACCCCTTCACACATAAAGAATTAGACCGCAGAACCTGAAAAACTCTCCTGACCTGCTGGACATGAGAGTCCCAGTCATCAGAAAAAATCAGAATATCATCCAGATATATTATCATAAATTTATCCAGAAAATCGCGGAAAATATCATGCATAAAAGACTGGAAAACTGAAGGGGCATTAGAAAGACCAAAAGGCATGACCAAATACTCAAAGTGGCCCTCGGGCGTATTAAATGCGGTCTTCCACTCATCCCCCTGCCTGATCCGCACCAAATTATACGCCCCACGAAGATCAATTTTAGAGAACCACTTAGCACCCTCTATACGAGCAAACAAATCAGTAAGCAATGGCAATGGGTATTGATACTTAACAGTGATCTTATTCAGAAGCCGATAATCAATACATGGTCTCAAAGAGCCGTCTTTTTTTGAGACAAAGAAAAACCCAGCTCCCAAGGGAGAAGAAGATGGACGAATAAGTCCCTTTTCCAAAGACTCCTTTATATATTCCCGCATAGCAGCATGTTCCGGCACAGACAAATTAAACAAACGACCCTTTGGATATTTACAACCCGGTATCAAATCTATGGCACAATCACACTCACGGTGCGGAGGTAACGACCCAAGCTTGGGTTCGTCAAAGACGTCTTGATAATCAGAGAGGAACTCAGGGACTTCAGAGGGAATGGACGACGAAATAGAAACCAAAGGTACGTCCCCATGAATACCCTTACATCCCCAGCTCAACACAGACATAGCTCTCCAGTCCAAGACTGGGTTGTGAGACTGCAACCATGGCAATCCCAGTACCAAATCGTCATGTAAATTATACAGCACCAGGAAACGAATAATCTCCTGGTGATCCGGATTGATACGCATGGTTACTTGTGTCCAGTATTGTGGTTTATTATTAGCCAATGGGGTGG
This sequence comes from Ranitomeya variabilis, assembly GCF_051348905.1. NCBI lineage: Eukaryota > Metazoa > Chordata > Amphibia > Anura > Dendrobatidae > Ranitomeya > Ranitomeya variabilis. The sequence continues at coordinate 375,081,178 of NC_135233.1, read as the reverse complement.
AGTCAATCCCCTTCAGAGGAATAAGAGTCTCCAAAGGCTCTAAATCAAAACCACAACGATTGGCAAAGGACCAATCCATAAGACTCAGAGCGGCGCCAGAGTCAACATAGGCGTCCGTGGCAATGGATGACAAAGAGCAAATCAGGGTTACAGACAAAATAAACTTAGACTGAATAGTGCCAATGGAAACAGACTTATCAAGCTTCTTTGTACGCCTAGAGCATGCCGATATAACATGAGTAGAATCCCCACAATAGAAACACAATCCATTCTTCCGTCTAAAATTCTGTCGCTCGCTCCTGGACAGAATTCTATCACACTGCATACTTTCTGGCGTCTTTTCCATAGACACCGCCAGATGGTGCATCGGTTTGCGCTCCCGCAGACGCCTATCAATCTGAATAGCCATTGTCATGGACTCATTCAGACCTGCAGGCAAAGGGAACCCCACCATAACATCCTTAACGGCCTCAGAGAGACCTTCTCTGAAAGTTGCCGCCAAGGCGCACTCATTCCACTGAGTAAGCACAGACCATTTACGGAATTTTTGGCAGAAAACTTCAGCTTCGTCTTGCCCCTGAGATAGTGCCATCAAAGTTTTTTCTGCCTGAAGTTCCAAATGAGGTTCCTCATAAAGCAAGCCCAAGGCCAGAAAAAACGCATCCACATCGCGTAACGCAGGATCCCCTGCTGGCAATGAGAAGGCCCAATCTTGAGGGTCACCCCTGAGCAAGGAAATCACAATCCTAACCTGCTGAGCAGGGTCTCCAGCTGAACGAGACTTCAGGGACAAATAAAGCTTACAATTATTTCGGAAATTCTGGAAGCTATCTCTATTCCCTGTGAAGAACTCCGGCAAAGGAATTCTCGGCTCAGATACCGGAGCATGTACCACAAAATCTTGTAAATTTTGTACTTTCGTGATGAGATTATTCAAACCCGCAGTTACACTCTGGAGATCCATTATTGTCAGGTGCACACAGAGCATACAGAGATTAGGAGGAGAGAGAGAAAAAAGACTGCAGCAAGGCAGACTGGAGGAAAAAAAAAAAAAAAAAAATTCCAGCAGACTTCTTATAACTCTCCTTTCTCAACCTGGGTCTTTAACACTTTATGGGCCGGTCAAACTGTCATGATCTCTGCAGGCAGAGATCATAGCAAGCCTATAGAGGGACAAGCTCTCGGAAGATGGAACTATACTGACCATGAACTAAGCCTGCCGCGCAACTAGAAATAGCCAGGTAGCATTTCCTATTTATCGCTAGATGCCCAGCTCTGGCCTAAGACCTAAATAGCTAGCAGAGGGAAATATAAGACCTGGCTCACCTCTAGAGAAATATTCCAAAGAAGACAGTAGCCCCCCACATATAATGACGGTGAGTTCAGATGAAACAACAAACGCAGCAGGAAAATAGTCTTAGCAAATTTGAGGTCCGCTTACTAGATAGCAGAAGACAGATAGTATACTTTCATGGTCAGCAGAAAAATACTAACAAAACACCATCCAGAGATTACCTTAAACTCTGGCATTAACTCATAACGCCAGAGTAGCAATCCCTGATCGACGAGAGCTTTCCAGACACAGTAACAAAACTTCAGCTGCGAACTGGAACAAATAGGCAAACAAAACATGGACAAAAGTCCAACTTATCAGTAGTTGTCTAGAAGCAGGAACAAGCACTGAGAGGCATCAGATAACATTGTTGACCGGCAAGAAACCACCAGAGAAATGAGCTTAAATAGCGACACCCACTACTGATGGAATCAGGTGAAACAGGAAAGAGGATGACAAGTCCAATTCCACAAGCGGCCACCGGGGGAGCCCAGAATCCAAATTCACAACAGGCGAGCACTAAAATGCTCGGGTTCTCGTTGCTCGGGTCGAGCAGATTGGAATACTCGGGTACTCGGCCAGAACAACGAGCCCAATGTAAGTTTATGGGAGACCCGAGTATTTTTACCGCAATCTCCCCCGGGGGTCCTTTTAAGGTCTAAAAAGTGATGGAAACACTGCTCAAATGACACAGGGACCTCATGGGGATCGCCCCTGGAAGCATTCCTGACTACTAGTTCACAGCCTTTATAATTTTTTTCCAAGATTCATGCCATTTTCCCTCTGCCACAAAAAACATAGTAAAACGAAACCAAAACGGGTTTTGCTTGGAAATATGTCAAGGTACATCCTTTGCAGGTTAATGACTTGCCTGTAAGGCCAAATATTTAACTCCAGACCGAAAATTTCCTCTCTGACTTAGGCTTAGTTCAGACGCTGCGTTTTTGAAGCGTTTTTCAACTTTAACATTGCTTTCAACCACTACAAATGCATTCACTGGGAAATGTCATTGTAACATGTAACAACCCTAGCTGGCCATGTGGTGTGTGACACATAAGCAGACCCATCTTGTTTCATTTACGAAGGAGGGACTCTTAAAGTCACAGAGCCTATTTTTACTGGCATTAATCTTCTTAAAGGGCGATTGTGAAACAGTGGGTCTCCTAAGCTGTTGTATCCTATGCTGTGAGTGGATGGGCTGCCAAGAATGACGACGCACCAAAATACCCCTGTCATAAGATGTCCAGGGGGGACTCCTGAAAAAGTGTTGCATTGAATTCAAGGCCTGCCCTGCTACCAATTCATATGCATCCCAATAAGCCTTTGAACCCACATAGTGGATGGGCCCATGAAAATCCACTTCATAATATGCATTTTGTGCTCCATACTCCTTTGTTCTATACATTGGCAGGAAGGCGAGCCCTGCTGCATAGTCAGTCATATGCACCCCATTAGGCCTTGGAACCCACATAGTGGATGTGCCCATGAAAATCCACTTCACAATATGCATTTTGTGCTCCATACTCCTTGGTTTTATACATTGGCAGGAAGGCGAGGCCTGCTGCATAGTCAGTCAAATGCACCCCATTAGGCCTTGGAACCCACATAGTGGATGTGCACATGAAAATCCACTTCACAATATGCATTTTGTGCTCCATACTCCTTGGTTTTATACATTGGCAGGAAGGCGAGCCCTGCTGCATAGTCGGTCATATGCACCCCATTAGGCCTTGGAACCCACATACTGGATGGGCCCAGGAAAATTCACTCATATTTTTAATGGTATGATGGTTCTCTCTTTGCACAATTATTTACAGAAAAATTTAGCAATTTTATTTGACATATTTTTAACACTAAGTTTCAGATATGACTTTAAAAAAGGCAAATACTTGCAATACAAGGCAATTTTATTGCAAACTACAAAATTCAAGGAATAGTATGATTGAATAGTGTGAATGCGTACACTTTTGTATGTGTTAACATACACAGGTTAATAAGTACATACAAGGATTAAATAAATGTGATATTACGTATATATGAAGATTAACTACATACAGTATAGTTAGATCATCACCAAGAGGCTTTTAAACATCATCTGTCTGGAATATCGGAGAAGCAACAGCAAGACAGAGAACCCCTGGGAGATTAGCTACACTGCATGGGCATCCCCAATTATGCAGGTATTAGCACACTGTACATGTACAGGTACCCCAGTTTTGGCATCTGTCTTAGTCATGTTTCTCTGGTCTTATAAAGTGATTTACACTATGTAGTAACTGTAGTTTCACCCAGACCTACAAGTGGCCACTTTGCAAGGTTGAATGAAACTGAGATATCATGGAGTCATCAGACAAGGGGCCATAAACCCCTAGAAAATAAAAGCCACAAGGATTTAGATCAAACCACCACCGGCATAGTTTCAGTAAACCTTAATGTTTTACAATGACAAACAGCAAACATATAGAGGCTTAGAACTGTTTGTGAAGTGAATAAACAAACATTTATCAAGATTGTGTCACTATGTGCATTGTCTGTCACATCTCTAAATGTTTTACAAGAAATGCAGCTATGTGATTGTCTGAATGCATTCGGTATACAGTATTTCAATCTTGTTTACAAATCGCCATTTGTATATTCTCCATTTGTACATTTGAGGCAGACAAAGTTAAGGCTCGCAAGGAGAGAAACTAATATAGTGGAAAAAGCTATATTTTTAATGAACTACAGAGGCAAAGTAACAGCATTGCTTTATCAAATTTATATGAAGTGTATTGTGTCCAATGTTAGCAACCAGGCAACATAAAAAGGAACTTTTCAAGTGAGCTCTTTAAGGTACACAAATGTTATGAAGTGTTTTCCAACAAGAATGTGGTTTCACCAATGGGGTGTACCATTTGTAAAAATAGACTTGTGCCATCACAGCCTCCCTTGACCAAACTTCACCGGCCTATACCAGTACAAAGCACGTTCACCCTGGTGATATAGTGGCAGTTAAACAAGAGACATTGCAGGAGTCAGAGGTAAGAAGTAGGCCCAATGGAATGCCATGCCCAATTCCCCAATGTGGGGTCCTTTTTGAACTGATTAAAATAGTGCCATCACAGCCCCCTAGCCCTAAATGCCCCGTACAGACCACGTTCACCCTGGTCATCTAGTGGCAGTTAAAGGACACATTACAGGAGACAGACTTAAGAAGTAGGCCCAACGTAATGTAATGCCCAATTCGCCAATGTGGGGTACTGTTTTTACAAAATGAAATAGTGCCTTCACAGCCCCCGTGCCCAAAAATCACCGGCCTATTACAGTACTGAGCACGTGCACCCTGGTCATGTCATCAGAGATAAGGAAGAGACATTGCAGGAGACAGAGTTAAGAATTAGGGCTAATGTAGTGGTGTGGGTCTCTGAGACTTTTAATGTAGTGCATGATCTGCCAAACAATTTCGCAATGGGGGTACCTTTTTTAAAAATACACTAGTGCCATCGCATGCCCCTAGCCCAAACTTCAACGGCCTATAACAGTACTGAGCACGTTCACCCTGGTGATCTAGTGGCAGATACATTTTAGATTGCAGGAGACCGAGTTAAGAAGTTGGCCCAATGGAATGTCATGCCCAATTCCCCAATGTAAAATCCTTTTTTTAAAAAAGAAAAGAGTGGCATCACAGGCCCCTTGGCCAACATGCACCGTACAGAGTACGTTCACCCTGGTGATCTACTGGCAGGTACAGATCAGATTGCAGGAGACCGAGTTAAGAAGTAGGCCAAAAGAAATGTCATGCCCAATTCCCCAATGTAAAATCCTTTTTTTTAAAAAAGAAAAGCGTGGCATCACAGGCCCCTTGGCCAACATGCACCGAACAGAGCATGTTAACCCTGGTGATCTACTGGCAGGTACAGGACAGATTGCAGGAGACCGAGTTAAGAAGTAGGCCCAAAGAAATGTCATGACCAATTCCCCAATGTGTTGTCCTTTTTTTCCAAAATAAAAGAGTGCCATCACAGCACTCTTGGCCAAAATGCACTGTGCAGACCATGTTCACCTCGGTGATATAGTGGTTCTGGATGAGAAGGTCTGTACTTCTGTCTTTCTCGCTTGGAGTCCTTGGTTGTACAACAAACTCTGACGTCTGCTGCCAGCATTCTCACATGGGAATTTTCTAAGTAATTCCGCTACAAGGGCCCTGTGGTACTGCAACATTTTAGTACACCTCTCTGCCTCAGGCAGAAGAGATTGAAAGTTCTCCTTGTAGCGTGGGTCTAGAAGTGTCACCAACCAGTAATGAGTGTCACCCAAAATTTTGATAATTCGAGGATCACATGAAATGCAGCGCAGCATAAAGTCAGCCATGCCTGCCAGACTGCTAACAGGCAAGATTTCCGTGTCCTCACCAACAGGATGACTGACCATGCTGTCCATCTCCTCCTCTTCATCCTCCTCCTCCCTGTCCTCAGGCCATCTCTGCTGAACAGACGCTAATACAGATGTGTTTGTAGTACCGTCTATAGCGCATGAAAGTAGCTCCTGTTCTTCCTCCTCCTCCTCCTCATTGCCTACCAATCCACGTTGAGAAGACATGAGGGTGGGCTGAGTGTAATCTTCCTGTATGTTTCCTTGTCCATGTCCTCGTGCTCCGCCTGCAATGCATCCTCTTTGATTGTGAGCAGAGAGTTTTTAAGAATACTGAGAAGCGGGATGGTGATGCTAATTATGGCGATATCGCCACTCACCATTTTGGTGTAGTCTTCAAAGTTTTGGAGGATGTTACATATGCCTGACATCCATGTCCTGAGGTCTTATGTGCGGAGTCTGACCTGAAATTCGACAGCCTTGTTGATGTTGGTAGTCAACAATGGCCCTTTTCTGCTCACAAATCCTTTCCAACATATGCAGCGTAGAGTTCCAGCGCATGGGGACATCACACAACAGTCGGTGAGCTGGAAGCTGAAACCGCTGTTGTAGCACAGCAAGGGCAGCTGAAGCTGTAGCTGACTTTCTAAAATGGGCAGACAGACGGAATACTTTCACTAGCAGATCCGGCAGCTCCGGGTAGCTTTTCAGAAAACGTTGAACCATGAGGTTAAGCACATGGGCCAAGAAAGGTACGTGTGTGAGCTCACCTTGCCTCAGAGCTGCCACCAGCTTACGGCCATTGTCACACACGACCATGCCTGGCTGTAGGTTCAGCGGTGTCATCCAAACATCTGACTGCTCTTTCAGCGCTGTCCACTGGGGACCGAGTACCTTGGGATGGCCGCCGCCATCAGGTTGTGGAAAGCTTCAGTCTCAACAAGCCTAAAAGGCAGCATTTCTAGCGCAAGCAGAAGAGAAATATTAGAATTGAGGACTGTGGTCTGTGGGGCGTTGGGGGGGGTATTTCCGCTTGCGTTCCAAAGACTAGGTTATAGACAACTGAACGCTGTGCTTGGACAAGGATGTGGATGTGCTTGCTGATGGTGCTGCTTGACTGTGGGCCACAACAGGTGCAGGGCTAGAGGCATCTTCACATGCACGGTGTACTGGGGATTGGCTTCTATGCAAAACAGTGGAAGAAACAGTGGTGTGATAAGCAGGCAGTGGTCCTGGAGCCTGTGGTTCAGCCCACAAAGTCGGGTCCTTTGCTGATGGTGGTCAGGCTGGTTGTTTTGCTACCCCTGCTGATGCGGGCATGGCAGGTGCTGCAAATGGCCTGTTTGGGGTTATTGGCTGAGTCTTTAAAAAATAGCCAGACTCGAGAAGATCTCACAGGTGGAATGGCAACTTCACTCATGTTGGTGTTACGGGGAATGGATGCATGCCTTCTGTCTGTGGCCACCACTCTGCTTCTTCCTGCCTGTTGAGGGGATGTGCCTCCTTCCCCATTTATGCTGCTGTCCTCGCTATGCATGTCCTCCTGCCAGGTTGGGTCACTCACTATGTCATCCACCACCTCGTCTTCCACATCTGCACCCTGCTCCTTCTCCTGACTTTCTGGCAAATGAGTCTCATCATCGTCCACCTCTTGTGACACTTTGCCACCATCGCCTTCATGTGACCGGGGCTGGTCAAAGCTTTGGGCAGTTCTACATGCGATCTCATCTTTCCTAACTTCAAGTTGACCGGCAGAGATTTCTGAATCTTGAAAAGGAACACTGAACAGCTCTTCAGAGTGTCCAAGTGTTGGATAAGTTGTCTCAGGGCACTCGGCATGGTGGGGGGAAGGTGGATCAGGGTGAGGAATATCCTGGCCACACGCACGGCTACTCAGACTTGACCGTGTGGAAGACAAGATGGTGGTGGTGTCTAAGTGACTGGAAGCATTATCTGCTATCCAACCCACAACCGTTTCACACTGCTCTGGCTTCAATAGTGGTATGCTGTGGACCCCTAGAAACTGGGACAGGAAGGTCGAGCGAGAAGATGTGGGTCTTTGTTGATGCCCACTTTCACCTTGCCCACGGCCTCGTCCTCTGGATGCACAATCAGCATCACGTCCACTTCCCCGTCCCTAGCCCCTTGCCTTGCCCATTTTAAATGGACTACTGCACTATTTCAAATGCTCAACACAAATGTCTTTATTAGTGGAGAAATAATATGTGATCAGTATGCCTGCAAATCTACGATTTTTCAGACTCAAACACGAGGCAGGCCTCAGCCTGACCTCACAGACTGTATTCAATTTTTTTTGGGTAGGGGGAATTTTTGGGAAAAAAAATAAAATAAGGTATATAGACAGTAAATAAGCTGCAGCAGCAGCAGGCTGCTATGGGGCTTTGGGAGGGATGCAGTGTGAGCAATGGATGCACATACAGTGACTGTAGGCCTTGCACTGAAGTGGATATGCTGTGCCCTGCCTACCTTGCGCTGCAATATCGGGACCCACAAATTAGCCCTAAAAAGGACTGTTGGTTTCTCTGGAGTTGTGGATGTAAGAGTTGCAGACCTACACTAACTCTAAAACCATGATTCTGACCCTATCCCGGCAGCAGCTCTCCCTACTCTCACTGAATCCAGAGCTGAATGCGGCGAGCAGGGCGGCGCCAGGTCTCTTATACTCTGGATGATGCTGTGCGGCCCAGCCAATCACTGCACGACCACAACAAAGATGGCTGCGGCGTTTCATAGCCTGGCAGACAATCCCTGCACCGTGATTGGGTCTCTAACGTCTGCCAAAAACGTGGGGTGGAGACTGCAGTTACCGCCGAATAATCCCGGAAATGCTCGCTGCTCGGCGAGTACCCCGAGTACCCCGATACTCGGGCGAGTAACGAATAGTGGCGAGCACGTTCGCTCATCACTAATAATGATACGTGCACATTATCTATATGTTGTTCTATAGTCTAAGTAATTCTAAATAAAGATACATCTTTTATTACATATTCTCTGCTTTGATGGCTTTTATCCTGTTTGGAGCACAGATTAGTTTCACTATATGAGTGGATTCCACTTATATTCCTACACATAAGGTGGCTATACGGTATTTAATTGATCATTTATTTATATTTAAAAATAGTGATTTTTTTTGGTATCTCTATATAATACCATTGGGCATCACTCTTTGTGCTTACCTAATATTGTGACTGTACAGTATGATGACCCCATAGTTCCCTCTCACACAGTATAATGTCCCCATATTGCCCCTACACAATATGATGCCTCCACAGTTCCCTCTCACACAGTATAATGTCCCTACGTTGCCTCTATACAGTATGATGCTCACACATTGAAACCCAATCCAGTATGTTGATGCCGCAAAGTGCCCCTAAATCAACATGTTTTCTCCTCAATATGATGCCACAAATGTGCCTTTCTCATATTATGATGTCCCTCACACATTACGAGACCCTCACTGCACCCTCATATATTATGAAACCCCTATATTATGGGGCTCCAAAAGTCCCAAAAATGGTTTTATAAAAATTGATTTCCAAGCCTTATAGCCATGATGAGCGGGGCAGTGCTGTACCGCTACGTCCTGTGTGAGGCTCAGCTCAGCAGGCACCTTCTAATGACACCATAACGCCTTATACTCCGAGCCTCAGACAATACAGAGGGTACACAGAGATGGATGGTGGAGCAGGGAGCTGACGGCTCGCTGCACCTCCATTGTGTCCAGCTGCATTTATGTCCATAGGGCACACCCCTGACCTCCTTAACAGTGGGGCAGCTTTCAAATCTGAGAATATCCCAATGGATTCTGGATGGTTGGAAGATAAGTATTAGCTGTAACATTCTGTTCATATTTCTGGGATCAATCACCCCAATAACTGAGCTGAGTTTCTATGATACTAATGTACCCGCTGCTCTGAATTCCGGGAGATGTTTTGTGCACCAGGTTACTGTATAGAGGTTTATGTACAGGCTTCACTTCTGTGCAGAGCCTGTACCAGCAGGGGGCGCTGAAAATGTTTTCTGACTTGTCAATGGATATAAAAATTATGGGTTGTGTTTTGGGCTGCAGTTGCTGACATCTCTGTACGTATAAGTCTGATCTATACACAATCGCTGTCATACAACTATAAATTCCCCATTAATCCCTTGTAAAGGTGATGGATTTGTCACTGGTCCTCCCAGTTATAAACATGAGTGACGGCGGTGTGAGCTCAGACTATATAAGAAAACCTCCTCTAGCGTGGACCCAGAATAAATCTCGCCCTGACACCAGTATGGCAGCTGACCGCTCCCACCGTCAAGCCGTGCTCTGGTTTTTGGCTTTCATCCTCATATTCACTCTGCAGGGGACAGGTCAGAATAACATAATTTCTGTAACTAATCATCGTTCCTGTGTATTAAGGGTGTGTGTAATTTTGCAATCGTTGCTCCAATGGATATTTAAATCAGCTAAGTAAATTTCAAGCCTTTCTATCGCTTTATGTACACAGCTCCTATGCATAACAATAGGTCTCCATGGTTACAAATACTTTTTTCTGATCCTTTCCTTAGTACCTTACAGACTACAGAAGAAGGTTCAGATGAAGTGGACGGTGTGAACTGACTACACCGGCTTTATTTGTAGTCTGTATCCGTGGAGACACATTGGTCTGCACAGGAGCTGAAGACAACAATTATTTTTAAATTTGTAGAATTGTTTTTATTTCAAATACGTTGCAACTTGTTTGCAAAAATATGTACACCCTACCAGATTATAAAGTAAGATAATAAAATGTTGTAATTTATATTTCATTAGCTTTTGCAGAAAGAAACATATATAACGATCTGCTGCATCCGTAGTTTGGCCTTGATATAGTATGTGACCTATTTCTTTTTATCTCCCACAGATGCTCAAACAAACACGACCACCACAGGTACGTACAGTAAATACTCTAATAACTACCAGGATATATCACTCCCATCAATGGTTTATCCTATTAATATATTGCAGTCATCACATTATATAGCACTGTGCACTTACAATTGCTCATTTTGACTTTCTACCCAGATAATTCTTCTCTTTTCTCTGCTCTACAATATGTAGAAACAGGAAGTCTCTTGTCCCCTGCATTTATCATTCCCCTCTTTACCTCCTGACCCAGCTGCTCCCTCCTCCTGCTGCCAGGGACTTTTGCAGTGAGTCATGATGACTTGTGCAGAGAAAATTGACCTCCTGTTTCTACATAGAGCTTAGAAGGATTCAGCTAGTCAGCTATTAATCACCTGATGTCATAAATCTAATGGAAAAGAGAAGAACTAGCTGGGTAGAAAAGCAAAATGAGCAATTGCAAGTACATAGTGCTGTATAATATAATTATTGCAATATATCAAGAGGGCAAGAACTTGGATGAGAGGAGGAAGAGGGCTTCTTTAATGTCAAAGAGAATTATCGCTGATCATTTATTTGATCATCAGGTTAAAGGATGAGATCAATGACAAACGAAAATTATCGATGATAGATTCATCACTGATCATCAGGATTAAATATGCGAAAAATGATTATCAAGATATATTTATGTATATACAGTGTATATCTTGATAATCTTTTTTCACATATATACATGTGCCTGTGTGTGAGATGGCACAACATTGCCTGTGCTGGAGGTGGCACAACATTGCCTGTGCTGGAGGTGGCACAACATTGCCTGTGCTGGAGTTGGCACAACATTACCTGTGCTGGAGGTGGCACAACAATGCCTGTTCTGGAGGTGGCACAAAATTGCCTGTGCTGAAGGTGGCACAAAATTGCCTGTGCTGGAGGTGGCACAAAATTGCCTGTGCTGAAGGTGGCACAAAATTGCCTGTGCTGGAGTTGGCACAACATTGCCTGTGCTGGAATTGGCACAGCATTGCCTGTGCTGGAGGTGGCACAACATTGCCTGTGCTGAAGTTGGCACAACATTGCCTGTGCTGAAGTTGGCACAGCATTAACTGTGCTGGAGTTGGCACAACATTGCCTGTGGTGGAATTTGCACAGCATTGCCTGTGCTGGAGGTGGCACAACATTGCCTGTGCTGAAGTTGGCACAACATTGCCTGTGCTGGAGTTGGCACAACATTACCTATGTTAGAGTTGGCACATCATTGCCTGTGCTGGAGGTGGCACAGCATTGCCTGTTCTGGAGGTGGCACAAAATTGCCTGTGCTGAAGTTGGCACAACATTGCCTGTGCTGAAGTTGGCACAACATTGCCTGTGCTTCAGTTGGCACAGCATTACCTGTGCTGGAGTTGGCACAACATTGCCTGTGCTGGAATTGGCACAGCATTGCCTGTGCTGGAAGTGGCACAACATTGCCTGTGCTGGAGTTGGCACAACATTGCCTGTGCTGGAATTGGCACAACATTGCCTGTGTTTCAGTTGGCACAGCATTACCTGTGCTGGAGTTGGCACAACATTGCCTGTGCTGGAATTGGCACAGCATTGCCTGTGCTGGAGGTGGCACAACATTGCCTGTGCTGGAGTTGGCACAGCATTGCCGGTGCTGGAGGTGGCACAACATTGCCTGTGCTGGAGGTGGCACAACATTGCCTGTGCTGGAGTTGACACAACATTGTCTGTGCTTGACTTGGCACGTTACCTGTAGTGGAGTTGGCACAACATTGCCTGTGCTGGAGTTGGCACAACATTGCTTGTGCTGGAGTTGGCACAACATATCAGTAGTAAGCTATAATTCAAAATGATAAAAGTTTGGGCAAAAAAGGGTCTGAGGACCTTCTTACCATTCTTACAGCTTCTGTCCTACTGAAATTGGAAGCCTATACTGTGCAGAATGCATTGTTAGAGGTAAGGAATTTAGGAGGTCCAGGGGCATAACTATAGGGGTGTGCAGCAGTAACAGCAGAGTCCATTTCTAATGCACTGCATATAACAATATTTTTGAAAGTAATGTTTAATACAAATATATATCCATAACCAAGAAATGAAATCAAGAAGATAAATATTTTTTTTCTGGTTTATATATTTAGGTGTGCCGGGCTGGGGCATCGCACTCCTGGTTTTAACAGCCCTTACATTGGCCTCACTTCTCTGCTGCCTTATATGCCTGGTAAGTCCCATATTTGTATAAGCCAGTCTGTAAGAGATAGTGAATGGTTCCTGTATTGTTCTTCTAAGGGGGTTTAAGTCTGCAGTCATGCTATGTGACTGCAGACTTGTAAATCCTCACAGGGTGCACTGTGTGCACTATCAGGATTCTACTGTGACTGGAGTGTGTGACTGCAAGGATGCGATCTCCATACATGCAATTATGTGCCGACTAGAAGTGTGCATCCTCGCCCAATACACGTCTAGTCGTAATGTGGCCGGAAGTATGCAAATTACATACTTGCGGTCACATGACCACTCGGAGAATCTTGACAATGCTCATTGTGCACACTGAGGTTACACAAGTCTCCTGTGAGGGTTCCCTTTAAGGTCTTGAAGCAAAATATCTCTGGTGACCATAGACTAAAATTGTAAAAGATATAAAAAAAGTAGCGCATACAAATTATCTACCCATCTGAAATTACTATAATGTACACAAGTTATAGTGTCATACAGTGTATACGTAATATCAGGCCTGAGTGCCCAGTTGGTTGGTAATTCGACTTGAGTTGCCCAGAGCGGATAGATGTTGCATTTACCATTTTGCAACAATTTTAGAAAAATTGTGAAAATTCATTAATAGACATTCTAGAACCTGATGACCAAAAATGGTGAGTCCGTGGTAAATCATATTACCTGAAATTATATATGAGGAATACGGGGTAATATATTTATATCCTGACATAAAAATTTGGTTATTTTACCTTTCTATTGCCAAATCCAAAATCCATATGGTTTTCCATCCTCCTCAAATGACATGGTCCAGTTTACCGATGACTATGGTTAATTAATGAGTAACTACAGTAATCATGGATGGTTATGAACTGGGCCTTTAACAATGGGAATTTTGACCCTTTCCTGTCAGCAAAAGTAACTTTTTGAGGCAGTTAGAGTATTTTTGGTCATGTTCTGAGAGAGGTATTATACTAAACTAGATGGTGGCCCGATTCTAACGCATCGGGTATTCTAGAATATCTATGTATGTACAGTGGGGCAAAAAAGTATTTAGTCAGTCAGCAATAGTGCAAGTTCCAACACTTAAAAAGATGAGAGGCGTCTGTAATTTACATCATAGGTAGACCTCAACTATGGGAGACAAACTGAGAAAAAAAAAAATCCAGAAAATCACATTGTCTGTTTTTTTATCATTTTATTTGCATATTATGGTGGAAAATAAGTATTTGGTCAGAAACAAAATTTCATCTCAACACTTTGTAATATAACCTTTGTTGGCAATGACAGAGGTCAAACGTTTTCTGTAAGTCTTCACATGGTTGCCACACACTGTTGTTGGTATGTTGGCCCATTCCTCCATGCAGATCTCCTCTAGAGCAGTGATGTTTTTGGCTTTTCGCTTGGCAACACGGACTTTCAACTCCCTCCAAAGGTTTTCTATAGGGTTGAGATCTGGAGACTGGCTAGGCCACTCCAGGACCTTGAAATGCTTCTTACGAAGCCACTCCTTCGTTGCCCTGGCGGTGTGCTTTGGATCATTGTCATGTTGAAAGACCCAGCCACGTTTCATCTTCAATGCCCTTGCTGATGGAAGGAGGTTTGCACTCAAAATCTCATGATACATGGCCCCATTCATTCTTTCATGTACCCGGATCAGTCGTCCTGGCCCCTTTGCAGAGAAACAGCCCCAAAGCATGATGTTTCCACCACCATGCTTTACAGTAGGTATGGTGTTTGATGGATGCAACTCAGTATTCTTTTTCCTCCAAACCCGACAAGTTGTGTTTCTACCAAACAGTTCCAGTTTGGTTTCATCAGACCATAGGACATTCTCCCAAAACTCCTCTGGATCATCCAAATGCTCTCTAGCAAACTTCAGACGGGCCCGGACATGTACTGGCTTAAGCAGTGGGGCACGTCTGGCACTGCAGGATCTGAGTCCATGGTGGCGTAGTGTGTTACTTTTGGTAGGCCTTGTTACATTGGTCCCAGCTCTCTGCAGTTCATTCACTAGGTCCCCCCGCGTGGTTCTGGGATTTTTGCTCACCGTTCTTGTGATCATTCTGACCCCACGGGGTGGGATTTTGCGTGGAGCCCCAGATCGAGGGAGATTATCAGTGGTCTTGTATGTCTTCCATTTTCTAATTATTGCTCCCACTGTTGATTTCTTCACTCCAAGCTGGTTGGCTATTGCAGATTCAGTCTTCCCAGCCTGGTGCAGGGCTACACTTTTGTTTCTGGTGTCCTTTGACAGCTCTTTGGTCTTCACCATAGTGGAGTTTGGAGTCAGACTGTTTGAGGGTGTGCACAGGTGTCTTTTTATACTGATAACAAGTTTAAACAGGTGCCATTACTACAGGTAATGAGTGGAGGAAAGAGGAGACTCTTAAAGAAGAAGTTACAGGTCTGTGAGAGCCAGAAATCTCGATTGTTTGTTTCTGACCAAATACTTATTTTCCACCATAAAATGCAAATAAAATGATAAAAAAACAGACAATGTGATTTTCTGGATTTTTTTTTCTCAGTTTGTCTCCCATAGTTGAGGTCTACCTATGATGTAAATTACAGACGCCTCTCATCTTTTTACAGTGGGGCAAAAAAGTATTTAGTCAGTCAGCAATAGTGCAAGTTCCACCACTTAAAAAGATGAGAGGCGTCTGTAATTTACATCATAGGTAGACCTCAACTATGGGAGACAAACTGAGAAAAAAAAATCCAGAAAATCACATTGTCTGTTTTTTTATCATTTTATTTGCATTTTATGGTGGAAAATAAGTATTTGGTCAGAAACAAACAATCGAGATTTCTGGCTCTCACAGACCTGTAACTTCTTCTTTAAGAGTCTCCTCTTTCCTCCACTCATTACCTGTAGTAATGGCACCTGTTTAAACTTGTTATCAGTATAAAAAGACACCTGTGCACACCCTCAAACAGTCTGACTCCAAACTCCACTATGGTGAAGACCAAAGAGCTGTCAAAGGACACCAGAAACAAAAGTGTAGCCCTGCACCAGGCTGGGAAGACTGAATCTGCAATAGCCAACCAGCTTGGAGTGAAGAAATCAACAGTGGGAGCAATAATTAGAAAATGGAAGACATACAAGACCACTGATAATCTCCCTCGATCTGGGGCTCCACGCAAAATCCCACCCCGTGGGGTCAGAATGATCACAAGAACGGTGAGCAAAAATCCCAGAACCACGTGGGGGGACCTAGTGAATGAACTGCAGAGAGCTGGGACCAATGTAACAAGGCCTACCATAAGTAACACACTACGCCACCATGGACTCAGATCCTGCAGTGCCAGACGTGCCCCACTGCTTAAGCCAGTACATGTCCGGGCCCGTCTGAAGTTTGCTAGAGAGCATTTGGATGATCCAGAGGAGTTTTGGGAGAATGTCCTATGGTCTGATGAAACCAAACTGGAACTGTTTGGTAGAAACACAACTTGTCGGGTTTGGAGGAAAAAGAATACTGAGTTGCATCCATCAAACACCATACCTACTGTAAAGCATGGTGGTGGAAACATCATGCTTTGGGGCTGTTTCTCTGCAAAGGGGCCAGGACGACTGATCCGGGTACATGAAAGAATGAATGGGGCCATGTATCATGAGATTTTGAGTGCAAACCTCCTTCCATCAGCAAGGGCATTGAAGATGAAACGTGGCTGGGTCTTTCAACATGACAATGATCCAAAGCACACCGCCAGGGCAACGAAGGAGTGGCTTCGTAAGAAGCATTTCAAGGTCCTGGAGTGGCCTAGCCAGTCTCCAGATCTCAACCCTATAGAAAACCTTTGGAGGGAGTTGAAAGACTGTGTTGCCAAGCGAAAAGCCAAAAACATCACTGCTCTAGAGGAGATCTGCATGGAGGAATGGGCCAACATACCAACAACAGTGTGTGGCAACCATGTGAAGACTTACAGAAAACGTTTGACCTCTGTCATTGCCAACAAAGGTTATATTACAAAGTGTTGAGATGAAATTTTGTTTCTCACCAAATACTTATTTTCCACCATAATATGCAAATAAAATTATAAAAAAACAGACAATGTGATTTTCTGGATTTTTTTTTTCTCAGTTTGTCTCCCATAGTTGAGGTCTACCTATGATGTAAATTACAGACACCTCTCATCTTTTTAAGTGTTGGAACTTGCACTATTGCTGACTGACTAAATACTTTTTTGCCCCACTGTATATATATATTCTGTATTTAGATTTCATTCAGCGCGATATCTGTGAAAAGCCGGTAATTCAATTGCCGGCTTTTCATTTCTCCTGCACAAACCCAACAGGATATGAGACATGGTTTACATACAGTAAACCATCTCATATCCCCTTTTTTTTGCATATTCCACACTACTAATGTTAGTAGTGTGTATGTGCAAAATTTCAGCGCTGTAGCTCCTAAAATAAAGGGTTAAATGGCGGAAAAAATTGGCGTGGGCTCCCGCGCAATTTTCTCCGCCAGAATGGTAAAGCCAGTGACTGAGGGCAGATATTAATAGCCAGGAGAGGGTCCATGGTTATTGCCCCCCCCCGTGGCTAAAAACATCTGCCCCCAGCCATCTCAGAAAAGGCACATCTGGAAGATGCGCCTATTCTGGCACTTGGCCACTCTCTTCCCACTCCCTGTAGCGGTGGGATATGGGGTAATGAAGGGTTAATGCCACCTTGCTATTGTAAGGTGACATTAAGCCAGATTAATAATGGAGAGGCGTCAATTATGACACCTATCCATTATTAATCCAGTTGTTTGAAAGGGTTAAAAAAACACACACACACATGATTTAAAAGGATTTTAATGAAATAAACACAGCGGTTGTTTTAATAATTTATTGCTCTCTCAATCCATTTGCAGGCCCTCGCTTGGCAAAACAATAAACACACAAGATACATACCTTCTGGTGAACCGTCTCGTCCCACGAGTAATCCATCTGAAGGGGTTAACTAATATTACAGGCAGGAGCCCTGCTAATGTAGCTGTGCTCGTGCTTGTAATTCCCCGGCGAATGAATGAAATGTAGGTCATTGACCTACATTTCCTCCAGTCGCGGTGATGCGCCCTCTACTGGATGTCCTCATATGACCTGGAGCGTGGGAAAAAGTTCCCAGGCTGCAGTTCATGAGAACATCCACCAGAGGGCGCCTCACCGCGACTCAATGTAAGTACAGATCCAGCTTTCCTTTCAGCACCCGGGGATTACAGGCACGAGCGAGTGGTTTATCGCAACTCGTGCCTGTAATATTAGTTAACCCCTTCAGATGGATTACTTCCTGGGACGTGACGTTTCATCTGAAGGTATGTATCTTGTGCGTTTATTATTTTGCCAAGCGAGGGCCTGGAAATGGATTGAGAGAGCAATAAATTATTAAAACAACCGCTGTGTTTATTTCATTAAAATACTTTTAAATCATGTGTGTGTGTGTTTTTTAACCCTTTCAAAGAATTGGATTAATAATGGATAGGTGTCATAATTGACGCCTCTCCATTATTAATCTGGCTTAATGCCACCTTACAATAGCAAGGTAGCATTAACCCTTCATTACCCCATATCCCACCGCTACAGGGAGTGGGAAGAGAGTGGCCAAGTGCCAGAATAGGCGCATCTTCCAGATGTGCCTTTTCTGGGGTGGCTGGGGGCAGATGTTTTTAGCCACGGGGGGGCCAATAACCATGGACCCTCTCCTGGCTATTAATATCTGCCTTCAGTCACTGGCTTTACCATTCTGGCGGAGAAAATTGCGCGGGAGCCCACGCCAATTTTTTTCGCCATTTAACCCTTTATTTTAGCAGCTACAGCGCTGAAATTTTGCACATACACACTACTAACATTAGTAGTGTGGAATATGCAAAAAAAAAGGGGATATGAGATGGTTTACTGTATGAAAACCATGTCTCATATCCTGTCGGGTTTGTGCAGGAGAAATGAAAAGCCGGCAATTGAATTACCGACTTTTCACTAACACCGCTGCGTATTTCTCGCAAGTCACACTGCTGGTCCGTGTGGAATCCGTATTTTTCTCGCCCCCATAGACTTTCATTGGCGATTTTTTTTGCGCAATACGCTGACAAACGCAGCATGCTGCGATTTTGTACGGCCGTAGAAAGCCGTATAATACTGAACCGTAATATACGGCTGATAGGAGCAGCCCCATTGAGAATAATTGTGCCGTATGTAATGCGAGTTTTACGGACGTAGTTTCTGCGCTCTTACGTCCGTAAAACACGCATGTGTGACCCCGGCCTAATTTGTTTAACAATACACAAAACAAGCATGTAGATAGTTGATACAGTTGAATAAGATAAGTCAAAATGGGATGTGCAAAATATTATTATATTATATAATCTAGGTAGAAGCATAAATACAGTGAGGTCATTTACATATGTCTCATATCTGTGCTACCAGTACCATTCATGCATGGTCATATAGATTAGTGAGATAAGAAATAGAGGTCAAAAGTGAAAGATAAAAGATATAAGATTTTGTACATATTGCTATTGGTAGATAGCTTGTTCCTCTGCTCCAATGCACGTTTCACCGTGCTTCCTCAGGAGAGCATTTTGGAGAGGAGAGAGAGAACGTCATGATATAAAATGTGAGTTGGCCAATGGCTTCTGTGGCTGAAATTACAAAGGAAAAAGACAACAAGCATTATTGAATATAGATTTTTCATTCTCTGTAAGTGGCACATGCAGCATGTGTGTCTCCTCCTCGATGTTCCACAGAACACTTCTGGTTTTCTGCCTGTGGAATGCAGGCACTGCCTCGGAATGTCAATGTCAGTGATAGGACTACATACACACTAGGTGGTACTCGCTAACCAAATCGGGTACTGAATACATGATTGACACACTGCTTTTGGTATTTAATAACATTATGGGCGGCCCCTGAATGGTAATTTTTCTAAATATCATGTATTAAAAAAAAAGTTCAAATGGTCAACAATGTCCCCTGAAAGGAACCGACTTTCTAGCAAAAGTCCATGTTGAACTTCTGGGTTATGACCTTCCAGCATGTGGGTCATAACCAAGTGACTTCGGCGCTCTCGAATTATATATTTGAGACCCCTCGGCTGCATGTCTCACGGATATTCGACAGCCACAACATATGCAGGAATCAGGGTTGTACTGGCCCACCGGAGAACCGGAGGATTCTCCGGTGGGCCCAGGCACTGACACCTCCTGGCATACTGTTAAGCAGCTGCTTAAGGCCCTCACTGCTCTAGGGGTCCCCAGCCAGTGGCTATGGGGCCCCTGAGTCAAGGGGACCCACCGTGTGCCAGTAGAGCAGCAGCGGGTGACAGGAAGCCACGCCTGTCCCCGCTGCTAAAGAGAAATTAATATTCACACTTTTCCACGCCCACATGGGCATGGAGAGGAGTGAATACCATTTCACTTTAATAGTGAGCAGCGTTAGCCGCAGGCTGCAGCTAAGACTGCCCGCATGTAAAGTCCCACCGCCACTGCAGCACTCTCACACTCACACACAAAGCACCACACCACACACACACACGTATGCAGACAGACACACAGAACCACTCACCTTTTGCAGCACATTGCGGCATCCTGCTTCCTGCCCAGTGCAAAGCTAGATGACATCATCATTCAGCGCACAGCTGTTTCAGACAGAAAGCTGCCTGCATGGATAATGATCGTAGTGGTTGAAAAGAGAATGGTGGTGGTGGAATGGGCAATGATGGGGGTTGTGGGGGAGAAGGCAATGATGGAGGTGGTGGAAAGGGCAATGATAGGGGTGGTGGGCGAGAAGGCAATGATGGGGTTGGAGGAGGAGAACAATGATGGAGGTGGAGAGGGGCTGCATTATACCCTATGAGGAGGGCTGCATTATACTTTATGATAGGGCTACATAATATTCTGTGGCGGGGCAGCATTATTCTCTCAGGGGACTACATTATTTTCTCAGGGGCTACAGTATACTCTATGGGGGGCTGCATTATACTATATGAGGGGGTATATATATATTTATAACACAGCCTACGTAGTATATAGCAGTGTGGGCACCATATCCCTGTTTAAAAAAAATATTTAAAATAAAAAATAGTTATATACTCACCCGCCGGATCCAGCAAAGCTGTGCCGATGCGCGCGCAGCTGCCGCCATCTTCTGTTCCCAGGATGCATTGCGAAATTACCCAGATGACTTAGCGGTCTTGCGAGACTGCTAAGTCTTCTTGGTAATTTCGCAATGCATATCTGGGAACGGAAGCTAGCGGCAGCCGCGAGCACCTCAGCGGATTACGGAAGGTGAAAATAGCAGGTTTTTAATCTTTTTATTATTTTTAACATTACATCTTTTTACTATTGATGCTGCATAGGTAGCATCAATAGTAAAATGTTGGGGACACACAAGGTTAATAACAGCGTTAACGGAGTGCGTTACCCGCGGCATAACGCGGTCCGTTAATGCTGGCATTAACCCTGTGTGAGCGCTGACTGGGGGTGAGTATGGAGCGGGCGCCAGGCACTGACTGGATTTAAGTAGGGAGGGAGTAATCAGACTGTGCCCGTCGCTGATTTGTTGCCACAGGCAGCTGGCAAGACCAATCAGTGATGCGGGATTTCCGGGACAGACAGACAGACGGAAGTACCCTTTAGAAAATTATATAGTAGATATTTAGGAGAAGAAGCCCGAACTTGAATTATGGATCAGGTAATGAGACGCCTATGGAGCCCTGCATTCTCCCATGTTCTGGTCACATTCTTGTCTGCGTGTCGAGGTGTGATGTTTTTTGCAATCGCTCATATAAATGATAAATTGCAGATGTATAGAGCCATATATATGATCTGGTCCATTGAACCACAGCTGAGACTCATAATCTTTTCTTCTTCCCCTTTCAGCCACTGGTCTACAAGTATTTCGGTCAAGATTCCCAGACGTTTAAAACTTAGTCAAAATGATATTGTGATTGGTACGGCTCTCTCTAACCACTGATCTGTGCACTCTTCCAGTAAAGACGTTTATCATCGTATCTTCTACTACTGCTCAATAAAATATCATTTTATTACACTTTTAACTTACAATTAGAGAACATTTCTGGTTTTGAACCTTAAAATTGTGCCAAAAAATATGTTAAGAGGAAAATAATAAAATTTTCACATACTCCAAAATGTGTAGAAAGTGTGGGAAGTCAACTTGATATCACGAGAGGACAGATATTTGGTCTCCTTAGTCAATTCACAAGCCTGTATGGCAAGAAGTGGTGGATCTGCAGCGCCCCAGGATCCTGATCGTTGCAGTAATATCATTTTCCTCTAGGGGGGAGTGGTGTTACGTTTGGAGGCAAAGAAGGACAACTGCATCCAGGTATCACAAACATGCAACACATTTCACACACCAGGCCACCAGGGGGAGCTCTGCTCCTATTTATTAGGTCACTCCCCACACTTTGGTAAAACTGGTGACCTGTAGGGAAAGTCACTCAGTTGCTGGCTGAGCTCCGCTCCGTTAGTTGGTCCCTGGCAGGGGTGGGTTCCTGTCAGAGAACAAAGGAGAAGGACACAGAGCGGATCCTGGGCCTCAGAAGGAGGGAGCAAAGACCCTTTATGCCTTGCTCCAGAGACTGGCAGGACGGCTAATTTCACGTTACCTGCCTGTACCCAGGAGGCAAGGTGGCACCCCTTAGAGGCTGGGGCATGATAGAGTCTCTATAAACCGCCTCAAGCCACCGGTCATACAGGTTTGTCCTATCCTATCCGGGGGACAGAGAGAGCACATAACATCTACAACATCTGTGAGGACCTTATGAGAAGCTTAGCAGTAAGGGACTACAACATTGCAGCGCTAGAGGAAGGCTACTGATTTCCACCTGGACAAGGGGACTCTGGACTTGCCTCCAAACTGGTCGTACTCTGACATCCCTGTGGTCTGGTGCTCTGGACTGTGGATGCTGAAGCCTTCAGTAAAGGTAAAGAGACTGCAACCTTGTGTCCTCATTCTTCTCTGCGCCTCTCACCATCCACCATCTACAGACCGGGAAGCCCTGGGGACATATTTCACCGGTGGGAAGGTATACCATCTAGCTGCCATAACATCACCCCAGCGGACCCCTTAAAGCAGCGTCGGTCACCATGACCGAATACCACAGGTGGCGTCATGAACATTTCCCCTTTAAAGACCTTTCCCTTTGATACGGACGTCCCAGGGCCACGGACTGGGTCAGCCACCGTGACATCCACCTGTTAACAGCAGGACTCGGTACCGAGTACCCCACGGCCCCATGGGGGAGCTCCAGATCCATCAGTGTAAAAGTAGACATGTTATTGCAGCGCCCCAGAGTCCTGGTCGTTGCAGTACTGTGGCCCCGCCACTAAGGGGAGCTATGGTACGTCTGATGGCACTGAAGGAGTTCATCTGATCAGGTATCACAGACACCAATACATTTCACCGCCGGGCCTCCAGGGGGAGCTAAGGGTTCTATTTACTAGGCCACTCTCCACACACTGGTAAAACTGGGGGTCAGGCAGGAAGTTAGACAGAAAGCTGACTGGATGGGAACCAGGCAACACCTTGTGGCAGAGGGTGTTGTGGGAGAAGATTCGGTAGGGTCCCTGTCAGGGGTGGGATCCTGACAGGGGCTTGGCAACTTGAGCGAACGTAAAGGGACCGTGCCTGCACAGTATAGCGGCGGTGCCCGAGAAGGGATTGGAAGCGAGATGGATTGTGCTGAGTGAGAAACGAGATCAACGCAACAAGGAGAATACCAGTAGGGGTCGTGCTGTAAGACCGAGGCAACATCCTACTGAGGCGCAAACAACCGGTGGCCGGAACGCCGAAGGAAGTATTTCTACATACAGCTTCAGGCAATACTTCGAACCTACGGCAGGACAGTCAGTCTCAGGCGGGCTGTCTCACCTAAATCACCTATGTAGTCTTGGGGGGCAACTTGTGGAGAGGGGCGACTCTAGGGTCCCGGAAGAGCTCCGAGCCTACCCGTCAAACGGGTGCCGTCCTAACCGTAACAGCAGGGAGGGACGGAAGATTAGCAGAACATCATCTAATCGTGTTGTGAGGGAACTTAAGAAACAGACACAACAGTTGTGGGGACTTTCCGTAAGCACAGCAGGGAAGGACCACAACACATAGCACTAGAAGGAAGGCACAGATTTCCACCTGTTAAGAGAACTCTGGAGGTGCCATTGGACCGGCCGGACTTGCGCAGCCTGGTGATCCGGATTCCGGACTGAGGACCCAGAGATCTTCAGTAAAGAGGTAAAGAGACTGCAACCTGGTGTCCTCGTTATTTACTGCACCGCATCACTACAGCCTCACCACCACCACTATCCACATCTATCATTCACTGTACGTCGCCTCCCCACCAGCAGGGTCACGGACCGGGCCTAGCCACCGTGACAACCCCAGAACGAGAGACTCATTGGCCCGGTGTCGGGTACCCCTCGGCCCCACGGATGTGGGGGCGCTACAGAACTTGGCGTCACGAACAGGATCTACTTAAGCCTGACGAATCAGGTCATGTGTGCCTTGGGACTGTGATTTATCCTGCTTGGACTGTACTTTATTGCCAGAACTGTGTATTGCCATTCACCGCCAAAAGTTCCCGCCAAAAGCCGCCGCTATTGCAGCGCCACAGGGAGCGCAAAGGGAGAAGAAGGGCGTGCCATGGGAGGAGACTACCAGAGCGGCGCGAGAAGTGGCGACCGCCCCCTCCGACTCCTGCTGCGAGAGGACGATCTACCCAGGAACCGAGGAGAACCGCCCCCTGATTTGCAAGGGCGGGAAGCGGGTGACGGAGAAGCTTGGCCCTGGAGAAATGGCGGAGTCCGATGCATGCACTGCCACCGACTATCAGACCATGACAATGAACAACAAGTGCCGGAACGAGGAAGGAGCAATCCCGGCTTGCCCTCATCCACCGGGGGCGGACCCGTGTCCCCCGCAGCGGAAGGACCCGAAGCCCTTGGAACAGGCAGCGGAGCTGAGCCTACCCATCCCGACCTCAGAGCCAGCGGAGGAGGAACCGCGGTGGGCGGAGCCGCGTTCGGGGACCGCATTGGAGGAGCCGCGGTCCGAGCTGCAGCCGACTCCAGCGTCCTCGTTAGTGGGCCAGATCGACATCGGTGGAACCACATCAGGCGCAGGTATGGAAGACGCCCCTGCTCCCCCGCTCGATCCCGCTCCCGCGACCGACCCTCACCCCAATAGGAGCCGACTCCTCTCGGCGGAATTAGTGGTGTTACCCCCTGACGCCATGGGGAAGCTGGTACCCTCGCTGCCGACTAGGATGGGAGAACCCATGGACGTGGGCCCAGACGGGGTGATCCTCCAATGGGACACCCCCCGGATTGGGCCAGATGGGGCTCGGGAAGAAGGGTTCACCCTTGCTGTGCTTACCTGGGAACAATACAAACAATGCTTGATTCTACATTGGAAAAGACAAAAAGAGGCAGAACTGACTGACCCGCCAAGAGTTCAACCACCTACGTGTGATAAGGAGGACATGGTAAAGCGGGGAACTGTGTTGGCCTTCCACCCGAAGAGGGGATGGGGTTCCATACAGGAGCCGGGGCTACCGACTGATGTCTTCGTTACCGGTTGCAACGTGAAAACTCCCTGCTGCGGCCGAGATGGTGACCCCTTGCAAAAGGGGGATCAGGTGACTTACACCCGTCATCGGAATGCGTACGGATGGTACGCCCGGAATGTTCGCCGCTGTGAACTAGGGAGAGTGGCATCTGTGGCTTCAACCATGATGGAACCGGGTGTGGCAGATCTTACCAACATTGCCACCGTACGTCTTATTGCAGCAACTGAGCTGGCAGCCAGAATCCGCCTTCAGGTTCAGGCATCAGGTGGTCTAACTGCACCGGGAAGATTCACCAGCGACACTGGCGCGGCATCAGCATTGAATCAAGGATTGAAGCCTGCACAGTCGGAAGGTATCCACTTTCGGCTGATGTCTTGCAACCTACTATGAGCATAAACCTCGATACCACGAGAATGTAAATAGTTGACTGTTTGTTTCCTGATTTGCTGCTGAACCCGTCTAGGGTTAACTTTTAAAGGGATCCCTTTGTTGACCCGGGATCCCTATTGTTTGTTTGTTTTTCCAAGTTTACACAAGTTTCCAGAACTGCCGCAATCATGAACAGTGCATGATACAAACTTATTGTAAATAGTTTGCACCTTCTTAAAGGCGCTCCCTACTGGTTTTACTTAAAGAGAGACTCTTTGCGAAGATACCGCACCGGGGCCTTTGCTGAGTATGGACTGGTAGCCTGAGAAGATATGCTACCTCATAAAGACTTGATCCCCTCTTAAAGGGGATGTTCATCTGTGTACTTATGAGTAATACTGCCTTAGAACAGTAAAGTGGTAACGATGCCTTGAAAGAAAATGATAATGTTTACATGTAAAAGTTATATGTATTGAACTAGTTAATTGTGAAGAAATGCTGATAATGTTCATTGGAAGAAAGTGTGAAAGCTAGAAGAAAGGTGCAGTAGGCCCGTAGGGGTAGACATAGTGTCCTGCATAGTTGCTATTCAGAAAGTAAGGATGGAAGTTAATGCTCTAAGAAAATGTTTGATAATGTTGATAGAAAATGAGGATAGAAGGTGAACCCTGAGTCCTCCGTAGAAAACTAGTTTATTGTAAAGAAAGAGTTTAATAATGTGTTACAGAGGACAGAAAGTGAACCCGTAGGGGTTAGTCAGTGAGTCCTCCTAGGAGCCATATGAAGATGGCTCAGTGTTCCTAAACTGAAAGTATGTTATGATCTATACTATGTATAGTAGTTGAAAAGACAGAAGGCTCGGGCTGAAAGGAGCGGTCCTGTAAGAAAGGAGAGGCAGTAGGTCTGGCGCCGTTAGGACAGGCGGTCCTGCAGATTAAAAGAAGGAGAATGTAGCACAGTTGCTTAAGCCTTATAATGTGTATAAGAAGGTCTTTAGGGATTTAGAGTGTGCATCCTTAAAGGCAATGTTAACTTATTGTTCCAGAATTTGTACCAAGTAGAATACCCGGTTGGGTAAGAAAAGTTATTTATAGCCTGTTGCTGTGATATTTAACCATGTTTTGTAACGTTCAAGTGTCCTCACCTCCCATAAAGGGAAGCTCTGTTCAAGTATACTTATTGTTATTTGCACTCAACTAATTGTATGTCTTTTTGCTAACCTGTATTGTCGTTTTCTTCCCAGTCCCGGAGTACTGGATTTAACCGGGGGGGAGTGCAGCGCCCCAGAGTCCTGGTCATTGCAGTACTGTGGCCCCGCCACTAAGGGGAGCTATGGTACGTCTGATGGCACTGAAGGAGTTCATCTGATCAGGTATCACAGACACCAATACATTTCACCGCCGGGCCTCCAGGGGGAGCTAAGGGTTCTATTTACTAGGCCACTCTCCACACACTGGTAAAACTGGGGGTCAGGCAGGAAGTTAGACAGAAAGCTGACTGGATGGGAACCAGGCAACACCTTGTGGCAGAGGGTGTTGTGGGAGAAGATTCGGTAGGGTCCCTGTCAGGGGTGGGATCCTGACAGGGGCTTGGCAACTTGAGCAAACGTAAAGGGACCGTGCCTGCACAGTATAGCGGCGGTGCCCGAGAAGGGATTGGAAGCGAGATGGATTGTGCTGAGTGAGAAACGAGATCAACGCAACAAGGAGAATACCAGTAGGGGTCGTGCTGTAAGACCGAGGCAACATCCTACTGAGGCGCAAACAACCGGTGGCCGGAACGCCGAAGGAAGTATTTCTACATACAGCTTCAGGCAATACTTCGAACCTACGGCAGGACAGTCAGTCTCAGGCGGGCTGTCTCACCTAAATCACCTATGCAGTCTTGGGGGGCAACTTGTGGAGAGGGGCGACTCTAGGGTCCCGGAAGAGCTCCGAGCCTACCCGTCAAACGGGTGCCGTCCTAACCGTAACAGCAGGGAGGGATGGAAGATTAGCAGAACATCATCTAATCGTGTTGTGAGGGAACTTAAGAAACAGACACAACAGTTGTGGGGACTTTCCGTAAGCACAGCAGGGAAGGACCACAACACATAGCGCTAGAAGGAAGGCACAGATTTCCACCTGTTAAGAGAACTCTGGAGGTGCCATTGGACCGGCCGGACTTGCGCAGCCTGGTGATCCGGATTCCGGACTGAGGACCCAGAGATCTTCAGTAAAGAGGTAAAGAGACTGCAACCTGGTGTCCTCGTTATTTACTGCACCACATCACTACAGCCTCACCACCACCACTATCCACATCTATCATTCACTGTACGTCGCCTCCCCACCAGCAGGGTCACGGACCGGGCCTAGCCACCGTGACAACCCCAGAACGAGAGACTCATTGGCCCGGTGTCGGGTACCCCTCGGCCCCGCGGCGGTGGGGGCGCTACATTATCATGGCTGGATTAGAGATGGTAGGGGTGGCAGAAACCCTGTGTCCTCCATGTAGGATGGCCATGCAGAAGTCTTGGGAAATTAGGCATCAAACCATTCAAAATAATTAATTGGGGCCATACTGTTTGTCCCTTAAAAACAGATAAACTAGATGGAGGATAGATGAATAATATATAAAATCGATGAAAGACTGAGTGACCAATGTCATTGTATAATGTATAACCTGACAAATGAGCAAAATGAGTAAAAGATGACCTTATGTTTACAATTGAGGCAAAAGTCCTAAAAGTCAATATCAAACCTTTAACAAGCCTTGCCACATAACTTAGTGTAAAAACCAAATAACGCGTTTCAGGGTGCTGCCTCTTCTCAGTGCATCGCAGGAGATCTTATTGACTGGCTTAGAAGTCTCAGACTGGAGCTCTAAGGGGGAATTGCAGAGAGTGTCAAGTCAGTGTAAGGAGACTTATAGGCCATGCAATGCTCCTCTAGGAATTTAAATATGCAAAAAGCCTGCTTGTAAGGAATAGGACTTGATCTCTGGTTCCACATATTGGATGTACCAATCCTAAAATCAATATCAACACTTCCTACATCCAATAGGTGACATCAAACATCAAGTTCTATTCCTTTTAGGAGGCTATTTGCATATTTAAATTCCTAGATGAGCTTTGCGTTGTGTATAAGTCTCATTACATTTGGCACTCTCCGCAAGGAGAAACATTCCCCCCAAAGACCTCCTTAATAAGTATAATTTGTTTAACAATACACAAAACAAGCATGTAGATAGTTGATACAGTTGAATAAGATAAGTCAAAATGGGATGTGCAAAATATTATTATATTATATAATCTAGGTAGAAGCATAAATACAGTGAGGTCATTTACATATGTCTCATATCTGTGCTACCAGTACCATTCATGCATGGTCATATAGATTAGTGAGATAAGAAATAGAGGTCAAAAGTGAAAGATAAAAGATATAAGATTTTGTACATATTGCTATTGGTAGATAGCTTGTTCCTCTGCTCCAATGCACGTTTCACCGTGCTTCCTCAGGAGAGCATTTTGGAGAGGAGAGAGAGAACGTCATGATATAAAATGTGAGTTGGCCAATGGCTTCTGTGGCTGAAATTACAAAGGAAAAAGACAACAAGCATTATTGAATATAGATTTTTCATTCTCTGTAAGTGGCACATGCAGCATGTGTGTCTCCTCCTCGATGTTCCACAGAACACTTCTGGTTTTCTGCCTGTGGAATGCAGGCACTGCCTCGGAATGTCAATGTCAGTGATAGGACTACATACACACTAGGTGGTACTCGCTAACCAAATCGGGTACTGAATACATGATTGACACACTGCTTTTGGTATTTAATAACATTATGGGCGGCCCCTGAATGGTAATTTTTCTAAATATCATGTATTAAAAAAAAAGTTCAAATGGTCAACAATGTCCCCTGAAAGGAACCGACTTTCTAGCAAAAGTCCATGTTGAACTTCTGGGTTATGACCTTCCAGCATGTGGGTCATAACCAAGTGACTTCGGCGCTCTCGAATTATATATTTGAGACCCCTCGGCTGCATGTCTCACGGATATTCGACAGCCACAACATATGCAGGAATCAGGGTTGTACTGGCCCACCGGAGAACCGGAGGATTCTCCGGTGGGCCCAGGCACTGACACCTCCTGGCATACTGTTAAGCAGCTGCTTAAGGCCCTCACTGCTCTAGGGGTCCCCAGCCAGTGGCTATGGGGCCCCTGAGTCAAGGGGACCCACCGTTTGCCAGTGGAGCAGCAGCGAGTGACAGGAAGCCACGCCTGTCCCCGCTGCTAAAGAGAAATTAATATTCACACTTTTCCACGCCCACATGGGCATGGAGAGGAGTGAATACCATTTCACTTTAATAGTGAGCAGCGTTAGCCGCAGGCTGCAGCTAAGACTGCCCGCATGTAAAGTCCCACCGCCACTGCAGCACTCTCACACTCACACAAAAAGCACCACACCACACACACACACGTACGCAGACAGACACACAGAACCACTCACCTTTTGCAGCACATTGCGGCATCCTGCTTCCTGCCCAGTGCTTCCTGTCTGACGTAGCAAAGCTAGATGACATCATCATTCAGCGCACGGCTGTTTCAGACAGAAAGCTGCCTGCATGGATAATGATCGTAGTGGTTGAAAAGAGAATGGTGGTGGTGGAATGGGCAATGATGGGGGTTGTGGGGGAGAAGGCAATGATGGAGGTGGTGGAAAGGGCAATGATAGGGGTGGTGGGCGAGAAGGCAATGATGGGGTTGGAGGAGGAGAACAATGATGGAGGTGGAGAGGGGCTGCATTATACCCTATGAGGAGGGCTGCATTATACTTTATGATGGGGCTACATATTCTGTGGCGGGGCTGCATTATTCTCTCAGGGGACTACATTATATTCTCAGGGGCTACAGTATACTCTATGGGGGGCTGCATTATACTATATGAGCGGGTTGCATTATACCCTATGAGGGGGCTACATTATATTCTATGGTGGGGACTGCATTATACCTTATGAGGGGGTTGCCTTATATTTTGTGGGGTGCTGCATTATATTCTGGGAGATGGGCTGCATTATATTCTATGAGGGGCTGCATTATACTATATGAGGGGGCTACATTATATTCTATGAGGTGGGTTGCATTATATTCTGTGAGGTGGGCTGCATTATATTCTACGAGAGGGGGCTGCATTATATTCTTTAAGGGGGACTACATTATATTCTATGAAAGGGGGCTGCATTATATTCTATGAGAGGGGGCTGCATTCTATTCTTTAAGGGGGGGGCTACATTATATTCTATGAAGGGGCTACATTATGTTCTATGAAGGGGGCTACTCCAACCCCTGCTACATAATTAAGACATGTACTACCTTATGTTATACCCTGATATTAGCGTGTTTACCGCACAACTGGTGGTCTTGTATTTATTTCTATGTAGCTACATAGTGGGCCCCAAGAATGATTTTCTCTGGTGGGCCCAAGGTGCTCCAGTCCAACGCTGGCAGGAATTGCCAGTTTGTTAGACAATCCCTACTTGTGTTGCAGATTTCGAACGGCCCCAAGACGTGCAGCAGTGGGACTCAAACATATTATTCGAACATGCCAAATACACTCTGATAGCACCCGAGCATGGATAACACCTTATCCCAGCATGTTCACTCATCACTAATAAAGGTGCAAGAGGAATTGTATATCACAAAAAACATTTATTTTTACAGAATTTTTATTGCCCACAAATTTTTACAATTAGGATTATGCTTGTATTTTCTAAGGATCATCTGGAGATTAAACTTCTCCAAGTCTTCTTCCAAGTTGCACCTTCCATGGTACTGTATAGCTTCTGAGG
The DNA here is from genome assembly GCF_051348905.1 of Ranitomeya variabilis. Taxonomy (NCBI): domain Eukaryota; kingdom Metazoa; phylum Chordata; class Amphibia; order Anura; family Dendrobatidae; genus Ranitomeya; species Ranitomeya variabilis. Next base: position 375,049,636 of record NC_135233.1, on the reverse strand, counting down.
TCCATGATGAAAGATCCTGCTGATATTGTCATAGAGCTTCAGAAATGAAGATGAGTCTGGATAACTGGGACAGGACGTTGTGTTCTGTTTGCATACAATGGTTTCTGTGGTTGTTGGGGCTGAGGCACCGGGGGAGTTGTGGATTATATCATCAGGGTATTTTAACCAAGGTTTGAGGAGACATTTTGACTTTTCTTGGCTGGAGCTTCTGGCACTTATGGGGCCATTCTAGCTTAGGGGACTGTTGATGATTATTTGGGTGTTCAGGCTTATGCATGAAGGCTAATTAAAATTTATGAAGAAGCCTGAATTATTTTTTTTTGAGGGGAGAGTGGTCTGGCTTAGGGTTACTTCAGGCATTTTTTTTTTGCGTATGAGTTATTTGTGTTTTTCATGGATAGCTCATGTCACATGATTATTGATATCATCACTTTTGAAATGTTCAAATAAACACCATGATACATAAAGTTACACACATATGCGTAAACTACCTCTAACTCCCCACCCCCGAGGAGCACAGAGAGGACTCATGAGGCAGCATAAGCACGCTGTGATAGGAATTGTTCAGCCCTCATATAAAAAAAAGGTGGTTCATTATATGACAGGAAGCTCATTATTTTCTCTTAAAGGAGTTTTATAAGATATATATTTCCAGGCTATACTCAACACCACTGCCTACGTATTTGTAGAAAAAGCATTAGTGCAAAACGCGCGTCGGGGTGGTTGTGATGAGAGCCATTGCTGGATAAGTGAAGGGTGAGGATAGCCGAGTTTGGTATTTTGCACCTCGCCAAGTCTATGGGCTAAAAATATATAAATCTTGGAGGACTTATTAAAAAAAAGTCATGTGCCTATAATAGTGAATGAGGCCATTCACATGTCTGTGGTTTTTCATGGACCAAGACGTCTTATCCATAAAAAATCTTGGAAACATATCCGCTTTTGATCCGAGTGCGGATCAAAATTGGCAATGCAAGCGTATGGATCTGTGAAAAAAATCAGAAAGCACTCGAATGCCATCCGATTTTATGGGCTGTTAGACAGGAAAAGCTGGAGAAACTTTTAGTTTGATGACGCTCTGACCAAACTCAGATGAAAATTGCTGATGAAACTTGGTCTATTTTTATCTTATGTGAGATATCTGATGTGTGAATGAGGCCTTATTCTTCCAGAGCTTTCTGGGTTATATTTTACGACGGTACTCTGACTTTTGTTTATAGCGATGTTGCGTCTGGTGGGGCAGTGTGGATTGGTGAAGAGTTGCATAAAGTTGAATGCAATTTGAAACTTACACCTATAGGATGAGGGAATATTTCCAGACTAATTACTATGTTTGTGGTAACGCCATCTTACAATGAAGAACTGTGAAAAAAAATGAAAATCATTATTATTGATATCATCACTTTTGAAATGTTCAAATAAACACCATGATACATAAAGTTACACACATATGCGTAAACTACCTCTAACTCCCCACCCCCGAGGAGCACAGAGAGGACTCATGAGGCAGCATAAGCACGCTGTGATAGGAATTGTTCAGCCCTCATATAAAAAAAAGGTGGTTCATTATATGACAGCAAGCTCATTATTTTCTCTTAAAGGAGTTTTATAAGATATGTATTTCCAGGCTATACTCAACACCACTGCCTACGTATTTGTAGAAAAAGCATTAGTGCAAAACGCGCGTCGGGGTGGTTGTGATGAGAGCCATTGCTGGATAAGTGAAGGGTGAGGATAGCCGAGTTTGGTATTTTGCACCTCGCCAAGTCTATGGGCTAAAAATATATAAATCTTGGAGGACTTATTAAAAAAAAAATTACTCTAATGTCTAAAGAACTTATCGATAACGTTCCTAGAGACTTACCACAATCGCGTAGAAGATTATAAGTACAAAGATTATGATGACCAATGCCAAGATAGCAGCTTCTGCCTGTGTCATTGCATTTGCTGGATGGGAAAATAGAATAATTAGTAAATGTTTAGTAGAAAGGCTCCAAAGCTTCCCAGATACCTTAATAGCCTTAGATTCATGTCAATCCTTGAAAACATTCCATTGTACTTCAGAATTGTCAACAAATTAGAACTTTACAAAAAAAGAAAAATCAAAATAGTGGGTTGTTTCCTGCATCAGAAAATCAAGAAAGTGTGGAAGACTGAAAAAAGGCAGTATGACTACGGAGTTTGTTTGTAGTCTGTCACCATGGAGACGCTTAGGTCTGTAAAGGAGCTATCGATATAAATAGTGGAATCTTTTACATTACGAGTATGGGAAAACTTGCTCCGTGGTTCTGGTTCTTTCTAGAAACATTGCGTAAATCAATAGTGGAGGCAAATTTATGAAACTTTGCAATACATATTATTAAAGAAATATGTTTCTTTCTCCAATTTTGAGTCATGTTTCCTTCTGCCCCAACGTTTGAGCATTCCAATCATTTACTCTGAAAACTAGAATGGCTGGCTGTTCACTGAGAGATCAGATTGCAGCTGCCTATTGAAGTCTATGAAGAGAGGGAAGGGTTAGGAGAGTGAATAAGAGGCAGAATAATACAAAGATATGGAACTACTGGTTTTTATTTAGTAAGTGTTTATTTCACACCGGTAACACCCCCTTTAATTTAAAATAAGCCCTGAAGGCAGATTCTCCTTTAGATCTATGTCCGGCCCATAGTTTTTAATATCTCATTTACATATTGTAAAAAATGGTGAATTTCTCGGGATTAAGACATGGGATCACAGACAAAGTTTCTTGTTGTGAAATTGGATTCTGGGCTCCCCCGGTGGCCACTTGTGGAATTGAACTTGTGTGCATCATCCCCTCTGTTCACCTGCTCCTATCAGGATGTGGGAGTCGCTATATAACCTTGCTCCTCTGTCAGTTTCTTGCCGGTCAACAATGTAATCAGAAGCCTTCTGTGCTTGTTCCTGCTACTAGACAACTCCCAGCTAAGTTGGACTTTTGTCCTTGTGTGTTTTTGCATTTTGTTCCTGTTCACAGCTGCTGTTTCGTTACTGTGTCTGGAAAGCTCTTGTGATCGGAAATTGCCACTCTGGTGTTATGAGTTAATGCTAGAGTCTTAAAGGAATTTCTGGATGGTGTTTTGATAGGGTTTTCTGCTGACCATGAAAGTGTCCTTTCTGTCTTCCTGCTATCTAGAAAGCGGACCTCGATTTTGCTAAACCTATTTTCATACTACGTTTGTCATTTCATCTAAAATCACCGCCAATATATGTGGGGGCCTCTGTCTGCCTTTTGGGAAAATTTCTCTAGAGGTGAGCCAGGACTGTCTTTTCCTCTGCTAGGATTAGGTAGTTCTCCGGCTGGCGCTGGGCATCTAGGGTTAAAAAACGTAGGCATGCTACCCGGCCACTTCTAGTTGTGCGGCAGGTTTAGTTCATGGTCAGTATAGTTTCCATCTTCCAAGAGCTAGTTCTCATATATGCTGGGCTATGTTCTCTCGCCATTGAGAATCATGACAGTTTGACCGGCCCAAAAAAGGGTTAAATTACTGGCTGAGAAAGGAGAGAAAAAAGAAGTCTGCTACAATTTTTTTTTTTTTTTTTTCCCTCTAGTTCTGAGTGTGCTCTTAATTGAATCACTTGCTAGTCTGCCTATACTGCAGCCTTCCTCTCTTTCTCTCCTTCTAATCCTTGAATGGCTCTGTGTTCACCTGTTTCAAATGGATCTTCAGAGTGTAGCTACAGGTTTGAATAATCTCGCCACAAAGGTACAAAATTTGCAAGATTTTGTTGTTCATGCACCTATGTCTGAGCCTAGAATTCCTTTGCCTGAATTCTTCTCGGGGAATAGATCTCACTTTCAAAATTTTAAAAATAATTGCAAATTGTTTTTGTCCCTGAAGTCTCGCTCTGCCGGAGACCCTGCACAGCAGGTCAGGATTGTAATTTCCTTGCTCCGGGGCGACCCTCAAGACTGGGCTTTTGCATTGGCACCAGGGGATCCTGCGTTGCTCAATGTGGATGCGTTTTTTCTGGCCTTGGGGTTGCTTTATGAGGAACCTCATTTAGAGCTTCAGGCGGAAAAGGCCTTGATGTCCTTGTCTCAGGGGCAAGATGAAGCTGAAATATACTGCCAAAAATTCCGCAAATGGTCTGTGCTTACTCAGTGGAATGAGTGCGCCCTGGCGGCGATTTTCAGAGAAGGTCTCTCTGATGCCATTAAGGATGTTATGGTGGGGTTCCCTGTGCCTGCGAGTCTGAATGAGTCCATGACGATGGCTATTCAGATCGATAGGCGTCTGCGGGAGCGCAAACCTGTGCACCATTTGGCGGTGTCTACTGAGAAAACGCCAGAAAATATGCAATGTGATAGAATTCTGTCCAGAAGCGAGCGGCAGAATTTTAGACGAAAAAATGGGTTGTGCTTCTATTGTGGTGATTCAACTCATGTTATATCAGCATGCTTTAAGCGTACTAAGAAGCCTGACAAGTCTGTTTCAATTAGCACTTTACAGTCTAAGTTTATTCTATCTGTGACCCTGATTTGTTCTTTGTCATCTATTACCGCGGACGCCTATGTCGACTCTGGCGCTGCTTTGAGTCTTATGGATTGGTCCTTTGCCAAACGCTGTGGGTATGATTTGGAGCCACTGGAGGCTCCGATACCTCTGAAAGGGATTGACTCCACCCCATTGGCTAGTAATAAACCACAATACTGGACACAAGTGACTATGCGTGTTAATCCGGATCACCAGGAGGTTATTCGCTTTCTGGTGCTGTATAATCTACATGATGTTTTGGTGCTGGGATTGCCATGGCTGCAATCTCATAACCCAGTCCTCGACTGGAGAGCTATGTCTGTGTTAAGCTGGGGATGTAAAGGAACTCATGGGGACGTACCTTTGGTTTCCATTTCATCATCTATTCCCTCTGAGATTCCTGAATTCTTGTCTGACTTTCGTGACGTTTTTGAAGAACCCAAGGTTGGTTCACTACCTCCGCACCGGGAGTGCGATTGTGCCATAGACTTGATTCCGGGTAGTAAATACCCTAAGGGTCGTTTATTTAATCTGTCTGTGCCTGAACACGCTGCTATGCGAGAATATATAAAGGAGTCCTTGGAAAAGGGACATATTCGTCCTTCGTCATCTCCCTTAGGAGCCGGTTTTTTCTTTGTGTCTAAGAAAGACGGCTCTTTGAGGCCGTGTATTGATTATCGACTTTTGAATAAAATCACGGTTAAATATCAATATCCGTTACCACTGCTTACTGATTTGTTTGCTCGTATAAAGGGGGCCAAGTGGTTCTCTAAGATTGATCTCCGTGGGGCGTATAATTTGGTGCGAATCAAGCAGGGGGATGAGTGGAAAACCGCATTTAATACGCCCAAGGGCCATTTTGAGTATTTGGTGATGCCTTTTGGTCTTTCAAATGCCCCTTCAGTCTTCCAGTCCTTTATGCATGACATTTTCCGCGATTATTTGGATAAATTTATGATTGTTTATCTGGATGATATTCTGATTTTTTCGGATGACTGGGACTCTCATGTCCAGCAGATCAGGAGGGTTTTTCAGGTTTTGCGGTCTAATTCCTTGTGTGTGAAGGGTTCTAAGTGTGTTTTTGGGGTTCAAAAGATTTCTTTCTTGGGATACATTTTTTCCCCCTCTTCCATCGAGATGGATCCTGTCAAGGTTCAGGCTATTGGTGATTGGACGCAACCCTCTTCTCTTAAGAGTCTTCAGAAATTTTTGGGCTTTGCTAACTTTTATCGTCGATTTATTGCTGGTTTTTCTGATGTTGTAAAACCATTGACTGATTTGACTAAGAAGGGTGCTGATGTTGCTGATTGGTCCCCTGATGCTGTGGAGGCCTTTCGGGAGCTCAAGCGCCGCTTTTCTTCCGCCCCAGTGTTGCGTCAGCCTGATGTTGCTCTTCCTTTTCAGGTTGAGGTCGACGCTTCTGAAATCGGAGCTGGGGCGGTGTTGTCGCAGAGAAGTTCCGACTGCTCCGTGATGAGACCTTGTGCTTTTTTTTCCCGTAAATTTTCGCCCGCCGAGCGGAATTATGATATTGGGAATCGGGAGCTTTTGGCCATGAAGTGGGCTTTTGAGGAGTGGCGTCACTGGCTTGAGGGGGCCAGACATCAGGTGGTGGTATTGACTGACCACAAAAATTTAATTTACCTTGAGTCTGCCAGGCGCCTGAATCCTAGACAGGCGCGCTGGTCGTTGTTTTTCTCTCGGTTTAATTTTGTGGTGTCGTACCTACCGGGTTCTAAGAATGTTAAGGCGGATGCCCTTTCTAGGAGTTTTGAGCCTGACTCCCCTGGTAATTCTGAGCCCACAGGTATCCTTAAAGATGGAGTGATATTGTCTGCCGTTTCTCCAGACCTGCGGCGGGCCTTGCAGGAGTTTCAGGCGGATAGACCTGATCGTTGCCCACCTGGTAGACTGTTTGTTCCTGATGATTGGACCAGTAGAGTCATCTCTGAGGTTCATTCTTCTGCGTTGGCAGGTCATCCTGGAATCTCTGGTACCAGGGATTTGGTGGCAAGGTCCTTCTGGTGGCCTTCCCTGTCACGAGATGTGCGAGGCTTTGTGCAGTCTTGTGACGTTTGTGCTCGGGCCAAGCCTTGTTGTTCTCGGGCTAGTGGATTGTTGTTGCCCTTGCCTATCCCGAAGAGGCCTTGGACGCACATCTCGATGGATTTTATTTCGGATCTGCCTGTTTCTCGGAAGATGTCTGTCATCTGGGTGGTGTGTGACCGTTTCTCTAAGATGGTCCATCTGGTTCCCTTGCCTAAGTTGCCTTCTTCTTCCGAGTTGGTTCCTCTGTTTTTTCAAAATGTTGTTCGTTTGCATGGTATTCCTGAGAATATCGTTTCTGACAGAGGGACCCAATTCGTGTCTAGATTTTGGCGGGCATTCTGTGCTAGGATGGGCATAGATTTGTCTTTTTCGTCTGCTTTCCATCCTCAGACTAATGGCCAGACCGAGCGGACTAATCAGACCTTGGAGACATATTTGAGGTGTTTTGTGTCTGCGGATCAGGATGATTGGGTTGCTTTTTTGCCTTTGGCAGAGTTCGCCCTCAATAATCGGGCCAGCTCTGCCACCTTGGTGTCCCAGTTTTTCTGTAATTTGGGGTTTCATCCTCGATTTTCCTCCGGTCAAGTGGAATCTTCGGATTGTCCTGGAGTGGATGCTGTGGTGGAGAGGTTGCATCAGATTTGGGGGCAGGTGGTGGACAATTTGAAGTTGTCCCAGGAGAAGACTCAGCTTTTTGCCAACCGCCGTCGTCGTGTTGGTCCTCGGCTTTGTGTTGGGGACTTGGTGTGGTTGTCTTCTCGTTTTGTCCCTATGAGGGTTTCTTCTCCTAAGTTTAAGCCTCGGTTCATCGGCCCGTACAAGATATTGGAGATTCTTAACCCTGTGTCCTTCCGTTTGGACCTCCCTGCATCCTTTTCGATTCATAATGTTTTTCATTGGTCATTGTTGCGCAGGTATGAGGTACCGGTTGTGCCTTCCGTTGAGCCTCCTGCTCCGGTGTTGGTTGAGGGTGAGTTGGAGTACGTTGTGGAAAAGATCTTAGACTCTCGTGTTTCCAGACGGAGACTCCAGTATCTGGTCAAATGGAAGGGATACGGTCAGGAGGATAATTCTTGGGTCACTGCCTCTGATGTTCATGCCTCCGATCTTGTCCGTGCCTTTCATAGGGCTCATCCTGATCGCCCTGGTGGTTCTGGTGAGGGTTCGGTGCCCCCTCCTTGAGGGGGGGGTACTGTTGTGAAATTGGATTCTGGGCTCCCCCGGTGGCCACTTGTGGAATTGAACTTGTGTGCATCATCCCCTCTGTTCACCTGCTCCTATCAGGATGTGGGAGTCGCTATATAACCTTGCTCCTCTGTCAGTTTCTTGCCGGTCAACAATGTAATCAGAAGCCTTCTGTGCTTGTTCCTGCTACTAGACAACTCCCAGCTAAGTTGGACTTTTGTCCTTGTGTGTTTTTGCATTTTGTTCCTGTTCACAGCTGCTGTTTCGTTACTGTGTCTGGAAAGCTCTTGTGATCGGAAATTGCCACTCTGGTGTTATGAGTTAATGCTAGAGTCTTAAAGGAATTTCTGGATGGTGTTTTGATAGGGTTTTCTGCTGACCATGAAAGTGTCCTTTCTGTCTTCCTGCTATCTAGAAAGCGGACCTCGATTTTGCTAAACCTATTTTCATACTACGTTTGTCATTTCATCTAAAATCACCGCCAATATATGTGGGGGCCTCTGTCTGCCTTTTGGGAAAATTTCTCTAGAGGTGAGCCAGGACTGTCTTTTCCTCTGCTAGGATTAGGTAGTTCTCCGGCTGGCGCTGGGCATCTAGGGTTAAAAAACGTAGGCATGCTACCCGGCCACTTCTAGTTGTGCGGCAGGTTTAGTTCATGGTCAGTATAGTTTCCATCTTCCAAGAGCTAGTTCTCATATATGCTGGGCTATGTTCTCTCGCCATTGAGAATCATGACAGTTTCTATGACCTACATGACCATATAGACAGCATATGAGGGTAGATCCTACTGACAGATTCCCTTTAAATGTTTCCACCTCGCTTAGGCTGGTTTCACACTTGCATTTTTGTCTGCAGCGTTTTTTGCACAAAAAACGAATGCGTTTTTTTCCCCTATATTTAACATTGAAAACGCATGCGTTTTTTTTTGTACGCGTTTGGTCGCGTTTTCAAATGCATGCGTTTTTTTTCTGCATGCGTTCATTTTAAAAAATGCAACCTGTAGTATTTTTTGCGCGTTTTTTTTGCCGCGAAAAAACGCATGCATTTTTTCGCGGCAAAAAAATGCATTGCTGTCTATGTAAACGCATGCGTTTTTAAGCACATGCGTTTTTTTGCGTTAAAAACGCATGCGTTTTTAACGCAAAAAAAACAGAAAACACACTGAAAAACCACCCACCACCATCAAGGTGATAAAGGGATCCAAACCCTAACCCTAACTCTACCCCTAACCTCACCCCTAACCGTTTAATGAACATTTTCTGACAGTCATAGTGCCACGTATTTCAGTGCCACGTATTTCAGTGCCACGTATTTCAGTGCCACGTATCACGTATTTCAGTGCCACGTATTTAAGTGCCACATATTTAAGTGTCACGTATCACGTATTTAAGTGCCACGTATTTAACTGCCACGTATTTAAGTGCCACGTATCACGTATTTCAGTGCCACGTGTTTCAGTGCCACGTATTTAAGTCCCACGTATCACGTATTTCAGTGCCATGTATTTAAGTGCCACGTATTTACGTGCCACGTATCACGTATTTAAGTGCCATGTGTTTCAGTGCCACGTATTTAAGTGCCACGTATCATGTATTTCAGTGCCACATATTTCAGTGCCACGTATTTTAGTGCCACGTATTTAAGTACCATGTATTTCAGTTGCACGTATTTCAGTGCCACGTATTTCAGTGCCACGTATTTCAGTCACGTTTAGGGTTAGGGGTAGGGGTAGGGTTAGGGTAAGGGCTCATTTCCACATGCGAGGCACACGTCCATATCTCGCATGTGGAAACCAAGCCCTGGCGCCGGCACTCAGGAGCGGAGCTGTGCAGCTCCATGTGTTCCTATGCGGCCGCACGCTCCGCTCCTCAGTGCCGGCTCCACAGCTTGGTTTCCACATGCGAGATACGGACGTGTGACTCGCATGTGGAAATGAGCCCTTAGGGTTAGGGTTTTCTTGTGTTTTCTTGTGTTTTCTTGTGTTTTTCTATAAAAACGCATGCGTCTAAAAAACGCATGCGTTTTACCGCGTTTACATGCGTTTTTTCACACATGCGTTTTTTAAAAAAATGCATGCAGATAAAAACGCAAGTGTGAAACCAGCCTTACACTTTTCATATCCAAATTTATATTAAATAATTAGTATTTTTTTATTAGTATGCAGCTTTTATTTAATTTTTTATAACTTACCTGCAGCTGCAGCTGAAAGAAATATAAAGAAAAATAATGCAATTAATTTACATTTATAAAACAAAAAAGACTTAAGGACAAGGATGACAATTTAGTAACACTGGAAGAGTCAAGATGAAACAAAAGTTAACAGAAAACGCAATATCACATCTGTGTCCAGCATCCGCACTTACATGGACCTCGTGTACCGGCTGTGATGTGATTGTGGCGAGTTGATGGATTACTATGGCAGCAGGGGGCCTGTTGAAGTCCCCCATCACTGCCATCTTGGTGCCCCTCTAGTTCATCTATATGCTAACGTGTGCTATATAGAGCTGTACCATTACTCTATATACCACAGCACAAGCAATCAGACGATCACAGCTTCAAGTCCCCTAAGGGGGCTAATAAAACAGTGAAAAGTGAAAAAACAATGTTTTAAAAAATCTGAAAAAATCTAAAAAAAAATATACAAAAACAGAAAAGTTCAAATCACTCCCTGTTTTCCCCATTAAAAATAAGGATAATTAAATAGCAAAAAATAATAAAAAAAATACATATGTGGTATCACCATGTTCTATCGAAATTTAAAAATACTTAGCCTGATCATAAAATGCCTTAAACAAATTTTTTTGTCTCAAGTCCAATATTTTTCATGGACTTCCATGGCCAAATGTGATCCGGATATCCATAAAAAAACCTCAGGCATACAGCAATTTTTTTAATCTGACGTGCGAACAGCCCCGTAGACTAACCTTGTTCTGAGTGTGATCCGTTATTTTGGTTCATCGCACTAGGACCGATAATATGGCCGCACTCGGACCGAAAATATGGCCGTCTGCGCCTTCCCTTATGTGTTATTTTAGCATTATCCTATAACATTGCATCATACCATATTTTTCTGTAATTATTACTTACTTGTGTTCTGCAGAATCGCTGTAAAAATGAATAAAAAGAAAAAACAGAAATTGTTAGATCACATAATATTTATGATGACATAGAATATAATGCCATAATGGAAGCTCCATTTGTAGACACGTGTTTCAGGGTTTTTGCCCCTCATTAGTGCAAAGAAAAATAACTGTTTCGCTCGATTTTAGGCTTTTCACTGTTAAGTTTCTCTTCGTGAAGAGCCTACAGCTGGTATAGGGAGTAGTGATGAGCGAATATACTCGTTACTCGAGATTTCTCGCGCATTCTCGGGTGTCCTCCGAGTATTTTTTAGTGCTCGGAGATTTCGCTTTTCTTGCCACAGCTGAATGATTTACATCTGTTAGCCAGCATAAGTACATGTGGGGGTTGCCTGGTTCCTAGGGAATCCCCACATGTACATATGCTGGCTAAGAGATGTAAATCATTCAGCTGCGGCAAGAAAAACTAAATCTCCGAGCACTAAAAAAATACTCGGAGGACCCCCGAGCATGCGCGAGAAATCTCGAGTAACGAGTATATTTGCTCATCACTAATAGGGAGACATATAGGTCATAAAATGCTCCTCTGAGAAATAAAATATCCAAATGTCCTCTTCTCTTTACAGAGGAAAAAAAACAAGGTCGACTCTCTAATGCCAATGGTTGGAAGTAGCAATGATGAGGCAATGCTCACATTGAGTTTTTGGAGGCATTTGAGACCTCTTCAGAAAATTCTCTTTATTGGTTCGGAATTTCTTTTTTTCGGAATCAATTTTAAAGAATAAGGCCACATTCACGCATTCAGTATTTGGTCAGTATTTTATATCAGTATTTGTAAGCCAAAACCAGGAGTGGGTGATAAATACAGAAGTGGTGCATATGTTTCTATTATACTTTTTCACTGATTGTTCCTGTCCTGGTTTTGGCTACAAATACTGATGTAAAATACTGACCAAATAATGATATTCTGAACGTCACCTTATTGTCACGGGTGTGGCTCTGCATCTGACTGCAGAAGGTCTCAGCAGTTTCCTTTGCAGATTTCTTCCTGGGCCTTCTGACTGTAGGACCCAGTGGCAACCTTCCCCTGACTCTAGCTAAAACACTTGGACCAGGGTGTTTATAACTTCCAGCTTGTTGCTGGAAGTTCTGGTTGATATTGCTATTTCCATTTCCCTGTTGAGGCTTGGAGCTATAGCAGCCAAACCTCTTTGGTGTTTGGAGAACGTCATTATTTCTCTCTGAGTCTACTCATGCTACCATATATACTCGAGTATATGCCGACCCGAGAATAAGCCGAGGCACCTACCGTATATACTCAAGTATAAGCCGACCCAAGAATAAGTCGAGGCACCCAATTTTGCTACGGAAAACTGGGTAAGCTTATTGACTCGAGTATAAGCCAGGTATGTATTGTCTCCTTATCCCTATCCTGCTATGCGTGGCTCCCCTATTTTGTCCTGGTATGTGTGGCTCCTCCGTCCTGTCCTGCTGTGTGTGGTTCCCCTGTTGTATGCATGGCTCCCCTGTCCCGCATGGCTTCCTGGTCGTGCATGGCTCCCCTGGTCCCGCATGGCTCCCCCGGTCCCACATGGCTCCCCCAGTATTGCATGGCTCCCCTGGTTCCACATGGCTCAGCTCCCCCAGTCCCACATGGCTCCCCTGGTCCCAGATGGCTCAGCACCCCAGTCCTGCATGCTTCACACCCCCCCACCACCGTCCTACTCACCCTCCTCGCGCCGTTGCTGCATCTCCATTGTCCCGGCACGGCAGTTCTTCCTGTGCTCAGCGGCCATGTGGTACCGCTCATTAAGGTATTGAAAATGCACTCCATGCCTATGGGAATGGAGACGCGTGCATATTCATTACCTAAATGAGCGGTACAACATAACCATTGAGCACAGGAAGAGCTGCCGGCGCCGGAACAGAGATGCAGCGATGGAGATGCAGTGACAGTGTGAGGAGGGTGAGTATGATGTCTTCTGTTACCCGGCGGCTACAGCTGCAGCTGTCACTGTGCCACAGCCACCAGCTCCTGCTGCTGCTCCGCCGTCCCCCCTCCCCCACCGGCTTTCTGGACAATGACTCGTGTATAAGCCTAGGGGGGCATTTTCAGCACACAAAAAATATATATGGTAAGTGTTTCCTTGTTTGTTTATCCCATCTGTCCTTAGTGGTAGTGGGGCTTGACTAGTGCACATCCTGTCCTACCAGATGCAAGGCTTATCACCAGGGTCAGGCAGGGATTAGGTATCCTGCTCAGCGATAGATGCAGTACCTATATAGGGATGATAGGGCAGACAGGGTGATGCTAGATCTGCCTAGGGTTCTCCACTCTTCCCTTTCCTAGTGTTTGGTTCCCTTATCCGTTCATCTTGCACTTAGCCTTTGCTACATGTTGCGTGACACTTATGTAAGAGTTTTTATTCCTGATGCGCTCCTTGTTTTAAAGTTTCTTTTAATTGGACACTGCCTAGATTGGAAAGGTTTACTTCAGGATTCGCTTTAGACATGCAGGAGTCAGGAGAACAGTGGCATTTACACCAGGTAATAGAAATTACATTTATAACAAGTGACATATTCTTTTTAACCTCTTCACCACCTTGGGTTTATCCATTTTTGAGTTTCTGCTTTTTGCTCGCCTTCTTCCTAGAGCCATAACTTTTTTACTCTTCTGTCAATATGGTCATGTGAGGGCTTGTTTTTTGTGGGACGAGTTGTACTTTTGAACAGCACTATTGATTTTCCCATATAGTGTACTGGAAAGTGGGAAAAAATTCAAAACTTTACAAAAAAAAGTGCAATTCAACAATTGCTTTTTCTTTTTTACCACGTTCACTATATGCTAAAACTGACCTGCATTATGATTTTCTAGGTCATTACGAGTTCATTGATACCAAACATATACAGGTTCTCTTTGATTTCAGTGATAAATTTTTTTTGGCTATGTAATCTGAAGACAGAATGAGATAGTAGCTGAAACACAGATTTCAGAGATGTGTCTGTGGCACCCCAGGAGTTCAGGTACCACAGTGGTGCTGCCTTCCTCCCGGGGAGGTTGATGCCATGCCTGGAAACAAGGGGAATCCCTTTGGAAGGTAACCTTACATGCAACACTTTCTGACTCCAGGCCAGAAGGGGGAGCTCTGAACCCGGTTTCAGGGGAACTTCCCTATATACATCCTGGTCTGGAGGAGGAGTTAGTTCAGTTGGCAGCAGACAGTGAAGGAGCACAGAGGAGCTTAAGAGCTAGAGGAGGGCTGCAATTGGGCCCCTCTAAGCTAGAGCGCAGGAATCGGGCACTGGGAGCCTGAAGTCATGAGGAACTACAAGTCCCACGGCAGAACCACAGGGCAGGAAGCTAATAGTGACTTGCCCACATAATACCTGAGTTACAGCAACGATCAGAGCCCGGAGTTACCGTGTACAGAGACCCCAAGAGATGGCTCAAGTTGCCTACCATGCAGGTGGAGCGCCTTGCCAGGGCAGTGAGGTACTTGGTACCGGGTCCTGTCTCTCTTAAAAGGGATGTCACGGCGGCTGCGACCCGGTCCGTGGCCCTGGGACGCCAATAAAAGGGGGAAAGGTCTTTAAAGGGAAATTGTTGATGGTGTAAGCTGGTAAAATGAGTAAAGGACACAAGTTATAAGTCTTTACCTGGTTTACTGTAGTTAGCAGGCCACAGTCCAGGGTACCAGGCACGGGTGATGATATGGCCCAGCTGGCTCGGAGGCAATGAAAGATTCCCTTTTTCCAGTCGAGATCCGTGAGCCTTTCAATCTAGCGCTTGCTGTATATGAAGTCTCTGCTGCCTGAAGCTTTCTGCAGAGTCCTCTATTCCCCCTGTCCTGAGACAGGTACCTGCATGACTGGCAGCTTGAGCCTTTTTATTGGGACTCTATCGTGCCCTACGCTCCTCAGTTGCTGCTGCGTCTCAGGTGTGGTGTGGGCCAATCCCATAAAGTTCTCAGCCCTCCGTTTCTGCTAAGTGTCCTACAGTTCCACTAAGGCCTCGGGCTCCCGGTACCCGGTACTGTACTTCGGCTCTGAAGGTGCCCGGTCACAGTTCCCCTCTGAGCCCTGTTCCTCTCCTTTGCTCTTTTCCTCTGAAGCTCCACCACATACAACCCCTCGGGATATCTGTCCTTTTGGAGGCTGCAGCTTCCTCGTGGCTGCCAGGCCTCTCTGTCTGCTCTCTCAGAATTCCTTCTCCTTCAGTGTCTCTATCAGACTGGCTAACTCCTCCTCCAGACCAGGACATATATCCAAATTTGAGGTAAGCTCCCCTGAATCCGGGTCCTGAGCTCCCTCTCCTGGCCTGGATTTGGAATGTGTTGCATGCGGGTGCTTTACCTGGTGAAGAGAAATCCATTGCCTTTGAGCATGATATTACTCTCCCCGAAGGGAAAGCAACATCCCTGTAACAACCAGTTACCTGGGGTGTTACACAGGGACTGTCCCAGGACAGAGAGTAACCGAGGACCTTGTCAGGACACTACGGGCAGCAAGGGACTAGTAGTCAGCACAAAGTGGAAGGCTCCCAAACTGGCCTGGCAAAGGGATTTCTTCTTGTCTTCGGGCTGCCTGGACTCCATCGACACCTGTTGCCGATACCCTGGACTGAGTTCAACATCAGTAAACCAGGTAAAAACTGCAACTATGTGTCCTCCATTTATTTGCCAGCATTCACCATCCCTGCCAAACACACCGGGAGCCCTGGGGACCCCACTTCACCTGTGGGAAGCGTCACCATCTTTGCTGTAGCACCATCGCCCCCAGAGGACCCCTTTAAGCAGCGTCGGTCACCTCTGACCGAGAACCACAGGTGGCGTCACAAACTTTTATTGCTTTACAACTCCCTTTAAAAACGATTTCTTTTACTTGGGCGCCCAGGGCCACGGACCGGGTTGCTGCCACCATGACCACCCATTTATTTGTGACCAGACCCGGTACCGAGTATCCCCACTGCCCTGGTGGGCATCTCATGTCACTAATTAGGCTGTGTGCCGTTGTTTACAGGGTTTTTTGAAGAGTTTTTGGAAAGTGAAAAACTGAGAGGAAACTTCAAATCATTCTCAGAAATGCAAAGCTTCTCAAAAAAATGGACTTTCTCCACTGAAAACTCAGCAAAAAGACTTATTGTGAACATAGCCTTATCTTCTCCCTTCCTATTTCACAGAGCAAGAAAGTGGAGGTGATGAGACAATAATGGAGGAAAATCCTCACGCATTAGCAGCCATCGTTATGCTCGTTGCATATGGGAAAAATTGCTCCCTCTAGTGTCTGATAATGGGAAATCGGAATACTTGTTACTGTTTCATTTTTCATATTTTCACATAGGTAAAAATAAATAAATATATAAAGAATAACACTATATTATTCCATAAATATATTCCTTTACGATTAATTCTGTTTAGCTTCATATCCATGTCTTATAACAATGTGTCAGGTCCCCCAAAATTGGAGATATTCTCTGCAGAGGCAGTTATAGATGAGGATGGTACACGGAAGATGCCCTCCCCTAATAACACACAATTTAATATTGTTTGCTTTTTCTACACTATTGTTATATTTTCAGTTTCCTATTTAACTTATCATCCGTACGCTACAATTAAACTCCATCTGTAATCCTTGTAAGAAGAAACTTTTTGTCCAACATCCTTCTGATCTGCTGTGAACCTGATATATCATCGATAGTCCCCGCGGCTGCATGTGTCACGGCTGTTCAATACAAATGATCTTAGTAAGTTACATAACTGTCATGTTTGAGCTTTATTTATTTAAAAATTGAAAACCCCTTTCAAAATCCGGCAATGTTTTTCTTTTCTTCCTGCTCTTCTCTGTTCCTGAGATATGGCCTCTTCTTCTCAGTATTTAAATCTAGTCTTGATAGCCAAATGGGTGCAGTCACCCCTGCTCTGTTGGTGTCCTCTTGAGTACCCCACCCACATGGCTAACAAGACTAGATTTATATAAATGAAAGATGGGGCCATATCTCAGGAATGGAGAGGAGCAGAAAGAAAAGAAAGGCATTGCTGGATTCAGGAGAACTGCGGCATTTACACCAAGTAAAAAAAAAAATATATTTATAATCTGTCGGCAGGTTTTTGCTATGTAATCTGAAGACAGCAGGAGATAGGAGCTGAAACACAGATTTCAACAATGTGTTATTAGGCTGTGCTGTTGTTTACTTACAATGAAAGTTTTGTCACCAGGACATTATCACTGCCAGGACTAGTGCTCATGTGAGCCCTGGTCTGACCACACACCTTCTTCTGATTAGCAATCAATACACAATGTACAAAGAAAGTTGTGCTGTGGATGGGGGTATTTTTCGAGCTCTGTTACATCTAAAAACTCTGTCACAATCGCTGGACCCAGTAAACTAAGTGATACATCGCTGGAATCAGGGTCTCCTTTCCTATATCATGCTGCTCTCAGATGAGCTAGCAAATTTGCTGACAGAATCTCTTTAAATCATCATATACTTCTATACTAATACTTCTATATGAAACAAAAAAATAGTCAAAGAATTCTGAAGCGGAAAAGTAGATAAGATTTGAAAAATTCTCATCCACTTGATGTAGAATATTTTAGTATGAAAATTTACCTTAAGGCTATGTGCACACGTTCAGGATTTCTTGCAAAAATTTCCTGAGCAAAACCGGACATTTTCTGCAAGAAATCCGCATGTGTTTTTTCGTGTTTTTGACGCTTTTTTTCCGGAGCTTCGCAATGCATTAAATAGCAGGAAAAACGCAAAAAATCCGCTAAATTAATGAACCATGCTGTGGTTTTTACCACGATGCGTTTTTTTCGTGGAAAAAATGCATCATGTGCACAAACATTGCGGAATGCATTCTAATTGATGGGATGCATAATGTATGCATTTTTTATGGCGAAAAAAAAACCCGTGACAAATCCGCAACGTGTGCACACAGCCTAAGTGCGTGACAATATTTCCTTGGTTCATTGCCAATTTTTTGTACACCCATCTCAGGAAATGGTGTACCGCATTGACACATGATGACCAACTGCAGCGGTCACATCTGTCATCTGCTGACATCAGAAAGTTATCATTAGCATTTATCTGTTTTCGGTGGGGAGTTTTGTAAAAATAGATTTGGCTGAGTTTTTCTCCAGATTTGATGGAGAAATATTCTACAGCGAAGGTAAATAAAGCTTCAACCTCTTTGTGGGCCCCGTCTCACACAGCGACGCTGCAGCGATACAGACAACGATGCTGATCGCTGCAGTGTCGCTGTTTTGTCGCTGTGTGGTCGCTGGGGAGCTGTCACACAGACAGCTCTCTCCAGCGACCAACGATCAGGGGAACGACTTCGGCATCGTTGAAACTGTCTTCAACGATGCCGAAGTCCCCCTGCAGCACCCGGGTAACCAGGGTAAACATCGGGTTACTAAGCGCAGGGCCGCGCTTAGTAACCCGATGTTTACCCTGGTTACCAAAAAAAACAAACAGTACATACTCGCCTTTCGGTGTCCCTTGCCGTCTGCTTCCTGCTCTGACTGAGCCGCCGTACAGTGAGAGCAGAGCACATTAGTCTTGTCATCTCAACCCATTGTTCCTTACCTGACATTGGGAGGCTCAGCATCAGCAGGACAGGCAGAATCCATTGTGGAGCTTTGTAACGTCCCGGCACCATCGTGATGAGTGATTTTGGATATACCGTTCTCTCAGTTGCAACTTCTGATGATTTTCTCGAAGTCGTGCAATTATATATAACCTGTCGTAATCTACCATTATTGCCAAGAATAATTGTGTGTCGGGTAAACATGACGTTAAGGACAGAGTCACACCAGACATAATTATCGGTCCTCGTCTCTGGCAATCAATGAATTCCTCACATCTCCAGCCCCATATTATCTGTGCAGTAATCATTCTAGGTAATAAATATGTCACCTTCCTGCCGGTAAGAAATCAGTAATCAGGTCATTGGCCACGTGGATCATCGTAAGGGCAAATTAATGATGACATGGGGTTCTCAGATTCCCAGGAGCACAATATGGGCACATTTTGGCCTCAATATTACAACCAATAGTCCAGCTAGAACTGCCACAATGTGAATTTGTTAAATTTGTGTGATGTTGGAAAATCGATTTGAGCGAATCAAATGTGCCCTGATCGTCGGCAAAAGGCATTCTAAATATAAAAAAAAAATATTTGTACTCCCCTCATCATGACTTCGTGTTTGGTCCTGTCAACAATGGAGGCATCGAGGAATGAAGACAGAAGACTGAAGAATCAATCATCAACTTAGTGAGCGCTGGAGAAACATTTTGCTGAGATTGATAAAACTGAAACTTAAATAAAAAATTCTGGCAAATCAAATTTTTGGGAGTGAAATTTGTGACAAATTTGATTATCTTCAAATCTGTTCCATCATCTCTACTAATGACCCCAACTAGCAGCATTTTTTCTATGTTCCTTCAAGGCCTTAGACCCATGATCTGGTCAGGAGTAGCAGCTGTCCCCAGGCACAGGAAAGAACCCATAGTTTGCTCACAGGAACTGGCCCTTTTGGAAGGTTCACACATTTGCAGCCTTATTTTCTCGCCCAAATCCCACCTGACAATTCGTGATCTGCATCAAGTGTTGGAATGCATCGATCATAGTTGCCAATTTTCACTGCAAGTATAAAGACTACCATATGAATTGGACAGAGATCGAAATGCAGTGCATGGACTGGCTGGCGGCTCTCCTGTATTTCTATCCAGTTGTCACGTTCAGGTCAGGAGAGCCGCCAGCCAGTCCATGCACTGCATTTCGTTCTCAGTCTAATTTATACAGCTGTCTGACTGCACCCTAATAAAGGCCAATCCATTTGTGTAAAATTTTGGTTATAGCGATGCTCTTTTCTTAAACCATCCCTGTACACATATTCTCCACCTTACCCATAGGAATAAATAAATCATGTTTTTATGTCTATTTATTAAACAATTTATTTTTATTTATTTTTTTTTATTAAAGTGGGTGTATATTTTGCAACAATTTTTAATGTTCAGATGAAATAAAATAATTTACAAAGTTTTTTTAGAACCTTCCACTTATTGTCTACCTCCGATGCAGACCGAAGTGTCTATGGTTACAAACTACAAACAAACCTTGCTTAGTCAGATACTGGAGACATATATTACATTACTACTTTTCCGGATAACCTACGGACACTAAAAAGGTGGAGGGATGGGGAAACAGTAACTTGTTACTGCAGGATCAGAGGACAAACGGTTTGTCTGTGGTCTGTAATTATGGAAACCTGTCAGTTTGCGTTGAAGCTGGAAACACAAAACAACCTGACATTTTTATATAAAACTTTTCGCAAATTTATTTTATTTATAATTTTCGATGCATACTTGCAATGCAAAAGAAATATTAAGTTACTGATATGTTCTACATAAGAATTGTACCCAGGTCTCATTGCATGAGAAGGAAACCAGCTCATGCAATGTGAGGCTGCTGCCGTCCTTGGTATGGAGGAATGCACTCCCGTCCAGTGTGGCACCACGTAAATCCAAGTAAGAAAATTTTCCAGCCGTAGGTTCCAATTAAAATACAAATTTTAATTCCAACAAAGTTAAAAGAATGACATCCTAAAGTACTATCACGGGGAGACCGCAATAGAGAGTGGTCCCCTCTTTTTCAGGGGTCAGAAAATCACAGAGTTTGGCTACACGTATGCCTGCATTGGTTGGATCTGCTGTGCTTTCCAATTAGGTATGCAGTTTTTCCTTGTTTATTAGTTGTAGGTATTAATCTCTCCCGCTTGTCTTGTAGAGCTTTCCATCTTGAGTTATCTCGGTGTTTCTTATTTTCGCCACTCTCCTCTGGTATAAGTACTCACCTCTTAGCTTGGGTAGCTGCCAGAGATAGCTTGCTATACCTTGGACTTGGTTTGGAGCTGTGAGTCATGGAAAGAGAAGAGGTTTAGGAGTTGTCTCCAGAGATTGCTGCTTGGATATTTGTCTTGTGTCTTCCTTTTCCTTATCTCCTTTTTGGTCTGCGTCACCCTTTCTTTCCCTTAAATAGTCTGGGTGCTCTTAGAGTGATTGCTGTTTTCTTTTACCCTTTTTGTTTCCCTTTGTGTCCATATTAGGCTACTTTCACACTAGCGTCGTGCACTGCACGTCGCTATGCGACGTTGCAGCGCACCGACGCATAGTGTGGAAGCGCCGCACAACAAGGGCAGCGGATGTTTTACATGGCATCCGCTGCCCCATTGTGATGTGCGGGGAGGCGGGAGCGGAGTTCCAGCTGCGCATGCATGGCCGGAAAAGACGCTATCGACGCACAAAAAAACGTTACATGCAACATTTTTTTGTGACGACGGTCCGACGCAACATGACGCAACCGTCGCACGACAGTTGCGACGCGTGGCAATGCGTCACACTGCGTCGCTAATTCAAGTCTATGGAGAAAAAAGGCATCCTGCAAACAATTTTGCAGGATGCATTTTTTCTACAGAACGACACATAGCGACGTGCAGTGCACGACGCTAATGTGAAAGTAGCCTTATAGAGAAGGACTAACGTGCCTGCTGCCCCAATCACTAGCTAGGGCTGTGCTTAGGGCAAGACAGGGATAGGAATGTGAATGCCGAAAGGGTGAAAGAACCCATCTAGGGGCGTCAGGGAGCTCAGGGTTGCACAGCTTCAAGGGCTGTCCATCTAATCTTTCCCTATTGGCAGAGCTCCCTTTCCCATCTGTCTCGCCGTGCGCTGTCAGGCACCTTGGTGGAATGTGACAGGTACAGCCAAGATATGATTTGCGACTTTCCTAAGCATTTCAGACAAAATTTTGATTTAAATTGGAACCTACGGCTGGAGGAATTTCTTACTTTGATTTTCCCAGGTCTCATTCCCTGTACCCCCTAACGATATAGGCAAAGGAAAAATCCATCTGTTCTTCTCGTCATTGTTGCCAGTCAGGACTGAGTATCCTTGTGTTTTGTCTTGGCCCCTTTGCTTTCCATGGTCCAATTCCCCACGCCTGACCATAGTTTTTGTCTTCTTCTAGAAAAGATGATAGGGCCAAGCAGATCTGGACCTTATTTTTCTAAAGGTCCCATTGCAGTTACAGTGGTGCAATAACAACATACGCACATATTAGCATCGACAGAAATGCATTTTATTGCAAGCAGATGACACATATATAAATGTATGCAACATATTATTACAATTAATGAAAAGGTTAATAAAGAAAATATACAAATCAGTGAACAAAATAACGTAACAACAACATAAAAAAAATCTGCAGTCATAATGGAAAATGGGAAGGAAATAATAAGGTATAATTGGGAGCACATATGTATCGGAGCTGAACTAAAAAACTAGATAAAACTAAATAAAACTAAATAAAAAAAAAAAAAAACTACAGTAAATAAAATTTGAATCACTTCTTTTCCCTGTCAAAAAAAGATTAAACGATAGACATATCAGGAATCGACACATCTGGTAAATGAAAGATAAATATCCAGACACCACAATTGCCATTTTCTTTTAGTCATCACATCTCCCTCGCAAAATAGCAACAAGAAAAGAAACAGTCAGCCGTGCAAAAAAATTAATCCCTAGCATTGTTCCATCAACAGAAAAGGAATAACATTACAGAGCTCAGAAACCCCAATTTTATTTTTTTTTTTAACAAATTCTGATATTTTTTTAACAACTAAAATCTAAACTCAAATCGAAAAAATTGGAATCCTTCCAGAAAATCATTTAGCTAGTTCATTTTTATCGAACAATCAAAGCCGTAAAGATAATGCCCCAAAACAATGGTGGGACTGCTTTTTTTTTTTTTTTTTTCAGAGTTTCTCCACACTTGAAATTATTTTCCTTTTTTTTCTCAGTACACCATAAAGTAAACCCTTAATACAGCCATATAAAACGAAAAATAAAAGAAAGCTGTTGTAAGTAGTGGAGGAAAATACAAAGACAGAAAAACAACAACAACTGCAAAAATATGAGGAAGGGGCTCAAATAAAGAACTCTAACTTTTAATCTAGAATCTTATAATAACACAATATAGAGCCATCTAGATAACTAAAAGTGAACTTGTCACTATTTTCTAGTTATTCCTTAAAGGGGAATATTGCTGGGGCCAAGCATATTTGGACTCTTTACAGACTCCACTAATGTAATGTTTTTACATTTCAACATTGATTGTTTTTCCCCTTTAAGTTTTTTGTTAAAGAGGTTTTTCACAACTAGGACAACCCCTTCTTAAACCAAATGTTCGGTCCCAATAAAATAATAAAGCTTATCCCCACCTCTTGTGTAAGCGCCGTTCTCGTGGTGTTGGCACTTGTGGTCCTGGGGCTCTTGCGCAGTTTTTGTGACACGTGATTCCCGGCACCCAATGAGTGCTGGTGTCACTGTCTCCGCCTTCGGACAAACTGAGCATAAAGAGGAAGTAGGGCTGCAGCTGATCTCTGACTTCTTCATGTTCAGTTTGTCGAAGGCGGAGACAGTGACGCCAGCGCTGATTGGGCATCAGCATCACATGTCACAACACCGCATCACAGCTCCGGGGAGAGCGAGGGCCGACACTGCAGGAAACGAGTCGAGATGGGAGGTGAGTATAGGCTTTATTATTTTATCGGGGCTGAACATTTGGTTTACGAAGGGGTTGTCCTAGTAGTGGAAAACCCATTTAAGTACGTAGAGGGTAGGGAGGGATCATGTCATAGGAGCAGAATCAAATAGTAAACTATAAATGAAATCTCAACCCAAAAGAGAAGAGATACTGAAGGACTTGACATAACAGATTTATAACTGCACAGATTTCAAATACAAGTTAATTTCAGAAAATAAATAATATCATATCACATTGGAAGGGTCCCTAGCTATGAGGTTATAGCAGAATGCATCTTGATTACAATGTGAGCGTATACTGTATATGTACAAATATACATATATATATATATATATATATATATATATATATATATATATATACCTGAATATCACATGTGATGGAACTAATCTTGGCATTGTACAGGTTTGTCCCCACATTGTATAGTCCAATTATTTCTTGGTCTGCATAAGCCATGGGGAGAATAAAAGGATATTCCATCTTGGCAATCATCTTCTGTATTCCGGCACCACAATGGCTGAAAGAGATTATTAAAATTGTAACAACATCTACAATACTTTAACTGATTACACAACTATAATCTCTAAAATCCACTTAGGATCACTTATTAGGCACCAAAGCCATAGTAGCTTCTAGCAAGAATCAAAACTAATTTGGAAATATGTCTTTCTCTGAATTTACAATTGGTAGGGTAGTTGTCGACCCCATTACTGTACTGCACCTGGATTTGTATTATTACTAGGGTTGAGCGACCTTGACTTTTTTAGGGTCGAGTCATGTTTCACGAAACCCGACTGTTGGAAAAGTCGAGTCGGGCGAAATCGGCCGATTACTGCGCAAAGTCGAGGATCGGCCGGAACACGAAACCCTATGCACGTCAATTATTTTTTTTATTTTTTATTTTCTCTCTCTCTCTCTCTCTCTTCCAGCACAGAAAATTTCGTTTTACACATTCCAAATCGCTACTGCGCACAAGCGATAAAATGATGATAGGCGTGCATGCCCTAACCCCTATGTCATCACTCTGCCCACGCTCCTTCATTGGCTGTAAAAATGGCGCTAAACGCGTCATACGAAACGCGACTTTGGCGCCAAGATCGCGTACCGCATGGCCGACCCCACACAGGGATCGGGTCGGGTTTCATGAGACGCCGACTTTACCAAAAGTCGGCGACTTATGAAAATGAACGATCCGTTTCGCTCAACCCTAATTATTACCTATTGCTATTAGTGATGAGCGAGTATACTCGTTGCTCTAGTTTTCCCGAACACACTCGGGTGATCTCTGAGTATTTGTGACTGCTCGGAGATTTAGTTTTCCTTGCCTGCAGCTGCATGATTTGCAACTGTTAGACAGCTTGATTACATGTAGGGATTCCCTAGCAACCAGGCAACCCCCACATGTACTCAGGCTGGCTAGCAGACGTAAATCATGCAGCTGCATCAACAAAAACAAAATCTCTGAGGAGTCACAAATACTCGGAGACCCCCCGAGCAAAAAGTAGACTCGCTCATCTATAATTCCTATACAATCTTACATAACAGAATTTGAAGGCTTTATGTGTAGAAATAGGGGAAGTAGGATTCCCTTGAATTCTCTATGTGTGCATGATGAAAAGAAAATGCACAGGCTTTCTCTACATGTGCATGGTGGAAGGAGGACTCAAGGGTTTTCTTTATGTTTGGAAGCAGGGAATATGACTTCCCTTGTGTGGCTAGGGGACGCAGGAGTAACAGTCTTTTTCTATGAGTGGACAGGAAAAGAAAAGAAGGACTTACAGGCTGTATGTTTGTGAGACAAGACTTAAAAATGCATTTACACTGAAATATAATTGGGAATGAGCTTTTCGAGAAACACATTTCACAATAATCTTGCAGTGTAAACAGACTGCTGCTCTCTTGATGAAGGAGCAAAACACTTGTTTGTCATGTGAAATTATTTTTAACTTTGCTTAAAAATTGTTCCTGTCAGAACATCTAGCACAAGTCTGGCAGAACATTATCCTGTGTAAATGTGACGCCCGAGGGTCCTGGTAATCACAGTGGCATTGCTTTCCTCACAGGGAGAGTGATGTTACGCTTGGAGGCGATGAAAGACCTTCTTTATCAGGTACCACATTGCACACAACATGTTCACACTTCAGGCCAGAAGGGGGAACCCTGACCCTGTTTATGGGTGGCTTCCCTATATAAATTCTAGTTTGGAGGGAAAGGGAGTTCAGTTCCAGAAGGAGTTCAGTTTAGTCAGACTGTCAGAGGACAGAGAAGAGAGCAGACAGACACAGAGTGTCAGAAGGTCTGAAGGGGTCCTGTAGCCTGAGGTACTACAGCCCCTGGAGAAAGAGAACAGAAAAAGGAAAAGGACATCGTTTAGTGAGCATGAAGGAGAGTGAGGCATCAGGGGAGGACAGCTGCGAATGAGCTATCTCCCTATGAAGTGCAGATTACCAGTAGTCGGAACACCGAGGTTGTGAGGGACTCTAAGACTTACAGCAGAAATGGGCAGGACAGCTGAACTGCAAGTTACCTGTCTGCCCTAATACCCAGGAGATACAGTGGCATATAGAGCCCAGGTCCTGATAGAGACCCTATAAAAAGGCTCGAGTCACCTGTCATATGGGTTTGTGTCCCATCTTTATGGAGGACAGAGAGAGAACTGTGAGGACCTTATCAGATGCCATAGGCAGTAAGAGACTACAACACCACCACGCTATGAGGAAGGCTTTCATCTCCACCTGGTAAAGGGGAACTCTGGATTCGCTTCTAAGCCAGCTGGAACCTGCCTATACCTGTGATCTGGTGCCTTGGACTGCGGTTGCGTGAAGCCTACAGTAAACCAGGTAAAGAGACTGCACACCTGTGTTTTCTTTACTGCACCATTCACCATCTTCATCTATTCACCGGGAGCCCTGGGGACATACTTCACCTGTGGGAAGTTATACCATCTGGCTGCCATAACATTACCCCAGTGGACCCATTTAAGCAGCGTCGGTCCCCACTGACCGAATACTACAGATGGCGTCACGAACAAACTTTATTCCTAAAATCCCTTTAAAGACTTTCCCTTTTAAAATGGTTCCCAGGGTCACAGACCGGGTCGCCGCCACCGTGACATCCCCCAGTGAGTACCGGAACCGGTACCAAGTACCCCACGGCCCTGGCAGGCGACTCATAAACAGGAATCGTACTTTGGAGAACAATGGCAGTTTTCTTGCACTGAATAATCTCTTATACATCATTTTGTGCACATGTTTTAGCACCATCTTTGTAAATAGTCTTAAATCGATCGGTAAATGTTTAAGACAGAAGGTGATTAGTGCCACTGACCGCTTTGTGTAAATGGACCTTCATATTCTTTCTCTACTTGTGGACAGAGAACAACAGGGTTCACAGGTTTTCTTTATGTGTGGCAGGAGAAGCACGACTTGCAGACTATTTCTATGTCTGGGAAGTAGTGATGAGCGAGTATACTTGTTACTCGAGATTTCCGGAGCATGCTCAGGTGATCTCCGAGTATTTGGATGTGCTCAGAGATTTAGTTTCTGTCTCCGTAGCTGCATGATTTGTGGCTGCTAGCTAGCCTGAGTACATGTGGGGGTTGCCTGCTTATATTTGCACATATTTGCCGAAAAGACAGCTGCATAGAATCAAGGGGACCTAGAGTATGTCACCCGACAGGATCCAAGGCTGCTGGCTTGGGACACTGCATGTGAAGGCGTAGGGCAGGAAAGGCGGAAGCCAGCGCAATGAGATGGCCAGGCAAGTAACATCTGCAGGGGTTCTGACATGGTATACCCTAAATTACCTGAGAGCTGGCTGGACCACGGCCCCAGCGAACACAGCACCCCAGCTGGGGAATGTAACCGGAGAACTGTGAGTAAAAGTGTGGAAATTGCACCCTGCTGCGTCCCCTGAATTATTTGCTGCGTCACCTAACCTGCACCACAACAACATTCAGCATCTTTCACCTCTTAACTGCCCTGGGGCCTAGCTCTACCGTGGAGAGCTGTAACAACTCTGCTGCATCACCAACAGCCCCAGCGGTCTCTTTAAGCGAGTCGGCCATCTCCATATTACCGAACACCACGGGTGGCATCACGAACAATTTCCCCATAAACTTTATTCTGCTTTAATTTAATTTACTTTTATATTGGACGCCAGGGCCATGGACCTGTGTTATATTGACAACCCCCTTAAGAACCGTCGGACCCGGCCTGAGTACTCCACGGTCCTAACGGGTGCTCCACAAACACATAATAAAATCATAAAATCTTTATATCCAGACCTCTGTGTTTTCTTCTTTATACTGTTACACCCTCACAATAGCAGATCTGACAAGCTGCTTTAGGCTATGTTCACACGTTGCAGTTTTTCATGCAAATTTTTAGATGCATTTTACAGTACCAACAAAGTCCATGAGGTTTCAGAAATCTCGGCACACATTTTGGTTTTATTTTCCTGACCAATTTGGAAACTGCGGCATGACACTTCTTTCAGCGTTTTGGTTTTTTTCACCATATTTGCAGCATTTTTTTCACCCATAGGAAACAATGGGTAAGTATAAAAACGCAGCACAAAAAATGCAGGTATCAGTTTTTGCTGTGTTTTTTATAAACTTTATCAACAAGTATACAAGACAACAAAAATGCAGCAATAAAAACACTACAAAAGCTGCTTTTTGTAAGCAGCTTCTTTACGGCAAGGAGAACAGGTTTTGCCTGCCGGAACAAAAACTCAGCAAAGACGCAACGTTTGAACATAGCCTTAAACTGATGTACAGGTCACATTTTTCGCATACTCCAAGAAAACATAAAATAGAAAAACAAAATAAAAAAAACATAAATATAAAAATATATCTTTTACTTACTATGAAGATCATGCTGACCAGCACAAAAGCAGCCATAATGGACATCATGACTAAAAGTGCGATTCCCCATCCTGGGACTGGAACTATAAGATAGAGAGAGCGGCTCGTTAGCATCTATGTTACCGAACGTCTCTGCACTTGCATGAGAAATGCAGCCATAGGCCGGCGTCACACTCGGCGTAAGACAATACGGTCCGTATTTTACGGCCGTAATCCGGCCGAAATACGGTGAAATGTTCCCAAAATAGTGATCCGTAGTCAGGGTGTGTCAGCGTATTTTGCGCATGGCATCCTCCGTATGTAATCCGTATGGCATCCGTACTGCGAGATTTTCGCGCAGGCTTGCAAAACCGACATCTAATGGATTTATGTGCTCAAATGTTCGGGAAAACATATATACAGTATATATATATATATGTCATTGAGACACATATATATATATTCTGTATTTAGATTTCATTCAGCGCGATATCTGTGAACAGCCGGTAATTCAATTACCGGCTTTTCATTTCTCCTGCACAAACCCGACAGGATATGAGACATGGTTTACATACAGTAAACCATCTCATATCCCCTTTTTTTTTGCATATTCCACACTACTAATGTTAGTAGTGTGTATGTGCAAAATTTCAGCGCTGTAGCTGCTGAAATAAAGGGTTAAATGGCGGAAAAAATTGGCGTGGGCTCCCGCGCAATTTTCTCCGCCAGAATGGTAAAGCCAGTGACTGAGGGCAGATATTAATAGCCAGGAGAGGGTCCATGGTTATTGGCCCCCCCGTGGCTAAAAACATCTGCCCCCAGCCACCCCAGAAAAGGCACATCTGGAAGATGCGCCTATTCTGGCACTTGGCCACTCTCTTCCCACTCCCTGTAGCGGTGGGATATGGGGTAATGAAGGGTTAATGCCACCTTGCTATTGGAAGGTGACATTAAGCCAGATTAATGATGGAGAGGCGTCAATTATGACACCTATCCATTATTAATCCAATTGTAGGAAAGGGTTAAAAAACACACACACACATGATTGAAAAGTATTTTAATGAAATAAACACAGCGGTTGTTGTAATAATTTATTGCTCTCTCAAATCCATTTGCAGTCCCTCGCTTGGCAACATAATAAACGCACAAAATACATACCTTCTGATGTACTGTCAGGTCCAACGATGTAATCCATCTGAAGGGGTTAACTAATATTACAAGCAGGAGCCCTGCAATAATGCAGCTGTGCTCCGTGCTTGTAATTCCCCTGCGAATGAATGAAATGTAGGTCATTGACCTACATTTCATTCATTCGCGGTGAGGCGCCCTCTGGTGGATGTTCTCATGAACTGCAGCCTGGGAACTTTTTCCCACGCTCCAGGTCATATGAGGACATCCACCAGGGGGCGCATCACCGCGACTGAAGGAAATGTAGGTCAATGACCTACATTTCATTCATTCGCAGGGGAATTACAAGCACGGAGCACAGCTGCATTATTGCAGGGCTCCTGCTTGTAATATTAGTTAACCCCTTCAGATGGATTACATCGTTGGACCTGACAGTACATCAGAAGGTATGTATTTTGTGCGTTTATTATGTTGCCAAGCGAGGGACTGCAAATGGATTTGAGAGAGCAATAAATTATTACAACAACCGCTGTGTTTATTTCATTAAAATACTTTTCAATCATGTGTGTGTGTGTTTTTTAACCCTTTCCTACAATTGGATTAATAATGGATAGGTGTCATAATTGACGCCTCTCCATCATTAATCTGGCTTAATGTCACCTTCCAATAGCAAGGTGGCATTAACCCTTCATTACCCCATATCCCACCGCTACAGGGAGTGAGAAGAGAGTGGCCAAGTGCCAGAATAGGCGCATCTTCCAGATGTGCCTTTTCTGGGGTGGCTGGGGGCAGATGTTTTTAGCCACGGGGGGGCCAATAACCATGGACCCTCTCCTGGCTATTAATATCTGCCCTCAGTCACTGGCTTTACCGCTCTGGCGGAGAAAATTGCGCGGGAGCCCACGCCAATTTTTTCCGCCATTTAACCCTTTATTTAAGCAGCTACAGCGCTAAAATTTTGCACATACACACTACTAACATTAGTAGTGTGGAATATGCAAAAAAAAAGGGGATATGAGATGGTTTACTTTATGTAAACCATGTCTCATATCCTGTCGGGTTTGTGCAGGAGAAATGAAAAGCCGGCAATTGAATTACCGACTTTTCACTAACAGCGCTGCGTATTTCTCGCAAGTCACACTGCAGGTCCGTGTGGAATCCGTATTTTTCTCGCCCCCATAGACTTTCATTGGCGATTTTTTTGCGCAGTACGCTGACAAACGCAGCATGCTGCGATTTTGTACGGCCGTAGAAAGCCGTATAATACTGAACCGTAATATACGGCTAATAGGAGCAGCCCCATTGAGAATCATTGTGCCGTATGTTATGCGAGTTTTACGGACGTAGTTTCTGCGCTCTTACGTCCGTAAAACTCGCCAGTGTGACGCCGGCCATACACGTGAGATCAATGTCGGCCAATTGTCAGCTCTACCATCAGTTTCTTCTACAAACTCCATCTTAAACATTCACAATCAGGTAGGCTGAGCGCACATACTGTAATATTTATATATAAATTAAATATATCTATTAAGAAGAGATTAAGAAGACGAATTTCCTTGGGAGCTGATCTCGTAACACTATTGTCTGAGCGATGGTAGAATACGGCCCCTTTATAAGCCACAGGCGACACATGAAGATACATGCAGAATGCTCCACATAGGAGTGAGCCTTGGTAAGGAGGATTAATAATGTTAATATTAGAGTCCCGCTGCACATAGGGTTCATTCTATCGCATTGCATTTACCTGTTGAGTTTGTTGTCTGTGCACCTGGTGGGAGAAAGACAACCCTTTTATATTACTTTATAATGATATAAGTATTACTACTAGTAGTATTATAATAAGAGCAATGACAGCAACAATAATCATTTTGAGCAAAGATAAAATAAAGCGGTTGCTTTTGCTTCTACTACATCTACTACAACCACTATCACAACTACTACTAATGCTACAACTACTACTATTACTTACTGATGCTTCTGCTGCAATGTGTACCACTACTGCTACTACCAGTACTACAGCGAATATTAATACTAATACAGGTAGTCCTCAACTTACGACGTTGATCCGTTCTTACACGGCGTCGTAAACCGAATTTCAATGTAAGTCGGATCATACGTTCATTCAGTACTGTACCATAATAACATTACAGTACTGCAAACACTTAGCCTATCCAAACTCCTATCCTAACACAGTACCCTTCATAATTAGGGTGTTATGGCGTGCAGGAGACTCGTTTTCCTCTTGTAACCGGGTACAGTGTACAGTACTAGACTGTATTCTTCCGCCGCTGCACGTAGTTGCAGTAGTTCGACTTAAGACGCAAAACCGCGTAAGTCGGAATGAGGCGTCGTATAAAGCGTCGTAAACACGAAATGATGTAACTCGAGACCGTTGTAACCCGAGGACTAACTGTACTCTACAACCACAACTACTACTTCTGCAACTACTACTACCATTATTATCACTACAACCATTGCTATTGTCACTACTTCAACTTCTGCTGCTGCTTCTATTACAATTACTGCTACAAACGCAGCTACCATTTACTCAGCTACTTCTGCTACAATTGTTATAGCTGATGCTGCTACTACAACCACTACTAATACTGTTACAACCACTCCTACAATTACTACTATTACCATCACTACAACTTCTGCTTCTACAACTCCTACTACTGCTACTAAAGCTGCAACTGCTACTAATACTACAATCATTACTACTACTTCTGTTATACTACTACAACTATAGCTACTACCATTACTTCTACTACTTCTTTTGCTACTACTACAAATACTACTATTTCACTTACTACTTCTCCTATTACAAGTATTGCTACTATTACTAGAGCAAGCATTGCTACAATTACTGCTATTACCTCTAGCTGTAACTATTATTACTACTGCAACTACTGCTACTAATACTACTACAGCCATTACTACTACTTCTGCTGCTGCTAATACTGGTACTATTATTACTACTACAACTACTGTTACTGCATCTACTACTACTAGTACTACAACCATTACTACTACTTCTGCTGCTGCTACTACTACAACTACTGGCACTTCTATTATTACTACTAAAACTATTGCTACTACCATTACTTCTACTACTTCTTTTGCTACTACTAAAAATACTACTACTTCAATTACTACACCTACTACTGTTAGGGCAGCACGGTGGCTCAGTAGTATGCATTACAGCGTTGGAGTCCTGGGTTCAAATCCCACAAAGGACAACATCTGCAAGGAGTTTGTATGATCTCTCCGTGTTTGCGTGGGTTTCCTCCGGGTTCTCCGGTTTCCTCCCACATTCCAAAGACATACTGATAGGCAATCTAGATTGTGAGCCCCATCGGGGACAGTGATGATGATGTGTGCAAAACTGTAAAGCGCTGCGGAATATGTTGGCGCTATATAAAAATAAAGATTATTATTTCTACTACTACTTCTTCTACAACAAGTATTACTACTATTACTATAACAAGCACTGCTACAATTACTGCTATTACCACTATTACTACTTCTAATCCTACAAGCACTACCAGAACCATTTCTACAACTATTGCTATTACGACTACGACTACTATTAATACAATTACTACAACTACTACTGCTGCTACAATTACTACTAATAATAATATTGCTACAACTACTACTAATGCTACAATTACTACTACTACAATTTCTACTACTACTTCCACTACTACTACTGCTGCTGCTGCTGCAACTACTACTATTAATACTATTACTATAACAGTTACAGCTACAATTACTGCTATTTCCAGGGCTGCTACAGGACTTCTGCTCCTTCAACTACTACTATAACCATTACTACAACTATTGCTATTATCACTTCTACTGTTAGTACAATGATTACTACAATTACTACTGCTCATACTAATACTACTACAATTACTACTAATAATAATACTACTATAACAATTACTATTACTAATGCTACTGCACCCGCTACTGTTACAACAATTACTACCACTACTACTTCTCCTTCAACAATTACAGGTACTGCTACTGCAATATTTTTACTACTACTGCCACCATTACTACAACTATTTCTGCTACTATTACTACAACTACTAGTAGTATTAGCATTATTAATTAAGAAATGTACCTGCATTATGAAGACTGAACAGCACACAGGCCCCGGCGAGCAGCACCGAGGCTGTGGGACAAGAGCAGCCGAGCTTCATGGAGAGACAAAATCCGGGAGCGAGGAAGGACTTTGATATCAACTTCAGTATAAACTTCCCTCATCCATCACAGGGACTTGTCTATATAAGTGGGTGGATCTCCGCGCTGTCATGTTAATGGGGTATTATTGTGGAATCCGTCTTAATGTGGCCATTTATAATCTGTTGTACAAATATAGCAGAGCTTTATGAGGGAGAGGAGTAGCCGGCATTCCCCATGGAAAGATCATGACTTATTGAAGTTTTTACGTCCTTGTGTCTTGTAATAAATTCTTTGCTTCATTTGTAATAAATGTACAATTTAATTGTAAGGACATAAATATGAGCGTGTAATTATAGTTAAACTTTGTTTCCAATTTTTAAAATTGAATTTTATGATTTTGGTTTTATTGTCCTGTAATTACATGGTTAATTTAATTACAAGATGGATTTTGTAGCACAAAAACAACCAACCATGGTGCAGAGAACTCTTCAATTCTTCTGATGCTTCACACACAGTGCCGTAATAAATAGGACACGCTGGGGCAGATTTACTAAAGATGCCTAATTTTTAAATAGTGCAAACTTGGACTAAAAACTCTTAAAGGGGTTGTCCAGTCCAAATCGATAAATCTGCAGTCACTCTGCAGACTTATGAATACCCCAATGTACGCACTGTGCGCTTCGAGGATTCGCTGGTTTCTGAGCCGGGACTGGAGGGTATGTATGTGTTGTGTATGTCCAGTGCGCGCAACCATGCTCCATGCACTTGTATTGAGCAAGGCTGCGCCCTCTAGTCTGCCATGCCCACTGGACGGCCGCGTTCCTTGTTGTGGCTGGACTCGGCTCAATACAAGTGTATGGAGTGAGGCCGCACCACTCATACATACCCTCCGGTCCCAACTCAGCTGGCAAATCCCTGCAGAGCACAGTGCATTCACTGGGGGATTCATAAGTCTGCAATTAGACAGAATGACTGAAAACTTATAGAATTGGACCAGACAATCACTTTAAAGTGCGCCAAATTTATCACAGTGGCTTATACTTAATGATAAACCTAGCACAATATTGCTTCCTAAAGGGAATTTGTCAGCAGGACTTAATCTCCCATGTGCATGTGTACATAGATGGCTTATAATGAGGGAAATTTGGGTCAACGTGCAGGGCCCAAGGCTTCAGAGGGACCCATGGTCAGATTGCCACCATTATACTGTTTTGTGTGCCAACATCGGTGGTGTGCATCTTTTGGAGGAGAGCTTTCATGGAGTTCCACTTACCAGGCAATACAGAATAGCAGCGCAGCTCCAGAGGAGCTACCATCGCCTCTCCTGTGACGTGCAAGGGCGATGACATCACCTATGTGAGGGCTGAAGCTGTTTATAAGAGAATATGAGGGGCTCATGCTGTATATAAGAGGCTATGTGAGAGCTCATGCTGTAGACAGGAGGCTATGTGGGGCTCATGCTGTATATAAGGGGCTATGCTAAGGGCTTGTTTTTCAGGGTTTAGCCTTTGCCCCGTAGTCCCAGGTAAGTTAAAGTGTAATGCTTCACTGTGGACAATTGTAGCTTCCTGTTTTGTGGGAACGGTTTGGGAAAGACCCTTCTCTGCACCCCAAGATTGTGCTCAGTGCTGAAGGTCCATACAGACATGGAGGGGCAAGCTTGGTGGAAAAACATGATCATCCGCACAAAGTCTGGAACTCAGCGCCATTCAAGAGTGTGGATGGTGAGCTTGACCTTAACATCATCGTCTGACCTCATAAATGATTTTCTGGAGGAAGGGGCAAAAATTCCCACAGACACTTCCAAAATCTTGTAGAAATTCTTCTTGGAAGAGCGGGAGTTATTATATCTGTAGAGGGGCTGACTCCTTATTAATGTCTATGAGTGGACACCGGGAGGTCAGAAAACCAACCAGAGGTCTAATGTGGAGGAGGCACATACTTTTGTTATTTTTGTGTATATAAATAGCATGACAGCAGGGAGTATTACTGTATAAAGAAAATAGTTACAAGAGGAATAAGGGGTGCACGGTAGGTGTACTGTATAAAGAAAATAGACCAGCACAATGGGGCCGGACTGGTTCCTTATATTACTAGTCAAATCTATTTAATTAATAACATTGAAAAACTGGAGAAAGAACAGAGAAGAGCTACCAGGATGGTGAGTGGACTGCAAACTATGTCCTACTATTAGTGATGAGCGAATGTGGTCGGATAATGTCTTGTCCGATCATACTCGGGTGTTATCTGAGCATCTGGGCTTGCTCATATACTATGTTCATGTTCATTTGCTTATCACTACCTACAAGTGACAGTTAAAGGATCTGAGAATGTTTAGCTTGCAAAAAAGAAGGCTAAGAAGAGACGTAATAGCTTTCTACAAATATCTGAAAGGCTGTCACAGTGTAGAGGGGTCATCATTTTCATTTGCACATGGAAACATGAGAAGAAATGGAATGAAATTGAAAGGGAGAAGATACAGATTAGATATTAGATAAAAACTTTTTGACAGTGAGGGTGATCAATGAGTGGAACAGGCTGCCAGGAGAGGTGTTCAGTTCTCCTTCAAAAGAAGTCTTCAAACAGAGGCTAGACAGACATCTGTCTGAGATGGTTTAGTGAATCCTGCATTGAGCAGGGGTAGGATACGATGAATACGATCACCCCGGAGGTCCCTTCCAACTCTAACAGAGTTGACCTATTGAGAAAAGATAGCATTGGGTGTGTAATCTGGATGGACTGTCATGACTCAGCTGTCAGGTGACCCTGGACCGGGGGCTCCTTCCCTGTCCCTAACACTAGAGGGCACCCTAGCTCTCGCTATAGCCCCAGGATACTTCTGAAGGTGAAGATGCCGGGGCCTCCACCCTTATCTTATCTCCTGTATTAGCCCTCCATGTGTTCTCTTCCCCCACCCAGGGAAGAGGCGCGCTACCGTGCATTGCAGGACACAACCCCGATGAACAAGGCAACACAATCAAGGGCAAGTAAAAGTACCAGGCTTACAAATATTCACCCACATATAACAGAGGAATGCACTGGGGCATGGAGGATGGGAATAAACCAAAATAAGAGAAGGGAAGGGAATTATCACACAAACCCATGCAACAGTCACAGATAACTCCTCCAAACTCCTTCTCAAATAAACACCTCTTTTCCAAGCCATGCAGCATAATCTAGCTCTGACATGGGTTTCAATCAGGACCCAGATTATAAAGGGAATGGGAGTGGCTAACCAAGCTTAGCTGAGAGCTCAGACTCCCAGAGCTCCCAACATGGCCGATTAACCCCATTCTGCCAAAATAAATTAACACCACTTAAAAAGAAGGTGAAGTGAAGTGAAGTTCTTTTCAGAGAAGGAGTAGGAGCAATCAGATGCTGTGATCTTCTGGCTCTTCTCTGTTGCGCTAACCCCATGGCAGAACTCCCCCTTCTGCGAGGGACCTCTGGAACCTCAGGACCAGGTTTAGCAGGGTGTGCCACATGAAAAGAACGGATCACACTGGCCACATGAACATCAAATGATGGTACCCACATCCTCTCCTCAGGAGGACCGTAACCCCTCCAATTTACCAGATACTGAAGTGACTGATGAGCTAAACGAGAATCCATGATTTTCGCAGTCTGAAACTTTAAGTTTCTTTCGACAATGACAGGAACTGGCGG
Organism: Ranitomeya variabilis; assembly: GCF_051348905.1. Lineage (NCBI taxonomy): Eukaryota > Metazoa > Chordata > Amphibia > Anura > Dendrobatidae > Ranitomeya > Ranitomeya variabilis. The sequence goes on along the minus strand of NC_135233.1, from coordinate 375,012,382 downwards.
TAGCAGTGATGGTGTCGAAGATATAAGATATTTTTTGAGGCGAGATTGATTAAATACATTATGGATCCTAAAGGTGGGCGGCAAAGCAATGCGGAATGCTGCGGTATTTACGATTGCTACGATCTTATAAGGACCGATAAACCTGGGACCCAGTTTCCAAGATGGAACCTTCAACTTAATGTTCCTAGAGGGCAACCACACCAAGTCGCCAACACACAGGTCCGGACTCATCAAACGTCTCCAATCAGCCACACTCTTATATTTGGATCCCATCTTCCTCAAATTATTAGTAACCCCCTGCCCAACGGATGTAATAGGCAATGAAAAACATTCCTCTTCAGGTAATCCAGAAGAACAATTTTTATTAAATGAGCTGAACTGAGGATAGAACCCATACGCCCCCCAAAACGGGAACTTACTAGTAGATTCATGGCAACGAATATTTACTGTGAATTCGGATAACGGTAAGTAGGTAACCCAATCCTCCTGATTCTCAGACACAAAAAACCAAAGATAAGTCTCCAGATTCTGTTTAACCTGTTTAGTATGCCCATTAGACTACGGGTGAAATGCTGAAGAAAACAATAGCTGGATCCCCAGACGGATGCAAAATGCCCCCCAAAACTTGGAAACAAACTGTACCCCCAGTTAGAAACAATATCGGTCGGGATCTCATATAATTTTACAATTTTGCTGAAGAAAATTTGTGCCAAGTGACGGCTGAATAAAATCTTAATTTTCTATTGTTCTAAAAAATAGTGTATCTTTATCTAGCAGTTGTGTGACTGGTGCAATCTGGGTGGTGGATAAATAGACATGCTGCGGTCTGAAAAGACGCGCCGCATGTCCTTCTCCACAGGGATGCCGGAGACGTCTGTGCACGCATAGTGGAGATGGGCTTTCTTGAAATCCCATCCACTATGCTGTAACATCTGGCCACTGCCTTTAATAACAGTGGGAACATACCCTAATTGTTAAACTGGGACATTACAGGAGCTCTGGTCACAGAACCTCCCTCAGTGATATGACTTTTACATATACAAAGATTTACTGTAAAATGGCATCTAACGTGCCCAGGGAGCAACATAGAACCACAGATGCTTCCTTCATGATCTTCTTCCTTCTCCATAAAACACTTTACAAGACGCTGTAATTATGGGCAGAAGAAGTGAAGCTATTACATTGTGATTTCATGATAATTAAGGCTGAAGTTGAGATGTCTATCATCACTGAATGTGAATAAAAAGTGACTCATTGACCAGATTCATCGTAAACTAGACACCCATGTTGCTTAGTGCAACTTTATGTAAGGGGTTTTCTGTTACCATAATATTGGTGAATGGTGACCTAATATATCGATATTAATATCTGGGCAATTGAGTTTTGCTTCCTGGTGCCCCCACAATGATCAGCAAAATGGAAGGACTGAGGTGGAAGGACTTAAGGAAGGACTTAAGCTAAAGATGTATGTGATGAGTACTGTAAATAATTCTGCATAAATTCTGCAATCTTACTATTTGGCTAATTCTCCATAATATCAGGAGTCGGACTCTTGGTAGGCCAATATCCAAGATCCACATATTGCATAAACCTATAGTATTACAGCACTGGGAAAATTCAGGGCAGATGTTATGCACTGGGCGAGAGGGACCAAAGACTGTACATCGGGGGACAAGGTGGGGGGCCAAAGATTGCACTCCGGGGGAGAAGCCTGGATGTTATAAACAGGGGGACAGATGTTACACTTAAGGAAATAAGTATTTGATCCATCTTTTGCTGATTTTGTAAGTTTGCCCACTGACAAAGACATGAACAGTCTATAATTTTAAGGGTAGTTTAATTTTAACATTGAGAGATAGAATATCAAAAATAAAATCCAAAAAATCACATTGTATAAACTATATAAATGTATTTGCATTTTACAGTGAGAAAGAAGCATTTGATCCCCTACCAACCATTAAGAGTTCTGGCTCCTACAGACCAGTTAGACGCTCCTAATCAACTCGTTACCTGCATTAAAGACAGCTGTCTTACATAGTCACCTTTAAACAAGACTCCTGTCCACAGACTCAATTAATCAGTCAGACTCTTGCCTCTACAACATGGGCAAGACCTAAAAGCTTTATAAGGATGTCAGGGACAAGATCATAGACCTGCACAAAGCTGGAATGGGCTAAAAAACCATAAGTAAGACACTGGGTGAGAAGTAGACAACTGTTGGTGAAATAGTAAGAAAATGGAAGCAATGCAAAATGACTGACAATCGACATCGATCTGGGGCACCATGCAAAATCTCACCTCGTGGGGTATCCTTGATCATGAGGAAGGTGAGAGATCAGCTTAAAACTACACAGGGGAACTTGTTAATGATCTCAAGGCCGCTGGGACCACAGTCACCAAGAAAACCATTGGTAAATGGTAACACATTACGCCGTAAAGGTTTAAAATTCTGCAGTGCCCCCAAGGTCCCCCTGCTCAAGAAGGCACATGTGCAGGCCCGACTGACGTTTGCCAATGAACACCTGTATGATTCTGTGAGTGATTGGACGAAGGTGCTGTGGTCAGATGAGACAAAAAATTGAGGTCTTTGGCATTAACTCAACTCACCGTGTTTGGAGGAAGAGAAATGCTGCCTATGACTAGTGTTGAGCATTCCGATACCGCAAGTATCGGGTATCGGCCGATACTTGCGGGTATCGGAATTCCGATACCGAGATCCGATACTTTTGTGGTATCGGGTATCGGTATCGAAACAACATTAATGTAAAAATGTGTAAAAGAGAGAATTAAAATAAAAAAATATTGCTATACTCACCTCTCCGACGCAGCCTGGACCTCAGCGAGGGAACCGGCAGCGTTGTTTGCTTAAAATTCGCGCTTTTCCTTCCTTACGTGAAGTCCCGGCTTGTGATTGGTCGCGTGCCGCCCATGTGGCCGCGACGCGACCAATCACAGCAAGCCGTGACGTAATTTTAGGTCCTTCAGGATTTTAAAATTACGTTCTGGCTTGTGATTGGTCGCGTCGCGGTCACATGGGCGACGCGACCAATCACAAGCCGTGACGTCACGGGAGGCTGGACACGCGCGCATTTTAAAATGCGCGTGTGTCCTGCCTCCCGTGACGTCACGGCTTGTGATTGGTCACGTCGCCCATGTGACCGCGACGCGACCAATCACAAGCCAGAACGTAATTTTAAAATCCTGAAGGACCTAAAATTACGTCACGGCTTGCTGTGATTGGTCGCGTTGTGGCCACATGGGCGACGCGACCAATCACAAGCCGGGACATCACGGGAGGCAGGACACACGCGCATTTTAAAATGCGCGCGTGTCCAGCCTCCTGTGACGTCACGGCTTGTGATTGGTCGCGTCGCCCATGTGACCGCGACGCGACCAATCACAAGCCAGAACGTAATTTTAAAATCCTGAAGGACCTAAAATTACGTCACGGCTTGCTGTGATTGGTCGCGTCGCGGCCACATGGGCGGCACGCGACCAATCACAAGCCGGGACTTCACGTAAGGAAGGAAAAGCGAGAATTTTAAGCAAACAACGCTGCCGGTTCCCTCGGTGAGGTCCAGGCTGCGTCGGAGAGGTGAGTATAGCAATATTTTTTATTTTAATTCTTTCTTTTACACATTAATATGGATCCCAGGGCCTGAAGAAGAGTTTCCTCTCCTTCAGACCCTGGGAACCATCAGGAATACCGTCCGATACTTGAGTCCCATTGACTTGTATTGGTATCGGGTATCGGTATCGGATTGGATCCGATACTTTGCCGGTATCGGCCGATACTTTCCGATACCGATACTTTCAAGTATCGGACGGTATCGCTCAACACTACCTATGACCCATAGAACACAAGCCCCACTGTCAAGCATGGAGGTGGAAACATTATATATTGGGGGTGTTTCTCTGCTAAGCGCACAGGACTACTTCACTGCATCAATGGGAGACTTGATGGAGCCATGCACTGTGAAATCCTGAGTTACAAACTCCTTCCCTCCACCAGTACATTAAAAATGGGTCATGTCTGGGTCTCCCAGCAAGACAATGACCCAAAACATACAGCCAAGGCAACAAAGGAGAGGCTCAAAAAGAAGCACATTAAGGACATGGAGTGGCCTAGCCAGTCTCCAAACCTTAATCCCATAGAAAACTTATGGAGGGAGTTGAAGCTCCGAGTTGCCAAGTGACAGCCTCAAAATCTTAATGATTTAGAGATGATCTGCAAAGAGGAGTGGACCAAAATTCCTCCTGACATGTGCGCAAACCCCATCATCAACTACAAAAAAGGTCTGACTGCTGTGCTTGCCAACAAGGCAATGTTCAAATTAACCTACCCTTAAAATTATAGACTGTTCATGTCTTTGTCTGTGGGCAAACTTACAAAATCAGCAAGGGATCAAATAATTATTTCCTTCACTGTATACACTGGGTGTGAGATGCTGGATGTTACACACCTATGGGAGGGAGGGCAAAGGGCTGGATGTTATACACGGGGAACAAGAGGACGGATGTTATACACAGAGGGTGAGACCCTGGATATTATACGCCAGGGGAGGTGACGATAATACACTGTGGGCGCGATGCTTGATGTTAAACACCGGGGGACAAGGAGACAGATATTATACACTGGGGGAAAGATGCTGAATGTTAAACACTGGGGGGCAAGAGGCTGGATCATTTATACCAGGGGCAATGAAGGAGGATGTTATATACAGGGGGAGAGGGGCCAAAGATTATAAATCAGGGACGAGATGCTGGATGTTATACACTTGGGGTGAAGGGACGGATGTTATATATCGGGGGCAATGGTTCGTATGTTTACACCACAAGGGCGAGGCGTTGGATGTTACACACCAGGTGTGATAGTGACGGATGTTATACACAGGGGGAAATTGGGCCATATTTTACGGGATGAATGATGGGCAGGTAAATCTGGAAGTTCTAGATGCTGCTGGAGGGCAGACACATAGAGAAACATTAGAGTCCAGAGTTTGCAGCAAGGATATGATTAATAGCAGAGATGTATGCAATCAGGAACTTGCAGCAGGGATGTGATTAATAGCAGAAATGTATATGAGATGAGGAACTTGAAGCCAGAATATGTTTATAGCAGAGAATTATAATAATCAGGTACCTTGCTTGCAGAGACAAAGGTATAAATAGAAGCAGTGTTTGCAAAAATTTATAGTTATAAAGTTATAAGCTACCTTTCTGCACCAGAGTTAAGAGTGGAATAGCACCAGGATTCAAAGACCTGAGGTACCAAGTAATTGCGGATTGCTGGATTACAGACAGGTGTTTGAGGGATAACCTCAGCGTAACTGGGCCCTGACTAGTACAGAGAGAGTTGGCTGTAGGGGAAGGGAGCAGGCCCAGTGAAGGCAAAAAACGGCAGTCTATACTATATAAATAATCCAGGTCACTATGGTATATATGCAAATTCTCTACAGAGGGCAACACATAAAAAGAAAATCAAATCTGTGCAAACTAGAACCTGAGATACAGTAATAATATATCATAAACCACAAGCATTTAATAAAAATAATTACACTCTGACAGCTGACATCTTGTGTAATGTTACACATCAAGGGATGTCGGTTAGGTGAAAACAAAGAAATGCTGACTAATTGCAGGAATTAATGGCAGCAGCGCAGCTCATGCCCCATCTTTACGCCATTGTACTTTATAAAGCTCTGATGACACCTGGTGGCTCCTTATAGGAACTATGAGCCCTAACATCAAGTAGAATTACTCAGTGTCGTGCCCATGGGGTTTAATAACCTTGTAAGGATAATTTATTCTGGAAAGGAATAATGTTCTGAGGTGACATCTAAGGTTTATATGGGACTGCTTTAGAATTAACAAAGAAAACTATCATAACGTATAACCCCCCCCGCCCTTGCAGGATATCTCACCTAGGTAATATGTGAACATTTGGGCCATGTACGTTAGAGAAGGAATTATAGAAGCAGGATCCATGACAATTCTTCTACCTATCACATCCAGGCTAAAAATGACCAGTACGATTTTATTACGTTTTTGCCCAGTGTCCCCAGAACAATAAGTTAAGCTCTATAAGGGCCCTAAGTTGCACAGTCCAGAATGAGTCCTCATTATTGAGTCTAATGAACTCTGCTACATATACTTATTACAGTGGGAAGCGTCTTCAGCTCTGCTATATTGTTATTCCGCGCAATTACAGGATTTACTTTACCATGAAGCCTTTTATATTATAAAGTGAGCCTCCAGGGCAGTGGAAATGCAGGAGTTAATGTGATTACATTATGCAGAACTAATCTCACTCAGTTCCTTGATTGACAGATCAAAAGAATAATAAAATATATTTCCTGGTAAGATTGTGCCCTGCAGATGTGTTATCTCCGGAGATAAGAAGCCAAGAGCCAGAGCTGCAGAACACACGGCTGCCAACCATACAGGAAAAGCCCAGTAGTGATGGATGGGATGGTGGAGGGAGTGGGGGTGCTGGGGATAGAGGTGGTGCTGGTAAGAGTGGAGACGATAGTGGGGGTGGGTGTAGTGGCGGTGATGGTGGGGGTCATGTTGAGTGTAGCAGTGGTGATCGTGCTAGGGATAGAGGTTGGAGTGGATATAGTGATGGTGGGTGTAGTGGTGGTGATGGTGGGGGTTATGTTGAGTGTAGCAGTGGTGATCGTGCTAGGGATAGAGGTGGGAGTGGATATAGTGATGGTGGGTGTAGTGGTGGTGATGGTGGGTGTAGTGGTGGGGATAGATGTATTGGTGGTGGGTGTACTGGTAGTGGTGATGGTGTGTGTAGTGGTGGTGATGTAGGGGTTGTGGTGGGTGTAGCAGTTGTGATGGTGTTGGGTATAGAGACGGTAGTGGGGTTAGTGGTGGTAATAGTGGAGGTAGTAGTGGAGGTATTGATGATGGTGGTGATAGTAGTGATGGGGTAGGGGTAGCAGCATCGGTTTACGAGAGTTAAACTGTGTGTTATGGACAGGATACTAGGAATGTCCTCTCTCCTGTAGTTCAGAAATACAGAACACACACCATAATTATTAGGTGGTAAAGACCGCACAGATCTCTAGTGTCAGAGTACTTCCATGTCTCCTGACTGCTGCAGAGTTAGGCTATGTTCCCTTGGGGGTCATGATTGGATCCTGCCGGGTCCATGTCCTCTATGTTGAGGTCCAAAATTACTGAAGATCTGAGTTGTCTTCAGTCACAAACACTATTGGGGTCTCGCGGTGCTGGTGACCAAAATGGGTCCTCAGAAAATCCTGAAGAGAAGAAAATCTACCACTTTCTATATGTTCCAAAATTATAATATGGCCGTCTTATGTAATGAAGAACAGAGCTGATGTCATAGACTGGATATCTCCATTCCTTGAGTTATAAGGGCAGTCTGGATCGTCGTCCTGATTGTCGCTAACCCCTACTGATACTTCAGACTAAGACGAGAAACTAGTAATGACTAGGGACTATTGACGGAAACTGATGAGCTCCAGAAACACAGAACCACTGATGATTAGTGTTGAGCATTCCGATACCGCAAGTATCGGGTATCGGCCGATACTTGCGGTATCGGAATTCCGATACCGGGATTCCGATACTTGCCGCGTATCGGATACCGGAATCGGAAGTTCCCAGATTCAAAATTCCGAAATTCAGCCAATGAGAATGATTCCAAGTGTGGGCACATCCTGTTTAGCATGGAGGGCATGAAACTATTGGCAAGGCTGTGATTGGCTGCTGAAATGATGTCATGATGCAGTTTAAAAGTCGCTGGCGCCATTTTACGATCACTCTGCTGTGAATTCAGTTAGTGACAGGACGCTGTTTGCTGACTGAGGGCCAGTTTAGAGATAGCGATTTGCTTCTTTGTGCTTTCCAAAGGCTAATTTAGCAACCGCTGTGTTCACCTACTATTCACCTTGCTTTTGCCTTGTAGCGCTGTTTTCACAGCGATCTGCAAGGTCTGTGTGTGTGTGTGTGTGTGTGAGTGCAGCCCACTCTCTAGTCTGAGTGCAGCCACATAGGCCATCCATAGCTGGTTGTATTCAGTTCAGGGAGGGTGGTTCATTGCCTCATACTGTTCTTTTTTTTTTTTTTTTTTCAAGTAGTGTAGTCTGCTGCTAATTTATTCAAAAAAATCCTATTAGTGTCTTTCCACCCGTCTCCAGCTAATTTGTGGAAAAACACTACATAGGATAAAGTAGAGGAGGGTTTTTGGGCCTTGCAGCGCCGTTTACGGCTGTCTGCATGGTCTCCGTGTGACTGCAGCTCGCCCTGTAGTCTGTGAGCAGCCGTAGCCTGGTTGTCTCCAGCTCAGGGTTGTTCACTGCGTCATACCGCCAAATCAATTTTAATTTTTTTTCAAGTAGTGTAGTCTGCTGCTAATTAATTTAAAAAAATCCTATTAGTGTCTTTCCACCCGTCTCCAGCTAATTTGTGGAAAAACACTACATAGGATAAAGTAGAGGAGGGTTTTTGGGCCTTGCAGCGCCGTTTACGGCTGTCTGCACGGTCTCCGTGTGACTGCAGCTCGCCCTGTAGTCTGTGAGCAGCCGTAGCCTGGTTGTCTCCAGCTCAGGGTTGTTCACTGCGTCATACCGCCAAATCAATTTTAATTTTTTTTCAAGTAGTGTAGTCTGCTGCTAATTAATTTAAAAAAATCCTATTAGTGTCTTTCCACCCGTCTCCAGCTAATTTGTGGAAAAACACTACATAGGATAAAGTAGAGGAGGGTTTTTGGGCCTTGCAGCGCCGTTTACGGCTGTCTGCACGGTCTCCGTGTGACTGCAGCTCGCCCTGTAGTCTGTGAGCAGCCGTAGCCTGGTTGTCTCCAGCTCAGGGTTGTTCACTGCGTCATACCGCCAAATCAATTTTAATTTTTTTTCAAGTAGTGTAGTCTGCTGCTAATTAATTTAAAAAAATCCTATTAGTGTCTTTCCACCCGTCTCCAGCTAATTTGTGGAAAAACACTACATAGGATAACGTAGAGGAGGGTTTTTGGGCCTTGCAGCGCCGTTTACGTCTGTCTGCACGGTCTCCGTGTGACTGCAGCTCTATCTGTTGTCAGTTCAGCCCCCAAAAAAGAAATAAATAATAAAGTTCACCAAACACACCAGTTACACCACTTTACATTTCTGTAGGCCACATTAGCTCATATTAAAGTCTAGTCCACACTTTAGAAAATTAGTGTTTCTTATACCTGTTAGGAGGAGTTGCTCAGGAATAAGCACACAAATCCGTTAGTACTTTTCTGCTTATCTTTATCAGTCAACCAAGATGAAGAAGGCAGTGAGTAAGGCACGTGGGCGTGGGCGTGGGCGCGGAGCAGGGAGGGGACGTGGGGATTCTGTGCCTGCTGCGGGCACCGGTGACTCATCAGCACCCACTTTCACCAGGCAACAGTCGTTCATGCGCAGCTTTGTGTCAGAGCGCCGTACACCGCTGCTGCGTCAAGACCAAATTGAAGCTGTTGTCGGATGGATGGCAGCTAATGCATAAACTTCCATTAGTGCCACATCCTCTCAGACACAGAGCACTGGAGAGCAGCCATCTGTCTCTTCACCACCTGCCAAATTGCCCAGGCAGACAGAGAGCCCAGGACAGGAGCCGTCTCTACTTCTGTTCTCTGAATCTCTTGGCTTGGAAACAGGGGGCCAGCCAAGCAGCATTGGAGAAATGGAAGAAGAGGCAGGGTGCAGTGATGCCCAACAGCTTTTTCTGTCTTCCTCTGAAGAGGCGGGTGGGCCAGTGGCTCCGGTCACCACATCGCAGGCCGCATCAGCTGATGATGACACTCAGGTGCCACTTACTGGTGCGTGCTCTGCTGCTGAGACTACCCAGGAGGAGCAGTTGGGGGCAGAGGGTAGTGTAGATGATGAGGTCCTCGACCCATCTTGGCGTGAGGGACAGGAAGGTGGTGGGAGCAGCTCTGAGGAAGAGATTCCCCGTACGGCCCAAAGAGGGAGAGGGAGGGGGAAGACTGCGGATCCTGCAGCCTCCGCTTTGGCACCCGTTAGGAGCATGTCTCTTCCAAAAGCCAAAAAGGGCGCTCCCAAGACTTGCAGTGCCTGGTCCTTTTTTGACACAGTTGCAGATGACATTTGCTATGTCAGATGCAACGTGTGTCATCAAAAAGTCAAAAGAGGGAAAAATGTCAGCAACCTCAATACCTCCAACATGTGGAAACATGTGCGCAACAGGCACCCGGCGGAGTTAGAAAAACACACTGAAGAGGTAGGCCAACCAACAGCGGCAGCTACCACCTCTTCAGCTCGTGTTGCCTCTTCCTCTAGCTCACACGCAGCTGGTTCGGCTTCCTCCCAGGATCGCCGTGGAAGAACCTCTGGCCCTGTTGTCCAGAGACCCGCTGTAATTCCACCCGCAGCGCCACTTTCCCAGTCATCCACACACTCCCAGCCCAGTCTACAGCCATCGGTAGTACAGGCATGGGAGAAAAGGCGGCCTTTCTCGTCAAACCACGCACGAGCACAGGCTCTGACTGCAGGCATTGCCAAACTTCTGTCACTGGAAATGCTGTCATTCAGGCTGGTGGAGACTGACAGCTTCCGTGACTTGATGTCATTGGCAGTCCCACAGTACAATGTGCCCAGCCGCTTTTACTTCAGCAGGCAAGCCGTCCCTGCCCTGCACAAGCATGTGGAGGGACACATAAAACACGCGCTACTGAACGCCGTCAGTAGCAAGGTCCACCTCACCACCGATGCGTGGACCAGTCAACATGGACAGGGGCGATACCTTTCCCTCACTGCCCATTGGGTTAATGTTGTTGAGCCAGGTACAGACCGTGCGAGTGGCGCAGGACGTGTCCTGCCCACTCCAAGGATTGCAGGAATCCATTCTGTACGCATTGACTCCTCCTCTTACACCAGTTCCTCAGAATCATCGCTGCAGGAGCCGTCACAGTCCACCTCCACATGGACCCGTGATGAACGTGTACCTGTTACGACCGACATGAGCACAGCCGTGGCCAAACGTCAACAGGCCGTCTTGAAATTAATTTTTTTGGGGAATCGTAGCCACACAGCGCAGGAGCTCTGGAATGCCATCAAGCAGGAGAGCGATGTGTGGTTTGTGCCAGCGAATCTCCAGCCAGGCATGGTAGTGTGTGATAATGGCCGAAATCTGGTGGCAGCTCTGGGCCTCGGCAACCTCACTCACATCCCATGTCTGGCACATGTGCTCAATTTGGTCGTGCAGAGCTTTTTGAGGGACTATCCGGATCTTGATGCACTGCTGCACAAGGTCCGCCTAGAGTGTGCTCACTTGCGGCGTTCCAGCACGGCAAAAGCGCGCATTGCGGCTCTGCAGCGCCGACACCGCCTGCCGGAACATCGCATCATATGTGACCTACCTACCAGGTGGAATTCCACGTTACATATGTTGGAGCGGTTGTGTGAGCAGCAGCAAGCTGTAATGGAGTACCAGCTGCTTCAGGCGCAAAAAAGTCGCAGTCAGCGCCGTACAGACTTCACAACCACAGAGTGGGCCACTATGAATGACGTCTGCCAGGTTTTGCGTCCCTTTGATTATTCCACGCGGATGGCGAGTGCAGATGATGCACTAGTCAGCATGACTGTCCCCCTTATCTGCCTGCTTGAAAAATCACTGCAAGCGCTAAGGGATGATGTTGTGGAAGAGGTGGAGGATGAGGATTCACCATTTCCATCATCTTCTGGACAGTCAGCGCCACGTGGTTCCTCACAAACGCGTAGGCAGGGGACAGTTTGTGAGGAGGATGAGGAGGAGTCAATGGAGGAGGAAGACGTCCGTCCAGAGGAGGGAGTTACCGAATTGTCCAGTACTCAGTGTGTACAGCGAGGGTGGGGTGATGACGAGCAGGCAGAGATCACGCCTCCAGCAGGGGACAGCGTTTCTTGGGCAGTTGGCAGTCTGCAGCACATGGTGGATTACATGCTGCAGTGCCTGAGAAACGACCGCCGCATCGCCCACATTCTCAACATGTCTGATTATTGGGTGTTCACCCTCCTCGATCCTCGCTACCGGGACAACGTAGAAAGCCTCATCACACCGTTGAACCGGGAGCGAAAAATGCGGGAGTACCAAGACACACTGGTCAATTCCATCATCTTCTCCATTCCAACTGAGAGAAGTGCTGCTAGTGCATTACAAAGCAGCTCAGTGCGTCCAGGCAGTGGAGGAGGCTCTGCACAAAGAGGGAGCAGAAGCAGTGCCTCTGCCCAAGGCAAGACCAGTATGGCCCAACTGTGGCACAGTTTTCTGTGCCCCCCACAAAAGTCTACACCATCACAGACGGCTCCAGTCAGCAGGAGGCAACGGTTCCGTCAGATGGTGACAGACTACATGTCTTGCCCTCTTGCTGTACTCCCAGACGGCTCTTCCCCTTTCAAGTTTTGGGTCTCAAAGCTGGATACATGGCCAGAGCTAAGCCAGTATGCATTGGAGGTGCTGTCTTGCCCTGCGGCCAGTGTATTATCGGAACGTGTCTTTAGTGCTGCAGGTGGTGTACTAACTGACCGTCGCATGCGACTATCCTCCGATAACGTTGACCGGCTTACTTTCCTGAAAATGAACAAGGCCTGGATCTCGCAGGAATTTGCCACTCCTCCTCCTGATTAAATAATTAGGTCACTGTATACGTTATCCAGGTCTCCTGTTGTGTTCATCTTTCTACCACCTGAACTTAAATTCCTGGGCTCCAACACCGCCAGTTGAGGCTCAGAAGTGCCGTCTGCACAGTCAAAACATACGACCCAGTGTTATTGGGTTTCAGTAACGTCAGCTGATCCCCAGCTGTGTAGCCGGCAATGTGTCATGCGACCGCCACGCTGACACAACAACTGAAATGTAAGGGAATCTGTCCCCCCCCCCCAAGGCGTTTGTTACTGAAAGAGCCACCTTGTGCAGCAGTAATGCTGCACAAGGAAAAGGTAGCTATTTTTGTTTAGCTCCTTGCACACGCAGAACTTAACACTTATAAAATGTGTCCACTGATACCGTAAAACCGTCCCGGAGGTGGGACTTTCCTTCGTAATGTGACGCAGCATAGCCGTCATTCCTACCCCCCCGGCGCCGCGCACCGGCTCCTCAGCGTTGTTTTATTCCGTCCCGGAGCCTGCGCTGTTATGTTATCCCATGGCCAGGCACACTTAGCGCTGCCCGTCTTCTGGCATCATTTGGTGTCAGGATGGCTGCGCCTGTGCGGCCGTGCTGGCAGAGAGCCCGCCTCGCAGTGTCTTCTGATTTAATCCCACTGGGGGCCTGGGATCCATGGACATGCGCAGTGCATATCTGAACCTCCACCTCTCACTCATTTCCCTATGGCTTCTTCAGACTGTTCGGTGTCAGCTGGTCCCTAATAGCATGCCACGGCCGTGACACCGCACAGTCTTAAGAAGCCGTAGGGAGGGGAGTGAGAGGCGAGGATATGCACTGCGCATGTCCATGGATCCCAGGCCCCCAGTGGGATTAAATCAGAAGACACTGCGAGGCGGGCTCTCTGCCAGCGCGGCCGCACAGGCGCAGCCATCCTGACACCAAATGATGCCAGAAGACGGGCAGCGCTAAGTGTGCCTGGCCACGGGATAACATAACAGCGCAGGCTCCGGGACGGAATAAAACAACGCTGAGGAGCCGGTGCGCGGCGCCGGGGGGGTAGGAATGACGGCTGTGCTGCGTCACATTACGAAGGAAAGTCCCACCTCCGGGACGGTTTTACGGTTGCAGGGGACACATTTTATAAGTGTTTAGTTCTGTGTTTGCAAGGAGCATGATGAAAAGAGCCACCTTTTCCTTTTGCATCTTTTGTGCTGCACAAGCTGGCTCTTTCAGCTACAAACGCCTTGGGGGGGGGGTTAAAGGTTCCCTTTCGACTTTCTCAGGCTTCGGCCTACATTGTGTTCCTCTGCTTTTCCACCTGTCCCTGGGCTCCAACACCGCCAGTTGCCGTCCAGAAGTGCTGTACGCACAGTCAACAGTCCCTCCTCTGTTATTGGGGTTCAGTAACGTCAGCTGTTCCCCTGCTGTGTGTGTGGCAATCCCTCCTACCTCCTCCAACCTCCTCCTCCTCCACCTGCCCCTGGGCTCCAACACCGCCAGTTGCCGTCCAGAAGTGCTGTACGCACAGTCAACAGTCCCTCCTCTGTTATTGGGGTTCAGTAACGTCAGCTGTTCCCCTGCTGTGTGTGTGGCAATCCCTCCTACCTCCTCCAACCTCCTCCTCCTCCACCTGCCCCTGGGCTCCAACACCGCCAGTTGCCGTCCAGAAGTGCTGTACGCACAGTCAACAGTCCCTCCTCTGTTATTGGGGTTCAGTAACGTCAGCTGTTCCCCTGCTGTGTGTGTGGCAATCCCTCCTACCTCCTCCAACCTCCTCCTCCTCCACCTGCCCCTGGGCTCCAACACCGCCAGTTGCCGTCCAGAAGTGCTGTACGCACAGTCAACAGTCCCTCCTCTGTTATTGGGGTTCAGTAACGTCAGCTGTTCCCCTGCTGTGTGTGTGGCAATCCCTCCTACCTCCTCCAACCTCCTCCTCCTCCACCTGTCCCTGGGCTCCAACACCGCCAGTTGCCGTCCAGAAGTGCTGTACGCACAGAGCCAAACACCTCGCCAATGTGTTAGTGGGGTTCAGCACCGCCAGCTGTTCCCCTGCTGTGTATACGGCAACGTGTACTGCGACCGCCACGCAGGCACAACAAGTTAAATTTAAGGGAACCTGTCCCCCCCCCCCCAGGCGTTTGTTACTGAAGGAGCCACCTTGTGCAGCAGTAATGATGCAAAGGGAAAAAGTGCCTCTTTTCGTGGTGCTCCTTGCAGATGCTGAACCTAACACTTATGAAATGTGTCCCCTCACAGCGTTCAACCGTCCGGTAGGTGGAACTTTCCTTTGTCATGTGACGCAGCACAGCCGTCATTTTTACCCCCTTGTCGCCGTGCGCCGCCTCCTCAGCGTTGTTTGAATCTGTCCCGGAGCCTGCGCTGTTAGGTTACCCCTTGGCCATGCACACATTTTGCGCTGCCCGTCTTCTGACATCATTTGCTGTCAGGCTGGCTGCGCCTGTGCGGGTGCGCTGTCCGAGATTCAGCCTCGCGGTGTCGTCTAATGTAATCCCACCGCGGGCCTGGGATCCGTGTCCATGCGCAGTGCATATCCTCGCCTCTCACTCCCCTCCCTACGGCTTCTAAAGACTGTTCGGTGTCAGCTGATCCCTAATAGCATGCCACGGCCGTGACACCGCACAGTCTTAAGAAGCCGTAGGGAGGGGAGTGAGAGGCGAGGATATGCACTGCGCATGGACACGGATCCCAGGCCTGCGGTGGGATTACATTAGACGACACCGCGAGGCTGAATCTCGGACAGCGCACCCGCACAGGCGCAGCCAGCCTGACAGCAAATGATGTCAGAAGACGGGCAGCGCAAAATGTGTGCATGGCCAAGGGGTAACCTAACAGCGCAGGCTCCGGGACAGATTCAAACAACGCTGAGGAGGCGGCGCACGGCGACAAGGGGGTAAAAATGACGGCAGTGCTGCGTCACATGACAAAGGAAAGTTCCACCTACCGGACGGTTGAACGCTGTGAGGGGACACATTTCATAAGTGTTAGGTTCAGCATCTGCAAGGACCATAATTAAAAGAGCTAAGTTTACCTTTTCCAGCATTAGTGCTGTACACGATGGCTCTTCCAGCTACAAACGCCTGGAGGGGGGGGTTAAAGGTTTCCTTTCAACTTGCTCCAGTGCAGGCTTCGGCCTACACTCCGCTCCCCCTGCTCCTCCTGCTGACCCTGGGCTCTAACACCGCCAGTTGGGGCCCAGATGTGCTAGCTGCACAGAGAAAAACACCTCGCCAATGTGTCAGTGGGGTTCAGCACCGCCAGCTGTTCCCCTGCTGTGCAGCCGGCAACGTGTCCTGCAACAGCCACGCAGGCACAACAGACCCAAAGCTGCCGCCAGTGCAGGCTTCGGCCTACACTCTGCTCCCTCTCCTCCTCCTGCTGACCCCGGGCTCCAACACCGCCAGTTGGGGCCCGGTACTGCTAGCTGCACAGAGAAAAACACCTCGCCAATGTGTCAGTGGGGTTCAGCACCGCCAGCTGTTCCCCTGCTGTGCAGCCGGCATCGTGTCCTGCAAAA
The DNA here is from genome assembly GCF_051348905.1 of Ranitomeya variabilis. Classification (NCBI taxonomy): domain Eukaryota; kingdom Metazoa; phylum Chordata; class Amphibia; order Anura; family Dendrobatidae; genus Ranitomeya; species Ranitomeya variabilis. The sequence goes on along the minus strand of NC_135233.1, from coordinate 374,996,244 downwards.
GCCACGCAGACACCAGAACTGAAATTGAAGGGAACCTGTCCCCCCTCCCCCAGGCGTTTGTACGTTTTTAAGGCCACCTTGTACAGCGGTAATGCTGCATGTGTGCAAGGTGGCTCATAAACGTATTCTCCTCGCACATGTGGAACGGAAAACACGTCTAAAATGTGTCCTCTGTGTGGCCATTTAACCGTCCCGGTGGTGTGACTTTCCTTTGTAATGACACGCTGCAACCCCCTTGGTAGCGCTGCCCGTCTTCTGGCATCATTGTTTGGCTGCCTGCGCCTCTGCGGCCGCCCTGACCCACACAACGCCCCTCGGTGTCTTATTTCTTGGGAGTGCGAGGGTGTGTTTGATGGGCATGAGCAGTGCATCAGTTCGCCTGTCCCTCATCTCCTTCCGCCTTCTTCAGACTGTGCGGCTTCATGGCCGTGGCATGCGATAAGGGATCAGCTGACGCCACATAGTCTGAAGCAGGTGTAAGAACCCAAGCGAGAGGCGAACATATGTACTGCGCCAGGCCATGAATCCCAGCCCCGCAGTGTTTTAACTATGTCAATACACTGCGGGGCTGTGATTCATGGGCATCGCGAACCGCACCAGCCAACATTAAATGAGGTCAGAAGATGGGCAGCGCTAACAGCGCTAGGCCAGGGGATAACACGACAGCGCAGACTCCTGTACAGCAAATAACAACGCTCAGGAGGCTGCACCCAGCACCAAGGTGGGATTCTTGACATCTGTGCTGCGTCTCATTACAAAGGGAACTCGCGCCTCCAACACAGTTTGACTGTATAAAGGGCTAAATGTTATACGTGTTCCATTCAGCGTGTGCAAGGAGCCAAATTAAAAGAGCAACCTTTGACTTGTGCACCACTACTGCTGCATAAGCTGTGGCTCTTCTACTTTGTAACCCCTGAGGGGGGGTTAAAGGTTACCTTTGAAATTGGTTCGATTAGGCTTCGGCCTACACTCTGCTCCCCCTGCAGAGCCCGGGCTCCAACACCGCCAGTTGGGGCCCGGTACTGCTAGCTGCACAGAGAAAAACACCTCGCCAATGTGTCAGTGGGGTTCAGCACCGCCAGCTGTTCCCCTGCTGTGCAGCCGGCAACGTGTCCTGCAACAGCCACGCAGGCACAACAGACCCAAAGCTGCCGCCAGTGCAGGCTTCGGCCTACACTCTGCTCCCTCTCCTCCCCCTGCAGAGCCCGGGCTCCAACACCGCCAGTTGGGGCCCGGTACTGCTAGCTGCACAGAGAAAAACACCTCGCCAATGTGTCAGTGGGGTTCAGCACCGCCAGCTGTTCCCCTGCTGTGCAGCCGGCAACGTGTCCTGCAACAGCCACGCAGGCACAACAGACCCAAAGCTGCCGCCAGTGCAGGCTTCGGCCTACACTCTGCTCCCTCTCCTCCCCCTGCTGACCCCGGGCTCCAACACCGCCAGTTGGGGCCCGGTACTGCTAGCTGCACAGAGAAAAACACCTCGCCAATGTGTCAGTGGGGTTCAGCACCGCCAGCTGTTCCCCTGCTGTGCAGCCGGCATCGTGTCCTGCAAAAGCCACGCAGACACCAGAACTGAAATTGAAGGGAACCTGTCCCCCCTCCCCCAGGCGTTTGTACGTTTTTAAGGCCACCTTGTACAGCGGTAATGCTGCATGTGTGCAAGGTGGCTCATAAACGTATTCTCCTCGCACATGTGGAACGGAAAACACGTCTAAAATGTGTCCTCTGTGTGGCCATTTAACCGTCCCGGTGGTGTGACTTTCCTTTGTAATGACACGCTGCAACCCCCTTGGTAGCGCTGCCCGTCTTCTGGCATCATTGTTTGGCTGCCTGCGCCTCTGCGGCCGCCCTGACCCACACAACGCCCCTCGGTGTCTTATTTCTTGGGAGTGCGAGGGTGTGTTTGATGGGCATGAGCAGTGCATCAGTTCGCCTGTCCCTCATCTCCTTCCGCCTTCTTCAGACTGTGCGGCTTCATGGCCGTGGCATGCGATAAGGGATCAGCTGACGCCACATAGTCTGAAGCAGGTGTAAGAACCCAAGCGAGAGGCGAACATATGTACTGCGCCAGGCCATGAATCCCAGCCCCGCAGTGTTTTAACTATGTCAATACACTGCGGGGCTGTGATTCATGGGCATCGCGAACCGCACCAGCCAACATTAAATGAGGTCAGAAGATGGGCAGCGCTAACAGCGCTAGGTCAGGGGATAACACGACAGCGCAGACTCCTGTACAGCAAATAACAACGCTCAGGAGGCTGCACCCAGCACCAAGGTGGGATTCTTGACATCTGTGCTGCGTCTCATTACAAAGGGAACTCGCGCCTCCAACACAGTTTGACTGTATAAAGGGCTAAATGTTACACGTGTTCCATTCAGCGTGTGCAAGGAGCCAAATTAAAAGAGCAACCTTTGACTTGTGCACCACTACTGCTGCATAAGCTGTGGCTCTTCTACTTTGTAACCCCTGAGGGGGGGTTAAAGGTTACCTTTGAAATTGGTTCGATTAGGCTTCGGCCTACACTCTGCTCCCCCTGCAGAGCCCGGGCTCCAACACCGCCAGTTGGGGCCCGGTACTGCTAGCTGCACAGAGAAAAACACCTCGCCAATGTGTCAGTGGGGTTCAGCACCGCCAGCTGTTCCCCTGCTGTGCAGCCGGCAACGTGTCCTGCAACAGCCACGCAGGCACAACAGACCCAAAGCTGCCGCCAGTGCAGGCTTCGGCCTACACTCTGCTCCCTCTCCTCCCCCTGCAGAGCCCGGGCTCCAACACCGCCAGTTGGGGCCCGGTACTGCTAGCTGCACAGAGAAAAACACCTCGCCAATGTGTCAGTGGGGTTCAGCACCGCCAGCTGTTCCCCTGCTGTGCAGCCGGCAACGTGTCCTGCAACAGCCACGCAGGCACAACAGACCCAAAGCTGCCGCCAGTGCAGGCTTCGGCCTACACTCTGCTCCCTCTCCTCCTCCTGCTGACCCCGGGCTCCAACACCGCCAGTTGGGGCCCGGTACTGCTAGCTGCACAGAGAAAAACACCTCGCCAATGTGTCAGTGGGGTTCAGCACCGCCAGCTGTTCCCCTGCTGTGCAGCCGGCATCGTGTCCTGCAAAAGCCACGCAGACACCAGAACTGAAATTGAAGGGAACCTGTCCCCCCTCCCCCAGGCGTTTGTACGTTTTTAAGGCCACCTTGTACAGCGGTAATGCTGCATGTGTGCAAGGTGGCTCATAAACGTATTCTCCTCGCACATGTGGAACGGAAAACACGTCTAAAATGTGTCCTCTGTGTGACCATTTAACCGTCCCGGTGGTGTGACTTTCCTTTGTAATGACACGCTGCAACCCCCTTGGTAGCGCTGCCCGTCTTCTGGCATCATTGTTTGGCTGCCTGCGCCTCTGCGGCCGCCCTGACCCACACAACGCCCCTCGGTGTCTTATTTCTTGGGAGTGCGAGGGTGTGTTTGATGGGCATGAGCAGTGCATCAGTTCGCCTGTCCCTCATCTCCTTCCGCCTTCTTCAGACTGTGCGGCTTCATGGCCGTGGCATGCGATAAGGGATCAGCTGACGCCACATAGTCTGAAGCAGGTGTAAGAACCCAAGCGAGAGGCGAACATATGTACTGCGCCAGGCCATGAATCCCAGCCCCGCAGTGTTTTAACTATGTCAATACACTGCGGGGCTGTGATTCATGGGCATCGCGAACCGCACCAGCCAACATTAAATGAGGTCAGAAGATGGGCAGCGCTAACAGCGCTAGGCCAGGGGATAACACGACAGCGCAGACTCCTGTACAGCAAATAACAACGCTCAGGAGGCTGCACCCAGCACCAAGGTGGGATTCTTGACATCTGTGCTGCGTCTCATTACAAAGGGAACTCGCGCCTCCAACACAGTTTGACTGTATAAAGGGCTAAATGTTACACGTGTTCCATTCAGCGTGTGCAAGGAGCCAAATTAAAAGAGCAACCTTTGACTTGTGCACCACTACTGCTGCATAAGCTGTGGCTCTTCTACTTTGTAACCCCTGAGGGGGGGTTAAAGGTTACCTTTGAAATTGGTTCGATTAGGCTTCGGCCTACACTCTGCTCCCCCTGCAGAGCCCGGGCTCCAACACCGCCAGTTGGGGCCCGGTACTGCTAGCTGCACAGAGAAAAACACCTCGCCAATGTGTCAGTGGGGTTCAGCACCGCCAGCTGTTCCCCTGCTGTGCAGCCGGCAACGTGTCCTGCAACAGCCACGCAGGCACAACAGACCCAAAGCTGCCGCCAGTGCAGGCTTCGGCCTACACTCTGCTCCCTCTCCTCCTCCTGCTGACCCCGGGCTCCAACACCGCCAGTTGGGGCCCGGTACTGCTAGCTGCACAGAGAAAAACACCTCGCCAATGTGTCAGTGGGGTTCAGCACCGCCAGCTGTTCCCCTGCTGTGCAGCCGGCATCGTGTCCTGCAAAAGCCACGCAGACACCAGAACTGAAATTGAAGGGAACCTGTCCCCCCTCCCCCAGGCGTTTGTACGTTTTTAAGGCCACCTTGTACAGCGGTAATGCTGCATGTGTGCAAGGTGGCTCATAAACGTATTCTCCTCGCACATGTGGAACGGAAAACACGTCTAAAATGTGTCCTCTGTGTGACCATTTAACCGTCCCGGTGGTGTGACTTTCCTTTGTAATGACACGCTGCAACCCCCTTGGTAGCGCTGCCCGTCTTCTGGCATCATTGTTTGGCTGCCTGCGCCTCTGCGGCCGCCCTGACCCACACAACGCCCCTCGGTGTCTTATTTCTTGGGAGTGCGAGGGTGTGTTTGATGGGCATGAGCAGTGCATCAGTTCGCCTGTCCCTCATCTCCTTCCGCCTTCTTCAGACTGTGCGGCTTCATGGCCGTGGCATGTGATAAGGGATCAGCTGACGCCACATAGTCTGAAGCAGGTGTAAGAACCCAAGCGAGAGGCGAACATATGTACTGCGCCAGGCCATGAATCCCAGCCCCGCAGTGTTTTAACTATGTCAATACACTGCGGGGCTGTGATTCATGGGCATCGCGAACCGCACCAGCCAACATTAAATGAGGTCAGAAGATGGGCAGCGCTAACAGCGCTAGGCCAGGGGATAACACGACAGCGCAGACTCCTGTACAGCAAATAACAACGCTCAGGAGGCTGCACCCAGCACCAAGGTGGGATTCTTGACATCTGTGCTGCGTCTCATTACAAAGGGAACTCGCGCCTCCAACACAGTTTGACTGTATAAAGGGCTAAATGTTATACGTGTTCCATTCAGCGTGTGCAAGGAGCCAAATTAAAAGAGCAACCTTTGACTTGTGCACCACTACTGCTGCATAAGCTGTGGCTCTTCTACTTTGTAACCCCTGAGGGGGGGGTTAAAGGTTACCTTTGAAATTGGTTCGATTAGGCTTCGGCCTACACTCTGCTCCCCCTGCAGAGCCCGGGCTCCAACACCGCCAGTTGGGGCCCGGTACTGCTAGCTGCACAGAGAAAAACACCTCGCCAATGTGTCAGTGGGGTTCAGCACCGCCAGCTGTTCCCCTGCTGTGCAGCCGGCAACGTGTCCTGCAACAGCCACGCAGGCACAACAGACCCAAAGCTGCCGCCAGTGCAGGCTTCGGCCTACACTCTGCTCCCTCTCCTCCTCCTGCTGACCCCGGGCTCCAACACCGCCAGTTGGGGCCCGGTACTGCTAGCTGCACAGAGAAAAACACCTCGCCAATGTGTCAGTGGGGTTCAGCACCGCCAGCTGTTCCCCTGCTGTGCAGCCGGCATCGTGTCCTGCAAAAGCCACGCAGACACTTGCTCTTGTACCTTCTGCTCCCCATCCTGGTTCCAGTACCGTCAGCTGGTTCCGGGCAGAGCCTTTGGCTTAGGTGCCTCCCTCTGGGTATCCGAGTTCCACCAACGTCAGGTGGTCCTTGGTAGTGCTTTCAGGCACGGGTACCTCCTGCTTAGTAACCGGGTTCCAGTAACGTCAGCTGGTCCTCGGTAGTTCCATTGGCTCTTGGACCTTCGGCTACCCATCCGGGTTCCAGCACCGTCAGCTGGTTCTCGGCACTGTCTTTTGCTCTTGTACCTTCTGCTCCCCATCCTGGTTCCAGTACCGTCAGCTGGTTCCGGGCAGAGCCTTTGGCTTAGGTGCCTCCCTCTGGGTATCCGAGTTCCACCAACGTCAGGTGGTCCTTGGTAGTGCTTTCAGGCACGGGTACCTCCTGCTTAGTAACCGGGTTCCAGTAACGTCAGCTGGTCCTCGGTAGTTCCATTGGCTCTTGGACCTTCGGCTACCCATCCGGGTTCCAGCACCGTCAGCTGGTTCTCGGCATTTTCTCAGCCTTCTTGTACCTTCTGCTACATTTCCAAGTTCAAGAGACTAAACACGATGACCCGGAAGAACACCCCTAAGATGACGACGACACCAGAGACGACAACCACCGTGATGACGACGACCCTGGAGACGATGACCCTGAAGACCACCGTGATGACGACGACCCCGGAGACGACGACCCTGAAGACCACCCCGATGACGATGACCCGGGAGACGACGACCCTGGAGACGACGACCCTGGAGACGACGACGACCTGGAAGACCGAGAAGCAGAAGAACAAGAGGCTGCAGAACAAAGAGCAGAAGAACATTAAGCATAACACTAAATATCAGAGCAAAAAATATTATCTAAATTATAAGCAGAAGAAGACTAAGCAGTGTATGGGGGTGAGTCCGTTCCTCCTCGTGGTGACCCTGGATAAAGCCTGATGCTGCAGGCCAAACTGAACGCGGACAAATGTAACTGTTTTGTGACAGGCAGAACGGAAGGTGTAATCTTCAAACTTTTATAGATAACAACTACAGGAATGCCTGTCACAAATAAGAATATGATGAAGAAGTAGAATATGATGAAGATAATAGTAAAATAAAAAGAATATGAACAATGTAACCCAAAAAATAATAGGTAGAAGATGAAGAAGAAGATGAATAAGGTGAAGAAGTTGATGTCAAAGAAGCTGATGATGAGGATAATGAAGAAGAAAGCGTGGGAGAAGAAAAAAAGAAGGTGAAGGGCGTTGAAGTAGTGAAACATCAATATGTGGCATAAAAAAAAAAAAAAAATTAACATAGTCAAATTCTTTCTAACGCCGAACGTCATCCAAAAAAAAAAAAATCCTGCTATTCTATTACATTGGGCTAAACCTCTGTGCCTTTAATGTCTCCGCCACGTCCCCCAATACATCCTACATTATTCTTAGTTGTTTTCCTTCATGTAGAATGAACCTACAAGTGTATAAAGGGTTTATTTTAATTCCGATATTTTCGTCCCATTGACTTGCATTGGGATCGGGTATCGGTATCGGATTGGATCCGATATTTTGACGGTATCGGCCGATACTTTCCGATACCGATACTTTCCGATATCGGAAAGTATCGCTCAACACTACTGATGATCCTTCAAGGAGATGTTGTGGAGCTCATGCATCAGTACACGGGCCTTGTTTGCTAATTGTCATCTCACTGTGTATCTATAGAATATCTGTGTAATTATCCATGATCATGAGCGATCATCAACATATGGAAAGGTTTGTTATTTGGGTGGATGTGTTATTATGACTTTGTCAGGTTGAGACCCGTCACCAAACCTGGAGAACCAGATTGTAGGTGTGGAAACCAGCGTACACGGCAGATCGTCATAGTATCTCCCAAAGAAAATTACTAATGGAGTCATGTGCTCACACACACACCGTAAAGAGGAATGTTGGGAACTTATCTCCACCTCATTACAGAAATATTCTGTCTGTCATAAAATGTGTGTATTTTCTCTTATCACTGATTGACTATCAATGACGAGTTTTTAATGACTCAGCAGTGGAAAAGTTTTAATACAGGCCATGATCTATCTACACTCAGACCCCTTTCATTTCACTCTTTGTTTCATTGCAGCCATTTGGTAAATTCAAAAAACTTCACTTTTCTTCTCATTAATGTACAATCTGCACCCCATCTTGACTGAAAAAAACAGAAATGTAGACATTTTTACAAATTTAGTAAAAAAGAAAAACTGAAATATTACATGGGTCATAAGTAGTGTTGAGCGATACCTTCCGATATTTGAAAGTATCGGTATCAGATAGTATCGGCCGATATCCGAAAAATATCGGATATCGCCGATACCGATACCGGATACCAATACAAGTCAATGGGACACAAATATCGGAAGGTATCCTGGATGGTTCCCAGGGTCTGAAGGAGAGGAAACTCTCCTTCAGGCCCTGGGATCCATATTCATGTGTAAAATAATGAATAAAAATAAAAAATAGGGATATACTCACCCCTCCGGCGGCCCCTGGACCTTAGCGCTGTAACCGGCAGCCTCCGTTCCTAAGAATGAGTGCGAGAAGGACTTTCGATGACGTCAAGGCTTGTGATTGGTCGCGTGACCGCTCATGTGACCGCTCACGCGACCAATCACAAGCCGCGACGTCATCGAAGGTCCTTCACTCGCTCATTCTTAGGAAGGGAGGCTGCCGGTTGCAGCGGTTACAACCAGGGCGCGTCCGAGGGTGAGTATATCCATATTTTTTATTTTTATTCTTTATTTTACACATGAATATGCCTCCCGATACCGATTCCCGATATCGCAAAAATATCGGAACTTGGTATCGGAATTCCGATACCGCAAATATCGTCCGATACCCGATACTTGCGGTATCGGAATGCTCAACACTAGTCATAAGTATTCAGACCCTTTGCTCAGACACTCATATTTAAGTCACATGCTGTCCAGTTTCTTGTGATCCTCCTTGAGATGGTTCTACTTCTTCATTGGAGTCCAGCTGTGTTTAATTAAACTGATAGCACCCGATTTGGAAAGGCACACACCTGTCTATATAAGACCTCACAGCTCACAGTGCATGTCAGACCAAATGAGAACCATGAGGTAAAATGAACTGGCCAAGGAGCTCAGAGACAGGATTGTGGCATGGCACAGATCTGGTCAAGGTTACAACAGAATTTCTGCAGTAATCAAGGTTCCTAAGAGCACAGGGGCCTCCATAATCCTTAAATGGAAAAGGTTTCTGACTACCAGAAGTCTTCCTAGACTTGGCCGTCCATCCAAACTGAGCAATCGTGGGAGAAGAGCCTTGGTGAGAGAGGTAAAGAAGAACCCCAAGATCACTGTGGCTGAGCTCCAGAAATGTAGTAGGGAGATAGGAGAAAGTTCTACAAAGTCAACTATCACTGCAGTTCTCCACCAGTCGGAGTGGCCTGACGGAAGCCTCTCCTCAGTGCAAGACATGTGAAAGCCTGCATTAGAGTTTGCTAAAAACACATAAAGGACTCCCAGACTATGAGAAATAAGATTATCTGGTCTGATGAGATGAAGATAGACCTTTTTTAATTCTAAGCGGTATGTGTGAAGAAAACCAGGCACTGCTCATCACCTGCTTAATACAATCCCAACAGTGAAGCATGGTGGTGGCAGCATCATGCTATGGGGGTGTTTTTCACCTGCAGGGATAGGATGACTGGTTGTCATTGAAGGAAACATGAATGCGGCAAAGTACAGAGATATCCTGGATGAAAACCTCTTCCAGAGTGCTCTGTACCTCAGGCTTGGCCGAAGGTTCATCTTCCAACAAGACAATGACCCTAAGCACACAGCTAAAATAACAAAGGAGTGGCTTCAGAACAACTCTGTGACCATTCTTGACTGGCCCAGCCAGAGCCCTGACCTAAACCCAACTGAGCATCTCTGGAGAGACCTGAAAATGGCTGTCCACCAACGTTCACCATCCAACCTGACGGAACTGGAGAGGATCTGCAAGGAAGAATGGAAGAGGATCCCCAAATCCAGGTGTGAAAAACTTGTTGCCTCATTCCCAAGAAGACTCATGGCTGTACTAGCTCAAAAGGTGCTTCTACTCAATACTGAGCAAAGGGTCTGAATACTTATGACCATGTGATAGTTCAGTTTTTCTCTTTTAATAAATATGCAATATTGTCTACATTTCTGTTTTTTTCAGTCAAGATAGAGTGGCTGCAATGAAACAAAGAGTGAAAAAAGTAAAGGCGTCTGAATTCTTTCCTTACCCATTGTCTATCTATCTATCTATCTATCTATCTATCTATCTATCTATCTATCTATCTACATTACCCGGACAGTATTTTTGCTTCCTTGGCCTTTTTTCAGAGAATATAAACGATCGCACCAAAACTTTTTCTCCACTCATGGTTAGTAGTTGGCTGAAGCCATTTATTGTCAAACTACTGTGTTTTCTCTTTATAAATCATAATGACAACCCAAAACACCCAAATGACCCTGATCAAAAGTTCACATACCCCCTTTCATCATAGGCCTTGTTGACCTCTCTCCAAATGTAACGTTTATGATTGTGGCCAAAATTGGTCTCATCACTCCAAATTACCTTGTTTTAGAAGTTTTGAGGCTTGTCTCTGTGCTGTTTTGCATACTGTTGGCGAGATACTTTGTGGCATTTGCGCAGTAATGACTTTCTTCTGGTGACTCGACCATGCAGCCTATTTTTCTTCAAATGTCTCCTTATTGTGCATCTTGAAACAGACACACTGCTAGTTTACAGAGAGTCCAGTATTTCAGCTAATGTTATTTGTGGGTTTCTCTTTGCATCCTGAACAATTTTCCTGGCAGTTGTGGACGACATTTTTGTTGGTCTACCTGACAGTGGTTTTGTTTTTACAGAGCCCCTGATTTTCCATTTGTTAATTACAGTTTGAACGCTGCTGACTGGCATTATCAATTCCTTGGGTATCTTTTTGTATCCATTTCCTGTTTTATACAGTTCAACTACCTTTTCCCGTAGATCCATTGACAATTCTTTTGCTTTCCCTATGACTCACAATCCAGAAACGTCAGTGGCTGGATGAAAGATGCAAGAGTCTGTCTGGATACCAGAAACTCACTCAGCTATTATGCACACACGCTGATTACAACCAAACAGGTCACAGGGGAGGATGTTACCTTTAGTAGCCATTCAAACCCATTTTTGTCAACTTCTGTGCATGTTATCAGACCAAAATTACCAGAGGATGTGAACTTTTGATCAGGGTCATGTGGATGTTTGGGATTGTCATTATGATTTAAAAAGAGAAAACACAGTAGTTTGACAATAAATGGCTTCACCCAACCACTAACCATGAGTGGAGAAAAAGTTTTGGTGTTATATCATTCATATTTTCTGAAAAAAAGCCAAGAAAGCAAAAATTCTGCCAAGGTATGTAAACATTTGAGCACAACTGTACTGTTCACAATAACAGTTATTTTAACCAGGGGTGCCTAAACTTTTACATGCTACTTTAGTTAGATAGATAGTAGATAGGTATAATAGATAAAGGATACATAAATAATTGATAGATAGATAGATAATAGATAGATAATAGATAGATGATAAATAGATAGATAGATAATAGCTAGATAAATAGATAATAGATAGATAGGTAGATAGATAGATAGATAGATTGATAATAGATAGATAATAGTTATTAGATAGATAAATCAATAATAGATAGATAATAGATAGATAATAGATAGATGATAGTTAATAAATAGTTATATAGATAGATAGATAGATAGATAGATAGATAATTAATAATAGATAGATAATCTACTATGTAATTGTCTAAGGGTCACTTCCTTCTTTCTGTCTTTCCTTCTGTCTGTCTTTCTTTTTGTCACGGATATCCCAAGTTGCTGATTGGTCGCAGCAAAACAGCCACGACCAATCAGCGACGGGCACAGTCCGGCGGCAAAATGGCCGCTCCTTACTCCCCGCAGTCAGTGACCGCTCCATACTTCCCTCCAGTCAGCGCTCCCACAGGGTTAATGGCAGCATTAACGGACCACGTTATGCCGCGGGTAACGCACTCCGTTAACGCTGCTATTAACCCTGTACGACCAACTTTTTACTATTGATGCTGCCTACGCAGCATCAATAGTAAAAAGATCTAATGTTAAAAATAATTAAAAAAATAAAAAATAGTTATATGCTCACCGTCCGTTGGCCCCTCGGATCAGGAACATGCCTTTCCTCGCGACTCTCCGGTGACCGCTCCATGCATTGCGATCTCGCGAGATGATGACGTAGCGGCCTCGTGAGACCGCTACGTCATCATCTCGTGAGACCGCAATGCACTCTTGGGACTGGAGCGTGCGAGGAGCATCGGTAAGTGCCTCGCTTGGATCCGGGGACCGATGGAGGGTGAGTATAGAACTATTTTTTATTTTAATTCTTTTTTTAACAGGTATATGATGCCCACATTGCTATATAATATGTGGGCTGTGCTATATACTATGTGGCTGTGCAATATACTACGTGGGCTGTACAATATAAAACGTGGCTGTGCACTACACTACATGGGCTGTGCAATATACTACGTGGGCTGTGCTATATACTACGTGGGCTGTGCAATATACTACGTGGGCTGTGCAATATACTACGTGGGCTGTGCAATAAACTACGTGGCTGTGCAATATACTACGTGGGCTGTGCAATGTACTACGTGGCTGTGCTATGTACTACATGGCTGTGCTATATACTACGTGGGCTGTTATATGCTACGTGACTATGCTATTTACTACGTGGGCTGTTATATACTACGTGGCTATGCTATATACTACGTGGCTGTGCTATATACTACGTGGCTGTGCTATATACTACGTGGCCAGCAGCGAACAATCAGCGACAGGCGCAGTCCGGCCACGAATTGGTGCGGGATTTGAACCATGCTTCGCTAATTGGTCGCGACCGGCCGGCCGAATCCTGTGTATTCAATGTATTATTCTAAAATCTTCATAAATAAACTACATATATATTCTAGAATACCCAATGTGTTAGAATTGGGCTACCATCTAGTAGATAGATAATAGATAATAGATAATTGATAATAGATAGACAATAGATAGATAGATAATAGAAAGATAGATAATAGATAGATGATAGATAATAGATAATAGTTAATAAATAGTTATATAGATAGATAATAGATAGATAATTGATAATAGATAGATAGATAGATAGATAGATAATAGATAGATAAATAGATAGATAGATGATAGATAGATAGATAGATAGATAGATAGATAGATAGATAGATAGATAAGAGTCCACATCTAGACTTTTGGCACTATCGTTAATCAGTGACGCTCTCTATTATTATTATATACCTTGTAATTCTCTTTTATATTGTAGTAAACTAATAAATCAGTGTCACTTTCTCCTGGATATTACAGCAGTTTATTACTCATTTATGAAGTTTAGCAAGATCATAAACTGAATATTTGTAGCCTGGGCAGTCATAAGCGGTGCAGTCGAGGTGCGGTGCAGCTATTCAGGTGATTCAGTAATTGTCCTATTGGCCGTGTGACATTCGAGGTCGGACTGCGGTTGTTGCGATTATTTGGACTCTTGTGCTTGTTGTGCGGCTTATGTGGCTGTTGCTGCTAGATTTCAACTGATAAATATAAACGAACACTGGAACCATCAGTAATATATAGCTACATAGACCAAACACCCTGTGCTAAGGTCTATAGCACATTTACATAGAACACTCCTGGTTAGAACGATTATACTGAAAAAATGGAGTAATGTCCACAACAAATATTTTAGTAAAAATGTATACATTTATTAAATATGCCTCAAAATTACATAAATCAATAATACCAATAAATAACATCAAGCTTTAGACTCAGGCAAACATGTGGCTGCGGTGTCCGCAACAGTCAAATCATCAATGTTGATATAGTATCATCATTTAAATATGTGTCGGAATTAGTGGGGGGAAAAATATCCTATAACACAATATTCCCGCTAAAGTGCGCATAAGAATTCTTCAATCCTCAAACAAGCCCCCAAAGCCCATAGCTGTCTATAAGCACTTGCCCATGATAAATAAATAGAGCAGGACCCGCGCCACGCCGCTGTCAACGCGCCTTTCACAGACGCTTCTTCAGAATGCGGTAATGCTCAATGTGCCAAGCCGTGATATAAATACCCTTATCCACAGGTGTCCGCCATCTCGGCGCATGTGTCCGGGAGTACGCGCCGGAGGTAGCATCACTTCCGGCAAGGTCCGATGATGCCGTGTGCCAGAAACACCAATGTAATGTCAATGACACGCATGCGTCATCCCCCAATGCCATCGGCAATGCTTCAGAATGCAGTAAACCGGAGACATGCGCACAAGGACCCCAAAGGGCAAAATCAAGTAAGTGAATCATGTGCCATCCATAGTAGTGTAATACCGTGTAATATATACCGAGAGCAGTATGTGCACATTAATGTTATACAACCATATAACTATATCTATAATTAACCATAGTTAACTCCTCACAACATGAAGTATTTAAAGCTCATTAAATCCGTGACTAATAAATATACGTAAACAATATAAATGCCTATATATATCCAACATACATCAATGAGCATATCAGAAACAATTAATTTAGTGTCAAGACATAAAGTAACAAAAAACAAATAATCATATAAATACCCATAAAATAATGGCATCATATGAAATCCAAACAAAAAAAGTGAAAGAAAATAATAAACAAAGACGGCAATATTCATCTCAAGGTTGGCCCAAAAAGATCTTTCTTAGTTCACCCCTTCGAGCTGAATTACATGTTCCTTTATGAAACTAAAGATAATACATAATAAGAATAAAAATAAGAAATTAGATAAATAAAAACAGACACACATAAACATTAAAACAAGGAGAATAAGTCTGGAGACAAATCTGTCTATAAGAATGAGCTAAAACTCAATTGCTCGTATAAACCAAATCCCATCAATTCCCCAAGCTAGTAAGTTGTCTGGATTCATGGATTGCAATTGCTTGAGGGAACTCACATCCTCCACGTCCTGGGCGGCCACAATATCCCTAACATGATCATGTAAATGAATACGTAAGTAAGTAAGAGGTCAGGCCGATGTAAATCAAACCGCAGGGACACACCGCATAGCAGACCACAAATGTAATACTATAACTGATGTGCTCCCTGATCTTGTACTCCCTCTAGCCATCCGAAGATGTGAAGGACATGGCCCGCTTCAAGTTTTTGCAAGCCAGACAATCACCGCATGGATAGAAACCTATCCTAGGTTTCCCAGCTTTGAAGTAATCAGGAATTTTAGCCACAGAATAGCTTTTAACCAAAATGTCTTTTAAGTTATTACTTCTTCGCGCCGTCATCAGGGAACGTTGTGGAAGGCATCTCTGCAGCACAGGATCTGTCTTTAACACGGGCCAATGGCGATTCAAGATTTGGTGAGTACTATCCCATCTATGATTGTAAGTTGAGATATATCTTGACATCCTTTTTAGCCCTGAAAAGATTTTTTCTTGTACATGGCAGCAACAAACGCTAGAGGAACGCAAGCAACAGCGGCATCTTTGATGAATTTATGAGTACAGATCACCATATAAATCTGTCAATGAGTGTATGGAAATTAGCAGCAAGTATTATAATTTATAAGGCAGTAATCCCTGACTAGATGCCTGTAATACGCTATCCCTACTGCCACACCTCACCATAGATGAACTGCAAATAAGAGCTGTACTATTATAACAGAATAGAATTATTTGAATTAACCCTGAAAAAAGCAATTAGTTTAACATAGTAGCATCAAGGACTGTTATTTCATCAACCCTGCTGGTGTATATAGTGAAACACTTCACATCTACTCAGCCTGATTTGGAGGAGACCAGCATCTTCTGTACTTACTGTAAAAAGTCTCCTGTCCCAGCTGTGAAATCTTGTATGAGGTATGAGAACTCCTTATTGACAACAGCCTGACAGCCCACAAGGCACA
The DNA here is from genome assembly GCF_051348905.1 of Ranitomeya variabilis. Taxonomy (NCBI): domain Eukaryota; kingdom Metazoa; phylum Chordata; class Amphibia; order Anura; family Dendrobatidae; genus Ranitomeya; species Ranitomeya variabilis. Next base: position 374,980,405 of record NC_135233.1, on the reverse strand, counting down.
GGATCATGTACTAATAGATCTGGTGTGTGTCTCACTTGTCTCTACTCTTTGGTTGTCCAAGGAACAGTGACCTCTGCTGCCAGTGTTGTCAGATGGGAATTTTTGATTAATAACTCTTTAACTAGGGCATTCTGGTACTGCAGCATTTTATTAGACCTCCCTGCCATGGGAAGGAGAGATGAAAAGTTCTCCTTGTAGTGTGGCTCTAGAAGGGTGACCAACCAGTAGTGTTTTTGCCAAAATGCGTACAATGCGAGGGTCACGGGAAAGGCAGCAGAACATAAACTCAGCCATGTGTCCCCCAGACTGCCAACAGCCAAGTCTTCGCTGTCCTTACCAAGAGGACTTACAGTACATGTAAAAAAGACAAGTCACTTCTGGAAAAACAGTGGTGCACAAGTAGGATACGAAATCCAACCATAATGTAGAAACACTTGGCACTCTTATTTGGTGTGCTCAACAAGATAATTTATCAATCATAGTAAATCCAGAAACAAAGATCAAAGACGTTTCGGTCAATACAAGACCTTTATCAGGTGTCTTGATAGAGGGAAACGGTGTGTTGCAGCAAAAGGTGAAAGTCTGCTGTATCCACCGTTCAGAATGGAAATGATTCTAGTCTGACCGGTGGATACCGCAGACTTTCATCTGGCATCATGTGCCTGAGCACCCTGTTGTTGGTCAGGCTGGCAATTGTGCTGCTCCTGCTGATGCTGGCATAGCAGATGTTGCAAATTGCCTTTTTTAGATTAACTGGACTGTCTCCAGACTCAGGAACACCTAAACCTTGGGCTGGCAACTTCACTTGTGCTGGTGCTCTGGGGAACAGTTGCCCACCTCATGTCTCTGGCCACCCCACTGACTTTTCCTACCTGTTTTGAAGCTGCGGATCCCTCCTCCTCTGCGCTGCTGTCCTCGCTCTGCATGTATGTCACCTTCCCAATTTGGGTCAGTGACTTTCGCACCCTTGTCCTCTTCCTGACTTGCTGAATTAACAACATCACTTGTGGCAATTGTTTCATCATCATCATCCATCCTCCTTTTGTGATAGTAAGTGCATTTTGTGACCGCCGCCTTCTTGTGAGCATGGCTGAACAAATATTTTGGCATCGCTACATGCGATCTTTTCATGTCCCGCTTGAAACGGGCAGGGCAGGAGGCCAGAATCTATAAATGGAAATGTGAACAGCTCTTCAGAGTGTCCAAGTGTGGGATTACTTGTGTCTGGGCACTTGGCATTGTGGGACGATGGATCAGGGGGAGGATTATGTGCTTCAGAATCACGGCTACAGAGACTGGACCGTGTGGCAGACAGGGTGGTGCTGGCAATGTGACTGGAAGCATTGTCTGCTATCCATTCAACAACCTTTTTTATACTGGTCTGGCTTCAAGAGTGGTGTTCGACTCCACCTTACAAAGTGAGACAGGAAGCTATGTCGACATGATATGTGTGTTTGTTGTGTTCTCGCGGCAGGCACATTTTCACTTTACTCACGGCCTCGGCCTATGTGCTTACCTTTAGCATCACGTTCACTTCCCTGTCTCTTACCACACGCCTTGCCTATTTTAAATTACGTATGATATATAACTTTTGAGAAAACTTTGCAGAATTAGTATTTCAGGAAAATTTACCCACCTCAGATGGACTTGTTACAGTGCAGAAGCAATATAGTGAGGCTAATGTTAACCAACAAAGTCTGTTTTTTATTTTGATGCACACCTGGTGCAGTATAAATGGTGTATAATATTTCCCTGCTGAAAAAAAAATTGCTGGATTACTAGAGCAGGCAAATTTACAAACTCAGATGGACTTGTTACAGTGCATGAGCAATATAGTGAAGCTATTTCTAACCAACCAAGTCTGACTGTATGTTTTTGACGCACAACTGGCGCAGTATAAATATTTGTAGGGCAAAAATAATATTATTAACCCTGAGAAGGGCTTTTGGTATGAGTTGCAGACTGCAGCATAAAGGATGTGCGATTCACCTTATCCTGTCCTACACAATCCTTTCAGCACAATCTCTACCTAACTGCTGCAATCAGCAGTATTACTATTGAGTATAATTAGCCCTAATAGGAGCTGTTATTGCAGTTAAAAGAAAGATTATATGTGTCTAATCCCGGCCTTTACGCAGCTACAACTCTTTCCCTAGCTCAGCAGTGCAGCACCTCTCCCTCCACTGCCTCTGTCCGTGGGTACACTGTGACGAGCATGGCGTCATGGGTCTTATATAGACCTGATGATGCTATGCAGCCAGCCAATCACAGTAATGCCACAACCAAGATGGCTTTGGCATTACAGTGACTGTCGGGCAATACCCACTTGTTCATTGGCTGTCTACAAAGCGGCAAACATGGACTCGAGCTTGCGTGCGAGCATTCAAAAATACTCGCTGAGTAACGAGCATCCCGAGTACACTGATGTTGGAGCGAGTAACGAGTAGTGCCGAGCACGCTCGCTCATCACTAATATTTAATTAAAAAACTGTTGACGTGTTCTACCCACTGTATATTTTCTTATCACATAGATATTACTTGAACATACACCGAGCAGCTATTGAGAAATTTAGGACACAACTTTCGGATCTTTGGAATGCTGTTATTTATCTTCTTGCTCAGCATTATACAACGAATAACACAAACATTAGAGAATAAAGCGGTGGTGAGGTCATGTCTAATCTAGTGCTATGAGTGAGTATAAAATCCCCACACGTACCCTGCGTCCTCACTTCAATCTACAGCAACCTCACTCCAGCTCATCCCGACCAACACGGAATCAACATGGTGTCTAAGGCCGTGTCCCGGGGACTGACCCTGCTGGTGTTCCTCACCCTACAAGCAACATGTAAGTACAACGTTGAGGAAAAGTTCATTGTAAGATACCACGGAATGACTTTCCTTAGCCAGCACTATTTTCCTTAACTATGAAGGATAACTATTATTGCATGTCTCTGTATTACCATCGGGCTACATTTAATTGAGGAACCTTTAGAAATCTCCTACTGTTTTGTGCATACTGCTGCTCTGCTCCCTCTTCTGGGCTAGCATGGAGAGATGGAGGGGCAGAAATACAAATATCTTATCTGTCCTGGACCCCCAGTGACGATGGACATATGTAACTATTAGTAACGGTGAATGTAGCGTCTTCAGTACCCCAGACCATCAGGTATACCAATATTAGTCACTTGAGTGCCAAAGATCACAAGAAATGTTGTTGACACCTTACATACCCTAGACCACCAGGGATGTTAGCTATCACTATATCAGTACCCTAGACCACCAGGGATGTTAGCTTTGACTATAGCAATACCCTAGACTTCCAGGGATGTTAGCATTGACTATATCAGTATAGACCACGAGGGATGTTAGCTTTGGTTACAGCAGTATCCTAGACCTTCAGGGCAGTTAGCTTTGACAATATCATTATCCTAGATAACTAGAGATGTTAGCTTTGACTATATGAGTATAGACCACCAGAGATGTTAGATTTGACTATAGCAGTGCCCTAGACCACGAGGGATGTTAGCTTTGACTATAGCAGTACCCTAGACCACCAGGGATGTCAGCTTTGACTATATCAGTATAGACCACCAGTGATGTTAACTTTGACTATATCAATACCCTAGACCTCCTGGGATGTAAGCTTTGACTATAAAAGTACCCTAGACCACCAGGGATGTTAGCTTTGACTATATCAGTATAGACCACCAGTGATGTTAACTTTGACTATATCAATACCCTAGACCTCCTGGGATGTAAGCTTTGACTATAGAAGTACCCTAAACCACCAGGAATGTTTGTTTTGACTATAGCAGTACCCTAGACCTCAAGGGATGTTAGCAATGGCTACCTTAATACCCTAAACTACCAAGAATGTTAATATTAACCAATTTGCTGCATTAGAGATGTTGACTTTAACCCCTTAAAAATTCCGAACCACAAAAATGTTAGTATTGATGTTTTCAATATCTTAGTCCACCAGGTAAGTAGACATTCAATATCCTAAAATATCAGTGACATTGGCACTACTACCAAGGAGGTGGACATTGACGTCCGCACTACCTTGAACCAATAGACAGAATATCATCACCTCTTTACCCCCCCAGAGAATCATTAAGGGTGCAGCATGAAGGTGCCAGGTTGACCTTTTTGCCCAGGACTTAACTTTTGCCTTTGGTCCTAAAGGTTTTGCCCCTCCATGACTTACGATCACATGTTTAGATGATGAGTGTCTCCTTCCTGGGGGTCCCTCCCATTGAACACTAGTTGTTGGTCCTATATGCCTCATTTGAACGGATCGACATTCGTACATGTGCACCTTTCATTGACTGACAAAGATAAGTGGTCAGCAACTCCAATCCAGTGATTGACAGAGGTCCCAGTGATCAGAAACTGATGCTTGATAAATTGGAATTGTGGGATAACCCCTTTAAAGGGTACATACGGGACATTACAAAAAACAAAAATTGTACCTCAGCACTAACAGACAGGTAATTGCAACTTACCTGCCTGTTGTGCATGGCATCATTCTTCCCTGGCACTGAGCGGTCACATACGGCTCCTGCAGGGGATTTTGCTGGCTCTATTGACACGATGGGGCCGGACTTCCAGGGTAATTCTGATTGACAGCCGGCTCCCCAATTAAGCATCAGGGATCCGGCTGCGAATCAGAACGACCTTGGAACTCCTACCCCGTCGACAGAGAGGACCGGAAAACAAGTCTCCGCTCTGTAGATGTGACATCAGCAGAGGCTTCTGAATTCTCGGCAGGAGCGGTATGTGACCTCTCTATGCTGGGGAAGAGCGGCGCCAGGCACACCAGGCAGGTTAGCTGCAATTACCTGCCTGTTAGTGCTTAGATACATTTTTTGTACATTTTAAGATTTTTTTTAAGCAATCTCGCTTCTTACTGGAATCAAAATGCATCTTATCTGCTCTCTGCAGTCAAAGAAATCCATAGAAAAACTATCGCTGTGTAGAGTCTGCCGCTCGGAACACAATGTATTCATTTTGGAATGTTCCTTAAAGAAATCATTGCGTGAATGAAAAATCAAAGTTTGATATTCCCGTAATTCGACTTGAAAGATTCTAGCCTGACATTAAATGCCATTTCTGCCTGTAGTTATAACTTATTAATAGAGTGATGTCAATTCCTTACATTCACTTTTCCTGTTCTTCTTTTTTACAGTGATTTGTCAAAGTGCAAATTTATATCCTCTCACCTTTAGCAGTGGCAGATCTGAGATACGGTCCGAGCTTTGAATCTCTAATACAAACGTATTCTCCGGTTCTTCCATTTCTTTAAAATTCTTGAATCTCAGGAGCAAATTATAATCGTTCCATACACCATTGTCATCTGTTCAATTTTTCTTCAAAAGCCATGAAGAAGCTAAAAGAAGTGATCTGATCATTCTTTAGGCTGCTCAATAGTTTCTATCAAAATGCACCAAAAGAAGACACTTCGGGACAAAAGATGACGATGTGCCCTGAAGTGTTTTCCTCTGGCGAAACTCAGCTGATACTTCATAGTCTAAAAGACACCTGTGCCTAAAGCTATGTTCATATGTTGCACTTTTTATTGCAAATTAAAATCTGTTTTTTTACAGTACCAGCAAAAGCTATGAGGTTTCATAAATCTCAGGCACACATTTGCTTTTTTTTCTAACTGAATTGGAAAACAGCTGTTTTTTATATATATGCAGAGTGTCAATTCTTTCATCGTTTTTGCAGTGTTTTTTTCACCAATTTTAAAGTGTAAATACGTTGGAAAACGCAACCCAACAGGTGGTCTTTGGCTCTTGGACAACTCTTCTTATCATTTTCACTCCTCCATCTGAAATCTTGCTGGGAGCATCTGGTTGTGGGCGGTTTATGATGAAATGATATTCTTTCCACCTCCAGATTATAGCCCTAACGCTGCTCACTGGAGCCTTTAGCAGTTTTGAAATTCTTCCGTAACCAATGCCCATCAGTATGTTTTGCAACAATAAGGTTGCAATAGTCTCGAGGCAGCTCCCTAGTTTTACCTATCAAGAGACATTTCTCGTGTGGTGTCTTGGTAATGAGACACCTTTTTATAGGTCATCAGGTGAAGCAGCTGATATTATTTTCCACTAAGTGGTAGGATTGAATTCTAATTACTGATAGATTTCATCTGGTGTTATGACTTTCCATTGCCTTTTGCACCTCTCTTTCTTCATGTGTTCAATACTTTTTTCCTGTGCCATTTCTGATTATTACTCATAATTTAGGAACATCCATGGTTTGATTTCTGTAGCTGTGTGAATTGGATGGATTGTTACTGAAATCGGGAGGAGAATTTAATGTCATTAGCACCAATGGAAATATATTTACTTGGAAAATTGGTGATGTGTTCAATACTTATTTCACCTGCGGTACATCTATTAGGCTATCACAGTCGGACTAGGGGACCCACAGGTGGTCAATGTATCGAGGAGCGTGCGCAGACGATGTTGGTCGGATGTGTGCATGAACCCATAGTATCGTTCCTCATGTGTTGACCAGGGTTGGAAAAATCTCAGAAGCAATGTGCCCAATATGACTACAAATTTTCTGCTTCCATCCACTCCAAACATCTACATTGTACTTTCCAACCATTTGTCCAACCTAGGTGCGGCACATAAACTGCAATATCTCACTATGTTCAGTATAAAATCCTCTGTTTACAGTAAGAGTATAGTGATTTAACCCTTTCTTTCATGTTCTCCATAGCTGAAGCCCAAATAACATCAATAGCAACATCTTCAATATCAACAGCTTCAATAACAACAGCTTCAATATCAACAGCTTCAATATCAACAGCTTCAATAGCACCAACTTCAATAACATCAACTTCAATAACATCAACTTCAATAACGCCAACTTCAAACACAACAACCAATATAACAACAACCGATATAACAACAACCGATATAACAACAACCTATATAACAACCACTACATCAGCAGCACGTACGTATTTAAGCCTGTAACCATTTGGCCGTATTATGATTCTAAGCATGGAATGTGTCCAATTGCTAATTTACCTAATACTATTAGAATTAATATTGTTCTTTCTACATTTGCGTTATCATACGGTAGTATTATCTTTTTCCTCTATGGCAGTATATAGCCTGAAAATGTGACAGCTTGGGAAGGATACTTTGCTTGTTACCAATGGCCCAATGGCCGAATCAACATATCCATGTATTGTGGTTATCATTGTTGTAACTTTGCATTCCTTCTTTTCACAGCATCTGTTATCCCTGCAAAAACCGCCATCGTTGCCTTCATCTCCTTATTTTTCATACTTTAGATGTCCTGTGTTTTCGTAAGTAAATATGTCATACTAGTATTTTAATGCAAATTGAAAACAATGCAAATTTGTTGCAAGGAGGTCAGTACTACAAGGGCATGTAAAAGGGACCCCTTCGCTCAGGATCTCCTTTTACGCTCTTAAAAAGGGTCGATATTGACTTTTAGGATTGCTTTTTCCAATAGGTGGCGCTAATGTCCTAGTCCTCTTCTACTCTGAAGATGCCATTTTCGAGTCTAATTTCCAAGAGGAGCATTGCATGGCTTAAACGTCTCCTCATATTGGCATGCCAGACTTGATATGTCACTCTCCACAAGGAGAAACGTTATCCCTTGGATCATAAACCATAGTGCAAAGACTTAAATATAAGTGGCTTGTAGAAGTAGTATCCAGGACTAGATACCTACAGGAAAGTCAAGAGTGTTATGACCCCAATGGCGAGGGTCTCAGAGGTACGTGGAAGTCTGCAGAATACAAAAATCCAGCTCATAGGGCAGTGGTAACTGGGTTGACCATATATCTACTCCTAACGCCAACACTAGAAGTAGCCGGGGATCATTCCTACGTTGATTCTAGATGACACGCTCCAGCCGGAGAATCTAGCTACCCCTAGTAGAGGAAAACAAAAGACCTTTCTTGCCTCCAGAGAAGGGGACCCCAAAGCTGGATAGAAGCCCCCCACAAATAATAACGGTGAGGTAAGAGGAAATGACAAACACAGAAATGAACCAGGTTTAGCACAGAGAGGCCCGCTTACTGATAGCAGAATAAAGAAAGGTAACTTATATGGTCAACAAAAACCCTATCAAAATCCACACTGGAAATTCAAGAACCCCCGAACCGTCTAACGGTCCGGGGGGAGAACACCAGCCCCCTAGAGCTTCCAGCAAAGGTCAGGATATAGATTTGGAACAAGCTGGACAAAAATACAAAACCAAAACAAATAGCAAAAAGCAAAAGGCAGACTTAGCTGATATAACTGGAACCAGGATCAGTAGACAAGAGCACAGCAGACTAGCTCTGATAACTACGTTGCCAGGCATTGAACTGAAGGTCTAGGGAGCTTATATAGCAACACCCCTAACTAACGACCCAGGTGCGGATAAAAGGAATGACAGAAAAACCAGAGTCAAAAAACTAGTAACCACTAGAGGGAGCAAAAAGCAAATTCACAACAGTACCCCCCCCTTAGTGAGGGGTCACCGAACCCTCACCACGACCACCAGGGCGATCAGGATGAGCGGCATGAAAGGCACGAACTAAATCGGCCGCATGAACATCAGAGGCGACCACCCAGGAATTATCCTCCTGACCATAGCCCTTCCACTTGACCAGGTACTGAAGCCTCCGCCTGGAGAGGCGAGAATCCAAGATCTTCTCCACCACGTACTCCAACTCGCCCTCAACCAACACCGGAGCAGGAGGCTCAGCAGAAGGAACTACAGGCACAATGTACCGCCGCAACAAGGACCTATGAAATACATTGTGAATAGCAAACGACACAGGAAGATCCAGACGAAAAGATACAGGATTAAGGATTTCCAATATCTTGTAAGGCCCAATAAAACGAGGTTTAAATTTGGGAGAGGAGACCTTCATAGGAACAAAGCGGGAAGAAAGCCATACCAAATCCCCAACGCGTAGTCGGGGACCCACACCGCGGCGGCGGTTGGCAAAGCGCTGAGCCCTCTCCTGTGACAACTTCAAGTTGTCCACCACATGATTCCAGATCCGCTGCAACCTATCTACCACAGAATCCACCCCAGGACAGTCAGAAGGCTCCACATGACCCGAAGAAAAGCGAGGATGGAAACCAGAGTTGCAGAAAAAAGGCGAAACCAAGGTGGCGGAACTAGCCCGATTATTAAGGGCAAACTCAGCCAACGGCAAGAATGTCACCCAATCGTCCTGATCAGCAGAGACAAAACACCTCAAATAAGCCTCCAAAGTCTGATTGGTTCGCTCCGTCTGTCCATTAGTCTGAGGATGGAAAGCAGACGAAAACGACAAATCAATGCCCATCCTACTACAAAAGGATCGCCAGAACCTAGAAACGAACTGGGATCCTCTGTCTGACACAATATTCTCAGGGATGCCGTGCAAACGAACCACGTTCTGGAAAAACACAGGAACCAGATCGGAAGAGGAAGGCAGCTTAGGCAAAGGAACCAAATGGACCATCTTGGAGAAGCGATCACATATCACCCAGATAACGGACATGCCCTGAGATAGCGGAAGATCAGAAATGAAATCCATGGAGATATGTGTCCAAGGTCTCTTCGGGACAGGCAAGGGCAAGAGCAAACCGCTGGCACGAGAACAGCAAGGCTTAGCTCGAGCACAAGTCCCACAGGACTGCACAAATGACCGCACATCCCTTGACAAGGAAGGCCACCAAAAGGACCTGGCCACCAGATCTCTGGTGCCAAAAATTCCCGGGTGACCTGCCAACACCGAGGAATGAACCTCGGAAATGACTCTGCTGGTCCATTTATCCGGGACAAACAGTGTGTCAGGTGGACAAGACTCAGGCCTATCAGCCTGAAATCTCTGCAACACACGTCGCAGATCCGGAGAAATAGCTGACAAGATAACTCCATCTTTAAGAATACCAACAGGATCAGCGACTCCAGGAGCATCAGGCACAAAGCTCCTAGAAAGAGCATCGGCCTTCACATTCTTTGAACCTGGTAAATACGAGACAACAAAATCAAAGCGGGAGAAAAACAATGACCAGCGGGCCTGTCTCGGATTAAGGCGTTTAGCAGACTCGAGATACATCAGATTTTTGTGATCAGTCAAGACCACCACACGATGCTTAGCACCCTCGAGCCAATGACGCCACTCCTCAAATGCCCATTTCATGGCCAACAACTCCCGATTGCCCACATCATAATTTCGCTCGGCAGGCGAAAACTTCCTGGAGAAAAAGGCACAAGGTTTCATAACAGAGCAACCAGGGCCTCTCTGCGACAAAACGGCCCCTGCTCCAATCTCTGAAGCATCCACCTCAACCTGAAAGGGAAGTGAGACATCGGGCTGGCACAAAACAGGCGCCGAAGTAAACCGGCGCTTCAACTCCTGGAAAGCCTCCACGGCAGCAGGAGCCCAGTTAGCTACATCGGAGCCCTTCTTGGTCATATCCGTCAACGGTTTCACAATGCTAGAAAAATTAGCGATAAAACGACGGTAGAAGTTAGCGAAACCCAAGAACTTCTGAAGACTCTTAACCGACGAGGGCTGAGTCCAATCAAGAATAGCTCGGACCTTGACTGGGTCCATCTCCACAGCAGAAGGGGAAAAAATGAACCCCAAAAAGGGAACCTTCTGTACACCAAAGAGACACTTTGAGCCCTTGACAAACAAAGAATTTTCACGCAAAATTTTAAAGACCAACCTGACCTGCTCCACATGCGAATCCCAATCATCAGAAAAAACCAAAATATCATCCAGATAAACAATCAAAAATTTATCCAGATACTTCCGGAAAATGTCATGCATAAAGGACTGAAAAACTGAAGGCGCATTGGAGAGCCCAAAAGGCATCACCAAGTACTCAAAATGACCTTCGGGCGTATTGAATGCGGTTTTCCATTCATCACCTTGCTTAATGCGCACAAGGTTGTACGCACCACGAAGGTCTATCTTGGTGAACCACTTGGCACCTTTAATCCGGGCAAACAAGTCAGACAACAGCGGTAAAGGATACTGAAATTTGACAGTGATCTTATTTAAAAGCCGATAATCAATACAAGGTCTCAAAGATCCGTCCTTTTTTGCCACAAAAAAGAATCCCGCACCAAGGGGGGAAGAAGACGGACGAATATGTCCTTTCTCCAGAGACTCCCTGATATATGAACGCATAGCGGTATGTTCAGGTACCGACAGATTAAACAGTCTTCCCTTAGGAAACTTACTGCCTGGGATCAAATCTATAGCACAGTCACAGTCCCTATGAGGAGGCAGTGCACTGGACTCAGACTCACTGAAGACATCCTGATAATCAGACAAATACTCCGGAACTTCCGAAGGCGTAGAAGAAGCAATAGACACAGGCAGGGAATCCCCATGAATACCACGACAGCCCCAACTTGAGACTGACATAGCCTTCCAGTCCAGGACTGGATTATGGGTCTGTAACCATGGCAGCCCTAAAACAACCAAATCATGCATTTTATGTAAAACCAGGAAACGTATCACCTCGCGGTGTTCAGGAGTCATGCACATGATAACCTGTGTCCAATACTGCGGTTTATTTGTTGCCAATGGCGTAGCATCAATACCCCTAAGAGGAATAGGATTTTCTAATGGTTCAAGAGTAAAACCACAGTGCTTAGCAAATGACAGATCCATAAGACTCAGGGCAGCACCTGAATCTACAAACGCCATGACAGGATAAGACGACAGTGAGCAAATCAAAGTTACAGACAGAATAAATTTAGGTTGCAAATTACCAACGGTGACAGGACTAACAACCTTAGCTATACGTTTAGAGCATGCTGAGATAACATGTGTAGAATCACCACAGTAGTAGCACAAGCCATTCCGGCGTCTATGAATTTTCCGCTCATTTCTAGTCAGGATTCTATCACATTGCATTAAATCAGGTGTCTGTTCAGACAACACCATGAGGGAATTTGCGGTTTTGCGCTCCCGCAACCGCCGGTCAATTTGAATAGCCAGTGCCATAGTATCATTGAGACCTGTGGGAATGGGAAAACCCACCATAACATTCTTAATGGCTTCAGATAGGCCATTTCTAAAATTAGCGGCCAGTGCACACTCGTTCCAATGTGTCAGCACGGACCATTTCCGAAATTTTTGGCAATACACTTCAGCCTCGTCCTGCCCCTGAGACATAGCCAGCAAGGCCTTTTCTGCCTGAATCTCAAGATTGGGTTCCTCATAAAGTAAACCGAGCGCCAGAAAAAACGCATCAATATCAGCCAATGCCGGATCTCCTGGCGCCAGCGAAAAAGCCCAATCCTGAGGGTCGCCCCGTAAGAACGAAATAACTATTTTTACTTGCTGAGCAGAGTCTCCAGATGAACAGGGTCTCAGGGACAAAAACAATTTGCAATTATTCACAAAATTCCTAAACTTAAACCTGTCTCCGGAAAACAGTTCAGGAATCGGTATTTTAGGTTCTGACCTAGGATTTCTGATAACATAGTCTTGTATGCCCTGCACACGAGTAGCCAGCTGGTCCACACTTGTAATCAAGGTCTGGACATTCATGTCTGCAGCAAGCATAGCCACTCTGAGGTAAAGGGGAAGAAGAAAAAAAAAAAAAAAAAACTCAGAATCTTCTTTCTTATAATCCCTCTTCTGCAACGCATTAAACATTTAATACTGGCCTGGCAAACTGTTATGACCCCAATGGCGAGGGTCTCAGAGGTACGTGGAAGTCTGCAGAATACAAAAATCCAGCTCATAGGGCAGTGGTAACTGGGTTGACCATATATCTACTCCTAACGCCAACACTAGAAGTAGCCGGGGATCATTCCTACGTTGATTCTAGATGACACGCTCCAGCCGGAGAATCTAGCTACCCCTAGTAGAGGAAAACAAAAGACCTTTCTTGCCTCCAGAGAAGGGGACCCCAAAGCTGGATAGAAGCCCCCCACAAATAATAACGGTGAGGTAAGAGGAAATGACAAACACAGAAATGAACCAGGTTTAGCACAGAGAGGCCCGCTTACTGATAGCAGAATAAAGAAAGGTAACTTATATGGTCAACAAAAACCCTATCAAAATCCACACTGGAAATTCAAGAACCCCCGAACCGTCTAACGGTCCGGGGGGAGAACACCAGCCCCCTAGAGCTTCCAGCAAAGGTCAGGATATAGATTTGGAACAAGCTGGACAAAAATACAAAACCAAAACAAATAGCAAAAAGCAAAAGGCAGACTTAGCTGATATAACTGGAACCAGGATCAGTAGACAAGAGCACAGCAGACTAGCTCTGATAACTACGTTGCCAGGCATTGAACTGAAGGTCTAGGGAGCTTATATAGCAACACCCCTAACTAACGACCCAGGTGCGGATAAAAGGAATGACAGAAAAACCAGAGTCAAAAAACTAGTAACCACTAGAGGGAGCAAAAAGCAAATTCACAACACAAGAGGCCCTTCTGACACCATTGTAATAGAAGGAACATGCTCAGATGAATGTTTCATTACTGATTTTTCAATATTCATCTCTGGACATAACACAACCATAGTCTATAGCTGATAGCCAAGGACCTTATTTTGGTGTTAAAATGGACTAAATACTAATGCGAAGAAAGCGACTATGGGTGTTGTAGACACTGAGAGCCCAAATGGACCCCAGCAGCATCATTGAGCCCATAAACCTCAACTATGTGTGATATATAAGATTTGGGAGTTTTCATTATGGACCGGTAGCTTTATGTTACGTTTTGGATGTTAGTCAACTTAGATTTTTTGCATTAAGCTTCCATGCACGATCCTTAGCTACTATAAGAGCAAGGAACAGTTACAAAATATCATCTTTCTCTTTCTGGAGAACCCAGAGATTGGAGGAACTCATTGGATTAAAAAAGAAATGTGCAATGTTTCAATTGTCCTATGGAGGCACTGTAGCGGAAGTATGCACTTACTACCAAGTAGTGTAGCTGATCCATAGTGTTCCCAGCTTACCATGATGGGAACTTTGTAGCAAAAAAATTGTCCTAGGGTGCAAAAACGCTTTATAGAGGGGCTGTCACATTAGGAACAGCTCCATATCACAAGGTGGCCTTTGAAGTCTATAAATAATCATATAATACATGGACCCTCTGAGTCTTCCAGAGTGTGAGTTACTATTATTAGGGGCTCGTTGCCTTCGGAAATACAGAGCAGAAGGGTCTTAGGTGAGGTAGTGGCCTCCATGTCATCTATGTACCTTAATAAAGTATAGTGAATGAGGTCAGTGCTCCCCAACTCTGGTCCTCAAGAGCCACCAACAGGTCATGTATTCAGGATTTCCTTAGTATTGCACAAGTGATGGAATTCTTGCCTTTCCAGGTAATGCAATGATCACCTGGGCAATACTAAGGAAATCCTGAAAACATGACCCGTTGATGGCTCTTGAGGACCAGCGTTGGGTAACACTGTGATAGGTCAACATGGACGTACAACAACCCATTACAGTTGACTCCACCAACACCCCAATAGCCCAATCATCTAACAATGTATTTTTTTTTATTTGCAATTTTTCTTCTTTAGATCCTGAATTAAATTGAAGACTCTAGAATTAAAGAACCCTCACAAAGAACCCTAGCCCTGTACAAAAACTCCGGAATATGTGTATATTATATCATATGTCTTGGTAATGTGGATATAATCAATAGTAGTGCCGTACCCCAGGTGCCAGTTTTGTAGGACTGAATCATCTCCATCCATGAAGGTGCATGTTGAAGTCTTGCCATACTGGTTCTAGAGATGCTGAGTTTCCAATGAAGCCAAGAAGGGTCTGATTGTCCACAAACCATTGATTTGTATTTTAAAATTATCTAAAAATAAATTGTCTAAAATACTTTAACGTGATACGTGTATCTGAAGGTAATCCCCAGTAATATGATGAGCACCACATTCATACATCACATATTAGAGGGTGTATGCAGCAAAGAAGAAAAATGCAGATAGCACTCACCGGTCCTTAAAACTTCATCCTTTATTCAAACTTTAAAATGTCATGGCCAGAGGGACAGGTTGCTGGGATGTGTGAGCTGGTGTAAGACGACGGCCGTTTCGCGCCACTTAGCACTTCAACAGGTCTATATAATAATGAAGCGCTAAGTGGCGCGAAACGGCTGTCATCTTACACCAGCTCGCACATCCCAGCAACCTGTTCCTCTGGCCATGACATTTTAAAGTTTGAATAAAGGATGAAGTTTTAAGGACCGGTGAGTGCTATCTGCATTTTTCTTCTTTGCTGCATACACCCTGTTTTTGCATGATCACCTGGAGTCCATAGAGGCGTTCTCTATCCGGAAAGCACTCCACTCAGCATATGGTTGTCTGGCCCCACAGCAGTGCCATTATATTTTTCTTTTTTGCATATGTGTCACATATTAGAGGGTTAATACTAGAGGAGAGGTTCAAAACATAATGACTACGCTGACTCATCGAGGACTATTGATGTACAAACCTGAAGAAGAAATATTGTGCTAACTTTCTAAAGTTTCCACAGCATGAATTTAAAAAAAAATACTAATGAAGGAAGTAGGTGTCGTAGAAGAAGATTTTTATTCTTCCCCTCAAAAGAAAGTGTATAAACTGTGTTGAAACTTCTTCAAAAGGACCATTTATTTGAAGAGACCACTCATAATCTAGGTCAGGCTATTCATCAGAGCTATTGATAATAACCCATGTAATACTTTCAAACTGGTTTCTAAGATTCCGGAGCCTGTCGTCATTCTTTCCTTCCTTTTTGCCTTCCTTCCTTTTTACCTTCCTTCTTACCTTCCTTCCTTCCTTTTTACCTTCCTTCCTTTTTACCTTCCTTCCTTTTTGCTTTCTCTTCATCTTCAGTAACCAACTCTCCATTACATTTATTCCAAGGACCTTCCCATTCAGAATTTTTATTTTTTGTATTTATATATTTTAAAGGTTTCTTGGGATTTGTCTTACTTTCCTTGGTTATCTGTTGTACATTTTCTACTTTAGCTGATTTGATTACTTTTTATCAGATTATATTCAGCTCTTTATAATTTCTAAATGCTTGAGCCGACCCCTCAGTACATCATACTTTGTACCAGTCAATCATATGTTGCAGTGACTTGCCGACATATCATGTATTGGTACATCATGGTGATTATCCGGGCACAGAAGCTGTGACGTCATGATCACTTCCAGGAGCTTGGCTTAATTGATACCTTGTTATTGAAACATTCGTTA
Source organism: Ranitomeya variabilis (assembly GCF_051348905.1). Lineage (NCBI taxonomy): Eukaryota > Metazoa > Chordata > Amphibia > Anura > Dendrobatidae > Ranitomeya > Ranitomeya variabilis. The sequence goes on along the minus strand of NC_135233.1, from coordinate 374,964,183 downwards.
AGGATAAAGGAAAAATGTGTGGTGGACGTGGGCCCTTTGTCGGAGTCCCAGTGGGAGTCTATACTTCAATACATCCCCAGGGCATCCTTGAGTGAGGCTAAGAGGGTGTCACAGTTATACCTGATGTATAGGACTGAGAGGTGACTCAGAATGTCCCAGGTGTGGTGAGGAAGGAGCTTATCTGCTACATATGATGTGGTTGTGTGCTCACCTCCAACCCTTTTGGGTGAAGGTGGTTAACTTGATTCAAGAGGTGACAGGGTTAAATGTGATGCGTAACCCGCTGACTTGCCTTCTGGGTTGTATAGACGATATTGCTAAGGATGAATGTGGAAGGTTGATTATTGCAAGATTGTTGTATGCTGTGAGAAAGCTTATTGCGATGCACTGGTTGGATGAAAAACCGCCAGGAAAAAAGGAATTTATTAATAAAATTAATTTTATTTTCCTTATGTAAAGGAATATCTACATCAAGAGAGGTCAGAATCCAAAATTTGAAAACGTGTGGGGCGGATGTATGCAGGGATGAACCTAGCCTCTGTGCTGCCTGAGGCGAAGTGCAGAACGGCGCCCCCCCCCCATAGTAAATTTGTTTAAATCGGTAGGAATAAATCTGGTTCATACAGATTTATATCTATACTGTAAAAATGAGGACAATAGTGGACGTTTTAATTTAGAGAAATAGAAAAAAGATGTCCAAACAGATCATGCCTCCTTCTCCCGAAACGCTTAGCCAATCACAAGCGCCGCACACGGGGCTGTCCGGAGCTAATAGCAGGGGCCTTCCTATTGGGTTGAGTAAGGGATGTGAGAGTGGGAAGGTTAGCGAGCACAACCGACACTCAAGAAAAATATGGCTGAATGCCTGTATGTGCCGAGGGGCAGCATTGGACATGCTGTGTAAGTTATGGGCCATCTTTCCTCCAGCAGAGATGTTTGTGAAAAGGACAATGCATCCTGCACCAGGGCGTACAAAAAGATCATGGGGCCCCAAACCACAAGCTCTTATAGCTCCCCCATCCCCCCTCCAAAACAAATAATTTGTCTGGATCACATAGGTACGTATCTCACAACTTTGCTGCCGTTACAAAGTAATTTTCCTCCTATTGAAGCCCCCAGATTCCTCTTTCATTGCCCCATAAACTATGATACCAACAAAGGTGCCCCACAAACACTATGATCCCCCACAATGATTCCTCCACACGCACAGTATGATAACCTTACTGTACACCCTTAACTATCCCGCCACAGTATGATCCCCAGCTGTGAGCCCCATACAGCCCTCCGTAATGTATAAAAGAACTACATACAGTATAATGGCCCCAAAACAGCCCTCCATAAAGTATAAAGGCTTCCTCATAGCCCTTCAAGTATTATCATGCCCCCCACAGAGCCCTCCAAATATTATAATTACTTCCATATGGTATAATTGGCTTCATATAGTCCTCCATATAGTATATTGCCAGTGTGCGAGATTATATCAAAGGCAAGGATACAACCTTTGACGTATATGAACGTCAAAGGTGGTGAAGGGGTTAAATTACATTATATACAGCACACATGTACTGGACAACACATGTTCATTACATACACATACAGTCACAGACACACATCATACATGTCCTATGTAAACATGCACAGCAGCCGGTACACATCATATTCACAGAACATGCATGCAGGACAAGTGTATATACATACACACCTCAGTATTCTCACAAGATATCTAAACGCACAAACATACACAGCCCCCCACACACAGAGATACAACACACACACGCAGATACAACCCACAGTCAGCACAGAGACACAACCCACACTGACACACAACAGACACACCACATAGACAGACACAACCCACACACCATAGAGAGACACAATCATCACACAGGCAGACACACCACAGACACAACCCACAAACAGAAACAACCCACACACCACAGAGACACAAACTACACACACACAGACACACACACACACAACTCACACACACGCAGACAACCCACAAACCACACAGAAAGACAGAGACAACCCACACACAGACACCCAGCCCACACACAGACACGCAACCTACACACCACACAGAAAGACACAACCTACACACAAACAGCCCACACAGACACGCAACCCACACAAAAAGACACACAACGATGCAACCCATAAACAGACAAGCAACCCACAGATAAGCAACCCACACAGACCACACACAGACACGGCCTACACACAGACACGCAACCCACACAGACCCACGCAGACACGCAACGCACACACAGACACATACACAGAGCCACACAAGCAGACACAGACACGCAACCCACACAGACACGCAACCCACAGACAGACCATACACAGACACACAGACACAACCCACACAGAAAGACACAGCCCACACACAGACACACAACCCACACAGATATACACACAAGCAGACACACACACACAACCCACACAAGCAGACACACAGACAGACATGCAACCCACACACAAGCAGACACACGCAACCCACACAGACACGCAACCCACACACAAACACGCAACCCGCAGACAGACCATACAGACACACACAGACACAACTCACACACCACACAGAAAGACACAACGACAGAGAGATAACCCACACACAACACCCCCCCCCCCACACACACACACACACACACTTATGTGCTCAGGGCTGGGGGCTGGTGTACATGTGTAGCTTCCCCTGCTCACAGCAGCTGAGCCCCACACCCACTCTCTGTGCAGGGATTGCCCAGCAGGGGATATGTCACCTTGTGGATTGGAGCTGCTTCTCCAGCATCTTCAAGCACAGATGGCTCCTCTCTGATCTTATTTCCTTGCTCTTGCTTCTTCCCTTCAAAGAAGCACAATGCAGGAGGACAGGAGCACTGGCCAATCAGCTCTTCTGTCAGTGATGTGAGAGCGTTCATTGGCCAGTGTCCTTCTCCTGCAGGACACCTCCACTCTCTGAGTTGCTGAACCTGGAGAGTAAAAAGCCACCGCACACCAGTAATCAAAGTGCATATTTTACAGTATGAAGCGGGCGGCAGCACAGCAGGCAGAGGCGTAGCTAGGGGTTCAACTCAGGGGGGCGAGACATCTGAGTGGGCCCCTAACCTTTGATTACATGGTGATGCACCCTAATAGTGGATGTAGGAGAACCTCATCAGATGATCCTGCTTCAACGAAAAAAAAACATCTCCACAAGACCAATACTGATATTACCACCATATTGTGACCATATAGGGGTAGATACCAGTCCTACAAAGCATACAAGTGATCACAGCACAGTTACAGATGGTGACTTACCACTGACGTTCTTTCTGATAGAATCGTTCACTTTTCCCGTCTTTTCCATCTGGCCCAGACCGACATGGCGACTTCTTCCACCCAGGACTCAGCTGCAGAGAATACAACAAAGACATATTTCACTTCTCATATTCCAGCCATCACCATCTATTCCCAACCTGCACAAACTCCTCATCCTGCTGATATCCCAATACTGAGCTGCTGCTGCCATATGTGTCCCTATTACTGCCCCTGATACCCCAATACTGAGCCACTGCTGCCGTATGTGTCCCTATTACTGCCCCTGATACCCCAATACTGAGCAGCTGCTGCCGTATGTGTCAATATTACTGCCCCTGATACCCCAATACTGAGCCGCTGCTGCCGTTTGTGTCCCTATTACTGCACCTGATACCCCAACACTGAGCCACTGCTGCCGTATGTGTCCCTATTACTGCTCCTGCTGTGTGATACAAATGCAATGCTCCTCATACTGCATCACATAGTAATGCCACCACTGTGCCCTTACATAGTACAATGTCTCCTTTGTGCTCTCACAGTAGCCCCAAACACTTTACAGGCCCCCACACTGTATGATGGCCCTACACTGTATGATGGCCCGACAGCAGCCTTCAAACTGTATAGTGACCCCTGCGTTAGCTCCCACACTGTATAATGACTCCTGCCTTAGGTCCCACGCTGTGTAATGGCCCCCACATTATCTACCCCACTTTATAAAGACCCCTCCATTAGCTTCCACACTGTATAATGACCTCCACATTAGTGTTCACGCTGTATAATGACCTCCGCATTAGCTTCCACGCTGTATAATGGAACCCGCTGTAGCTCCCACTCCTTGGATTCTGGTCACTGTCTGTCCCTCTCTGTGGTCTGATACTTGCACAGCCCTGAAATATATGACAAAGACCTAAATAGAAGAAGCTGCCAGTGGGTGTGTATAGAGGACATCATATGGGTATAGCTCCCTGAATGTGTCCAGGTATCCCTAAAGGAATACCCTTGTCTGGACAAGACCGCAAAGAGGGAAACGGAAATGAGGGAACCAGAAAAAAGAGGGGGAGGTAGAATATTACCAATCTAAAGAAAAAAGTACACCCCCTGGCTCTTCTGTTCCTCTTTCCTCTTCTCCCCCTTGGGGATCTTGTGGTCTAGACTGAGTATATGTAAATGGACCCGCACCCATTTACCCATACAGACACTGTATACGCCGTACGCACCACACACCCACTGTATACACCGTACGGACCACACACACTGTATATGCCGTACGCACCACACACCGTATACACCATACGCACCACACCCACTGTATAAACCGTACGCACCACACACACAAACACACTGTATACACCGTACACACCACACACAGTATACGCCATACGCAACATACACACTGTATACACTGTACGCACCACACACATAGACACACTTTATACACCATACGCAACACACACTGTATACACCGTACGCACTACACACACAAACACACACAGTATACGCCATACACAACACACACACTGTATACACTGTACGCACCACACAGACACTTTATACACCGTACACACCACACACACACACAGTATACGCCATACGCACTACACACACACTGTATACGCCGTACGCACTACACACACACTGTAAACGCCGTACGCACCACACACACCAACACAAACTGTATACGCCGTACGCACCACACAGACACAGTATACGCCATATGCACCACACACACACACACTGTATACGCCGTAGGCAGCGCACGCACACACACACTTTATACTCATCCTCTTGCGCGGTACCACCAGCGGAACACTGTTGCAAACATGCCACTGCCGGGATCACCCGAATGACTCACTGACCGCCGCCATCTTTGTACAAGAGGAGCGCATAGCACATGGGGTAGACAGGTCAAAGAAGAGAGCACAGACGGGGGAAAGAGAGAGTGGATAGGTGGGTGAGCACATGGGGTGGAGAGATTCTCAACGCTACAAAGCCTGCCCCCATTGTAACATTACTGCCCTCCCGAAGCGATAGCATCGGGTCTCCATATAGTAAATATATATTCATCCTCAACTTTTTTAATAAAAGGTTTTACCTTTTATTTTTCATATTTCGTGTTTTGTATTTTTCATGTTTACCACCTTAGATTTACTGATATGAAATCCTACAGACACTGGTCTGATGGGATCCTGACCCAGGCTACAGGATAGAACATATAAATGGGTTGGGGTCTTATCAGACCAGTGTCTTCTTTGTGTATGTGTATATACAGTGTGTGTGTGTGTGTGTGTGTGTGTGTGTGTACTGACAAGACTGGTCAGTAATGTGCACTCATGGACGTGACCCTGGCTGCAGGACCCCGCACATGAGGATATTTGACCCTTTCCCATATATGGTATATATAGGAAAGAGACATACCGTATATCCTCCTCTGTGGGGTCCTGCAGCCAGGGTGGGTGCACATCACTGTCATGGTTCCCAATGGCAGGGGAACGTCAGGACACATAAATAACGGACGAGCTCTTGGGTGATGGAATCTCGAGCTGACCGTGAGCTAAACCTACCACACAACTAATAGTGGCCGGGGGGCGTGCCTATGTTTTATCCCTAGACGTCTCTCGCCAGCCGGAGGACTAACTAACCCTAGTAGAGGAAAAAACAGACCTGGCTTACCTCTAGGGAAATTCCCCCGAAAAGGAGACAGAAGCCCCCCACATATATTGACGGTGAGTTCAGAGGAAAAGACATACGCAGTATGAAGGTAGGTTCAGCAAAGCGAGGTCCGCTTACTAGATAGTAGAAAGATACAAAAGGGAACTACACGGTCAGCTGAAAACCCTTTTAAAATACCATCCTGAAATTACTTTAAGACTCATGTGTCAACTCATGACACCGGAGTGGTAATTTCAGCCCACAAGAGCTTCCAGCTACAGAGAATGATATAACTGTAAACTGGAACAAAAAATGCAAACAAACTTAGGACTAAGAGTCCAACTTAGCTGATCAGTAGTCTAGGAGCAGGAACATGCAACAGAAAGGCTCTGGTTACATTGATGGCCGGCAAGGCAATGACTGAAGAGCAGGAATAAATAGGAACTCCCCACTACTGATGAAAACAGGTGAACTGAGAAAGAAAACACACCCGAGTCACCAGTACCACTAGCCACCACCAGAAGGAGCCCAAAAGCAGATTCACAACAGTACCCCCCCTCAAGGAGGGGGCACCGAACCCTCACAAGAACCACCAGGGCGATCCGGATGAGCCCTATGAAAGGCACGAACCAAATCAGAGGCGTGAACATCAGAAGCAGTTACCCAAGAATTATCTTCCTGACCATAACCCTTCCACTTAACCAGATATTGTAGTCTCCGTCTGGAAATACGGGAGTCCAAAATTTTCTCCACAACATACTCCAATTCACCCTCAACCAGCACAGGAGCAGGAGGCTCGGTAGAAGGAACAACCGGCACCTCATACCTCCGCAACAACGACCGATGGAAGACATTATGGATAGCAAAAGATGCCGGAAGGTCTAAACGAAAGGATACAGGGTTAAGAATCTCCAAAATCCTATAAGGACCGATGAACCGAGGCTTAAACTTAGGAGAAGAAACCCTCATAGGGACAAAACGAGAAGACAACCACACCAAGTCCCCAACACGAAGACGAGGACCAACACGATGACGGCGGTTGGCAAAATGCTGAGTCTTCTCCTGGGACAACTTCAAATTGTCCACCACCTGTCCCCAAATCCGATGCAACCTATCCACCATAGTATCCACTCCAGGACAATCCGAAGACTCCACCTGACCGGAAGAAAAACGAGGGTGAAACCCCGAATTGCAAAAGAAAGGAGAAACCAAAGTGGCAGAACTAGCCCGATTATTGAGGGCAAACTCTGCCAACGGCAAAAAGGCAACCCAGTCATCCTGATCCGCAGACACAAAACACCTCAAATAAGTCTCCAAGGTCTGATTAGTTCGCTCCGTCTGGCCATTAGTCTGAGGATGGAACGCAGACGAAAAAGACAAATCAATGCCCATCCTAGCACAGAATGCCCGCCAAAATCTAGACACGAACTGGGTCCCCCTGTCAGAAACGATATTTTCCGGAATACCATGCAAGCGAACCACATTTTGAAAAAACAGAGGAACCAATTCGGATGAGGAAGGCAACTTAGGCAAAGGTACCAAATGAACCATCTTTGAAAAACGGTCACACACCACCCAGATGACAGACATTTTCTGAGAAGCAGGGAGATCAGAAATAAAATCCATAGAGATGTGAGTCCAAGGCCTCTTCGGAATAGGCAAAGATAACAACAATCCGCTAGCCCGAGAACAACAAGGCTTGGCCCGAGCACAAACATCACAAGACTGCACAAAAACTCGCACGTCTCGAGACAGGGAAGGCCACCAGAAGGACCTAGCCACCAAATCCCTAGTACCAAAGATTCCAGGATGACCTGCCAACGCAGAAGAATGAACCTCCGAGATGACTCTACTGGTCCAATCATCAGGAACAAACAGTCTACCAGGCGGGCAACGATCAGGTCTATCCGCCTGAAACTCCTGCAAAGCCCGTCGCAGGTCTGGGGAAACAGCAGATAATATCACCCCATCCTTAAGGATACCTGTAGGTTCAGAATCACCAGGGGAATCAGGCTCAAAACTCCTAGAAAGGGCATCTGCCTTCACATTTTTAGAACCTGGTAGGTATGAGACCACAAAATTAAACCGAGAGAAAAACAACGACCAGCGCGCCTGTCTAGGATTCAGGCGCTTGGCAGACTCAAGATAAATCAGATTCTTGTGATCGGTCAATACCACCACCTGATGTCTAGCCCCCTCAAGCCAATGACGCCACTCCTCAAAAGCCCACTTCATAGCCAAAAGCTCCCGATTACCAATATCATAGTTTCGCTCGGCGGGCAAAAATTTTCGAGAAAAGAACGCACAAGGTCTCATCACGGAGCAGTCGGAACTTTTCTGCGACAAAACCGCCCCAGCTCCGATCTTGGAAGCGTCGAGCTCAACCTGAAAAGGAAGAGCAACATCAGGCTGACGCAACACAGGGGCAGAAGAAAAGCGGCGCTTAAGCTCCCGAAAGGCCTCCACAGCAGCAGGGGACCAATCAGCAACATCAGCACCCTTTTTAGTCAAATCAGTCAAAGGTTTAGCAACATCCGAAAAACCAGTTATAAATCGACGATAAAAATTAGCAAAGCCCAAGAATTTCTGAAGGCTCTTAAGAGAAGTAGGTTGCGTCCAATCACAAATAGCCCGAACCTTGACAGGATCCATCTCAATGGAAGAAGGGGAAAAAATGTACCCCAAAAAAGAAATCTTTTGAACCCCAAAAATACACTTAGAACCCTTAACACACAAGGAATTAGCCCGCAAAACCTGAAAAACCCTCCTGACTTGTTGGACATGAGAGTCCCAGTCATCCGAAAAAATCAAAATATCATCCAGATACACAATCATAAATTTATCCAAATATTCACGGAAAATGTTATGCATAAAGGACTGAAAGACTGAAGGGGCATTTGAAAGACCAAAAGGCATTACTAAATACTCAAAATGGCCCTCGGTGTTGTGAATTTGGTTTCTGGGCTCCCCCGGTGGTTTCTGGTGGTACTGCACTTGTGTGCTTCATCTCCTCTGTTCACCTGTTTCCATCAGGATGTGGGAGTTTTCTATTTAACCTTGCTCCTCAGTCATTTCTATGCCGGCCAGCAATGTTACCAGAAGCCTTTCTGTTGCATGTTCCTGCTCCTAGACTACTATCAGCTAAGTTGGACTTGTAGTCCTAAGTTTGTTTTGCATTTTTGTTCCAGTTCTCTGTGATTGATTATTTCTGAGGCTGGAAGCTCTTGTGAGCTGAAATTGCCACTCTGGTGTCATGAGTTGATATTAGAGTCTTAAAGTAATTTCAGGATGGTGTTTTGAAAGGGGTTTCAGCTGACTGTGAAGTTCCCTTTTCTGTCTTCCTACTATCTAGTAAGCGGACCTCAATTTGCTAAACCTATCTTCATACTTCGTATGTCAATTTCCTCTGAAATCACCGACAATATATGTGGGGGCTACTGTCTGCCTTTTGGGGAAAATTTCTCTAGAGGTAAGCCAGGTCTGTATTTTCCTCTGCTAGGGTCAGTCAGTTCTCTGGCTGGCGCTGGGCGTCTAGGGATAAAACGTAGGCACGCTACCCGGCCACTGTTAGTTGTGCGGTAGGTTTAGCTCACAGTCAGCTCGAGTTCCCATCTTCCAAGAGCTAGTCCTTTTTGTATGCTTTACTATGTTCTCTTGCCATTGAGAACCATGACAGTTTGGCCGGCCAAGGGTTAAAATAATTGGCAGACGAAAGGAGAGAAAAGAACTCTGCAGAGAATTTTTTTTTTTTTTTTTTTTTTCCTGAGTTTGCTCATTAGTTGATTCACTTGCATCTCTGATTACTGCAGCCTTCGTCTCTCTCTCCTTCTAATCCTTGAATGGTCCTGATTTCACCTGATTAATATGGATCCTCAGAGATTAGCTACAGGTCTGGATAATCTCGCTGTGAAGGTTCAAAGGTTACAGGATTTTGTTATTCATGCTCCTATATCTGAACCTAGAATTCCTTTACCTGAATTTTTCTCCGGGGATAGATCTCGCTTCCAGAATTTCAAACATAATTGTAAATTATTTTTGTCTCTGAGATCTCGCTCCGCTGGAGATCCTGCACAGCAGGTCAGGATTGTAATTTCCTTGCTCCGGGGCGACACTCAGGACTGGGCATTTGCTTTGGCACCAGGGGATCCTGCGTTGCTCAATGTGGATGCGTTTTTCCTGGCTTTGGGGTTGCTTTATGAGGAACCTCATTTAGAGATTCAGGCTGAAAAAGCCTTAATGGCCCTGTCTCAAGGGCAAGATGAGGCTGAAATATACTGCCAAAAATTTCGTAAGTGGTCTGTGCTTACTCAGTGGAATGAGTGCGCCCTGGCGGCGAATTTCAGAGAGGGTCTCTCTGATGCCATTAAGGATGTTATGGTGGGGTTCCCTGTGCCTACAGGTCTGAATGAGTCCATGACAATGGCTATTCAGATTGATCGGCCTTTGCGGGAGCGCAAACCTGTGCACCATTTGGCGGTGTCTACTGAGAAGGCGCCAGAGATTATGCAATGTGATAGAATTCTGTCCAGAAGCGAACGACAGAATTTTAGGCGAAAAAATGGGTTATGCTTCTATTGTGGTGATTCAACTCATGTTATATCAGCATGCTCTAAACGTACTAAGAAGGTTGATAAGTCTGTTTCAATTGGCACTTTACAGTCTAAGTTTATTCTATCTGTGACCCTGATTTGCTCTTTATCGTCTATTACCGCGGACGCCTATGTCGACTCTGGCGCCGCTTTGAGTCTTATGGATTGGTCCTTTGCCAAACGCTGTGGGTTTGAGTTAGAGCCTCTGGAAGTTCCTATACCTCTGAAGGGTATTGACTCCACGCCATTGGCTAGTAATAAACCACAATACTGGACACAAGTAAATATGCGTATTAATCCGGATCACCAGGAGATTATTCGCTTCCTTGTGTTGTATAATCTACATGATGTGTTGGTGCTTGGATTGCCATGGCTGCAATCTCATAACCCAGTCCTCGACTGGAAAGCAATGTCTGTGTTAAGCTGGGGATGTCAGGGGATTCATGGGGACGTACCTTTGGTTTCCATTTCGTCATCTATTCCCTCTGAGATTCCGGAATTTTTATCTGATTATCGTGACGTTTTTGAGGAGCCTAAAATTGGTTCACTACCTCCGCACAGAGAGTGCGATTGTACTATAGATCTGATTCCGGGCAGTAAGTTTCCAAAGGGTCGTTTATTTAATCTATCTGTGCCTGAACATGCTGCTATGCGGGAATATATTAAGGAGTCCTTGGAAAAGGGACATATTCGTCCTTCGTCATCGCCCTTAGGAGCCGGTTTTTTCTTTGTATCTAAAAAAGATGGCTCTTTGAGGCCGTGTATTGATTATCGGCTTTTGAATAAAATCACGGTTAAATATCAGTATCCTTTGCCACTGCTTACTGATTTGTTTGCTCGAATAAAGGGGGCCAAGTGGTTCTCTAAGATTGATCTTCGTGGGGCGTATAATTTAGTGCGAATTAAGCAGGGGGATGAGTGGAAAACCGCATTTAATACGCCTGAGGGCCATTTTGAGTATTTAGTAATGCCTTTTGGTCTTTCAAATGCCCCTTCAGTCTTTCAGTCCTTTATGCATGACATTTTCCGTGAATATTTGGATAAATTTTTGATTGTGTATCTGGATGATATTTTGATTTTTTCGGATGACTGGGACTCTCATGTCCAACAGGTCAGGAGGGTTTTTCAGGTTTTGCGCTCTAATTCCTTGTGTGTAAAGGGTTCTAAGTGCGTTTTTGGGGTTCAAAAGATTTCGTTTTTGGGGTACATTTTTTCCCCCTCTTCCATTGAGATGGAACCTGTCAAGGTTCAGGCTATTTGTGATTGGACGCAACCCTCTTCTCTTAAGAGCCTTCAGAAGTTTTTGGGCTTTGCTAATTTTTATCGTCGATTTATAACTGGTTTTTCTGATGTCGCTAAACCGTTGACTGATTTGACTAAGAAGGGTGCTGATGTTGCTGAGTGGTACCCTGCTGCTGTGGAGGCCTTTCGGGAGCTTAAGCGCCGCTTTTCTTCCGCCCCTGTATTGCGTCAGCCTGATGTTACTCTTCCTTTTCAGGTTGAGGTCGACGCTTCAGAAATCGGAGCTGGGGCGGTTTTGTCGCAGAAAAGTTCCGACTGCTCCGTGATGAGACCTTGTGCATTCTTTTCTCGTAAGTTTTCGCCCGCTGAGCGAAATTATGATATTGGTAATCGGGAGCTCTTGGCTATGAAGTGGGCTTTTGAGGAGTGGCGTCATTGGCTTGAGGGGGCTAGACATCAGGTGGTGGTATTGACCGACCACAAGAATTTAATTTATCTTGAGTCCGCCAGGCGCCTGAATCCTAGACAGGCGCGCTGGTCGTTATTTTTCTCTCGATTTAATTTTGTGGTTTCTTACCTACCGGGTTCTAAAAATGTGAAGGCGGATGCCCTTTCTAGGAGTTTTGAGCCTGATTCCCCTGGTAATTCTGAACCTACAGGTATCCTTAAGGATGGAGTGATATTATCTGCTGTTTCCCCAGAATTGCGACGGGTCTTGCAGGAGTTTCAGGCGGATAGACCTGATCGTTGCCCGCCTGGTAGATTGTTTGTTCCTGATGATTGGACCAGTAGAGTCATCTCGGAGGTCCATTCTTCTGCGTTAGCAGGTCATCCTGGAATCTTTGGTACTAGGGATTTGGTGGCTAGGTCCTTCTGGTGGCTTCCCTGTCGCGAGATGTGCGAGGTTTTGTGCAGTCTTGTGATGTTTGTGCTCGGGCCAAGCCTTGTTGTTCTCGGGCTAGTGGATTGTTGTTATCCTTGCCTATTCCGAAGAGGCCTTGGACTCACATCTCCATGGATTTTATTTCTGATCTCCCTGTTTCTCAGAAGATGTCTGTCATCTGGGTGGTGTGTGACCGTTTCTCTAAGATGGTCCATTTGGTTCCCTTGCCTAAATTGCCTTCCTCATCCGAGCTGGTTCCTCTGTTTTTTCAAAATGTGGTGCGCTTGCATGGTATTCCGGAGAATATCGTTTCTGACAGGGGAACCCAATTCGTGTCTAGATTTTGGCGAGCGTTCTGTGCTAGGATGGGCATTGATTTGTCTTTTTCGTCTGCTTTCCACCCTCAGACTAATGGCCAGACCGAGCGAACTAATCAGACCTTGGAGACTTATTTGAGGTGTTTTGTGTCTGCGGATCAGGATGATTGGGTTGCCTTTTTGCCCTTGGCGGAGTTTGCCCTCAATAATCGGGCTAGTTCTGCCACCTTGGTTTCTCCTTTCTTCTGTAATTCGGGGTTTCATCCTCGTTTCTCTTCCGGTCAGGTGGAGTCTTCGGATTGTCCTGGAGTGGATGCTGTGGTGGAGAGGTTGCATCAGATTTGGGGGCATGTGGTGGACAATTTGAAGTTGTCCCAGGAGAAGACTCAGCATTTTGCCAACCGCCGTCGTCGTGTTGGTCCTCGTCTTTGTGTTGGGGACTTGGTGTGGTTATCTTCTCGTTTTGTCCCTATGAAGGTTTCTTCTCCTAAGTTTAAGCCTCGGTTCATCGGCCCGTACAAGATATTGGAGATTCTTAACCCTGTGTCCTTTCGTTTGGACCTCCCTGCATCTTTTTCTATTCATAATGTCTTCCATCGGTCATTGTTGCGCAGGTATGAGGTACCGGTTGTGCCTTCCGTTGAGCCTCCTGCTCCGGTGTTGGTTGAGGGTGAGTTGGAGTACGTTGTCGAGAAGATCTTGGACTCCCGTGTTTCCAGACGGAGACTTCAGTATCTGGTCAAGTGGAAGGGCTACGGTCAGGAGGATAACTCTTGGGTGACAGCCTCTGATGTTCATGCCTCCGATTTGGTCCGTGCCTTTCATAGGGCTCATCCTGATCGCCCTGGTGGTTCTGGTGAGGGTTCGGTGCCCCCTCCTTGAGGGGGGGGTACTGTTGTGAATTTGGTTTCTGGGCTCCCCCGGTGGTTTCTGGTGGTACTGCACTTGTGTGCTTCATCTCCTCTGTTCACCTGTTTCCATCAGGATGTGGGAGTTTTCTATTTAACCTTGCTCCTCAGTCATTTCTATGCCGGCCAGCAATGTTACCAGAAGCCTTTCTGTTGCATGTTCCTGCTCCTAGACTACTATCAGCTAAGTTGGACTTGTAGTCCTAAGTTTGTTTTGCATTTTTGTTCCAGTTCTCTGTGATTGATTATTTCTGAGGCTGGAAGCTCTTGTGAGCTGAAATTGCCACTCTGGTGTCATGAGTTGATATTAGAGTCTTAAAGTAATTTCAGGATGGTGTTTTGAAAGGGGTTTCAGCTGACTGTGAAGTTCCCTTTTCTGTCTTCCTACTATCTAGTAAGCGGACCTCAATTTGCTAAACCTATCTTCATACTTCGTATGTCAATTTCCTCTGAAATCACCGACAATATATGTGGGGGCTACTGTCTGCCTTTTGGGGAAAATTTCTCTAGAGGTAAGCCAGGTCTGTATTTTCCTCTGCTAGGGTCAGTCAGTTCTCCGGCTGGCGCTGGGCGTCTAGGGATAAAACGTAGGCACGCTACCCGGCCACTGTTAGTTGTGCGGTAGGTTTAGCTCACAGTCAGCTCGAGTTCCCATCTTCCAAGAGCTAGTCCTTTTTGTATGCTTTACTATGTTCTCTTGCCATTGAGAACCATGACACCTCGGGCGTATTAAATGCGGTTTTCCACTCATCCCCCTGCTTAATTCGCACCAAATTATACGCCCCACGAAGATCAATCTTAGAGAACCACTTAGCCCCCTTTATTCGAGCAAACAAATCAGTCAGCAGTGGCAAAGGATACTGATATTTGACTGTAATTTTATTCAAGAGTCGATAATCAATACACGTCCTCAAAGAGCCATCTTTTTTAGACACAAAGAAAAAACCGGCTCCTAAGGGAGATGAAGAAGGACGAATATGTCCCTTTTCCAGGGACTCCTTAATATACTCTCGCATAGCAACATGTTCAGGTACGGATAAATTAAACAAACGACCCTTTGGAAATTTACTGCCTGGAATCAGATCTATGGTACAATCGCAATCTCTGTGAGGAGGGAGTGAACCAAGCTTAGGCTCCTCAAAAACATCACGATAATCAGACAAAAATGCCGGAATCTCAGAGGGAATAGATGATGAAATGGAAACCAAAGGTACGTCCCCATGAGCCCCCTGACATCCCCAGCTTAACACAGACATTGCTTTCCAGTCAAGGACTGGATTATGAGATTGTAACCATGGCAATCCGAGCACCAAGACATCATGTAGATTGTACAACACAAGGAAGCGAATCACCTCCTGATGGTCTGGAGTCATACGCATAGTCACTTGTGTCAAGTATTGTGGTTTATTACTAGCCAATGGCGTAGAATCAATACCCTTCAGAGGTATAGGGACTTCCAGAGGCTCTAGATTAAACCCACAGCGCCTGGCAAAGGACCAATCCATAAGACTCAAAGCGGCGCCAGAGTCGACATAGGCGTCCGCGGTAATTGACGATAATGAACAAATCAAGGTCACAGATAGAATAAACTTAGACTGTAAAGTGCCAATTGAAACAGACTTATCAACCTTCTTTGTGCGTCTAGAGCATGCTGATATAACATGAGTTGAATCACCACAATAGAAGCACAACCCATTTTTTCGCCTAAAATTCTGCCGTTCGCTTCTGGACAGAATTCTATCACATTGCATATTCTCTGGCGCCTTCTCAGAAGACACCGCCAAATGGTGCACAGGTTTACGCTCCCGCAAACGCCGATCAATCTGAATAGCCATTGTCATGGACTCATTCAGACCTGTAGGCGCAGGGAACCCCACCATAACATCCTTAATGGCATCAGAGAGACCCTCTCTGAAATTCGCCGCCAAAGCGCACTCATTCCACTGAGTAAGCACAGACCATTTACGAAATTTTTGGCAGTATATTTCAGCTTCATCTTGCCCTTGAGACAGGGCCATCAAGGCCTTTTCAGCCTGAATCTCTAAATTAGGTTCCTCATAAAGCAACCCCAAAGCCAGAAAAAACGCATCCACATTGAGCAACGCAGGATCCCCTGGTGCCAATGCAAAAGCCCAATCTTGAGGGTCACCTCGCAGCAAGGAAATTACAATCTTAACCTGCTGTGCGGGATCTCCAGCGGAGCGAGGTCTCAGAGAAAGAAATAATTTACAATTATATTTGAAATTCAAAAAACGAGATCTATCTCCGGAGAAAAATTCTGGTATAGGAATTCTAGGTTCAGATATAGGAGCATGTATAACAAAATCCTGTAAATCTTGAACTTTTGTGGCAAGATTATTCAAACCTATAGCCAAACTCTGAGGATCCATTTTAAGCAGGTGAGATCAGAGCCATTCAAGGGTTAAAAGGAGAGGGAGACAAAGACTGCAATTAGAGCTGAAATGCAACTGATTCAACTATAGAGCAAGCACCAAGGAAAAAAAAATAAAAAAAAATTTGCAGACTTCTTTTTCTCTCCTTTCTTCTGCCAACAGTTTTAACACTTGGCCGGCCATACTGTCATGGTTCCCAATGGCAGGGGAACGTCAGGACACATAAATAACGGACGAGCTCTTGGGTGATGGAATCTCGAGCTGACCGTGAGCTAAACCTACCACACAACTAATAGTGGCCGGGGGGCGTGCCTACGTTTTATCCCTAGACGTCTCTCGCCAGCCGGAGGACTAACTAACCCTAGTAGAGGAAAAAACAGACCTGGCTTACCTCTAGGGAAATTCCCCCAAAAAGGAGACAGAAGCCCCCCACATACACTCACCGGCCACTTTATTAGGTATACCATGCTAGTAACGGGTTGGACCCCCTTTTGCCTTCAGAACTGCCTCAATTCTTCGTGGCATAGATTCAACAAGGTGCTGGAAGCATTCCTCAGAGATTTTGGTCCATATTGACATGATGGCATCACACAGTTGCCGCAGATTTGTCGGCTGCACATCCCAAAGATGCTCCATACAAGGCAGGATGGATCCATGCTTTCATGTTGTTTACGCCAAATTCTGACCCTACCATCCGAATGTCGCAGCAGAAATCGAGACTCATCAGACCAAGCAACGTTTTTCCAATCTTCTACTGTCCAATTTCGATGAGCTTGTACAAATTGTAGCCTCAGTTTCCTGTTCTTAGCTGAAAGGAGTGGTACCCGGTGTGGTCTTCTGCTGCTGTAGCCCATCTGCCTCAAAGTTCGATGCACTGTGCGTTCAGAGATGCTCTTAGGCCTACCTTGGTTGTAACGGGTGGCGATTTGAGTCACTGTTGCCTTTCTATCAGCTCGAACCAGTCTGCCCATTCTCCTCTGACCTCTGGCATCAACAAGGCATTTCCCCCCACAGAACTGCCGCTCACTGGATTTTTTTTCTTTTTCGGACCATTCTCTGTAAACCCTAGAGATGGTTGTGCGTGAAAATCCCAGTAGATCAGCAGTTTCTGAAATACTCAGACCAGCCCTTCTGGCACCAACAACCATGCCACGTTCAAAGGCACTCAAATCACCTTTCTTCCCCATACTGATGCTCGGTTTGAACTGCAGGAGATTGTCTTGACCATGTCTACATGCCTAAATGCACTGAGTTGCTGCCATGTGATTGGCTGATTAGAAATTAAGTGTTAACAAGAAGTTGGACAGGTGTACCTAATAAAGTGGCCGGTGAGTGTATATTGACGGTGAGTTCAGAGGAAAAGACATACGCAGTATGATGGTAGGTTCAGCAAAGCGAGGTCCGCTTACTAGATAGTAGAAAGATACAAAAGGGAACTACACGGTCAGCTGAAAACCCTTTTAAAATACCATCCTGAAATTACTTTAAGACTCATGTGTCAACTCATGACACCGGAGTGGTAATTTCAGCCCACAAGAGCTTCCAGCTACAGAGAATGATATAACTGTAAACTGGAACAAAAAATGCAAACAAACTTAGGACTAAGAGTCCAACTTAGCTGATCAGTAGTCTAGGAGCAGGAACATGCAACAGAAAGGCTCTGGTTACATTGATGGCCGGCAAGGCAATGACTGAAGAGCAGGAATAAATAGGAACTCCCCACTACTGATGAAAACAGGTGAACTGAGAAAGAAAACACACCCGAGTCACCAGTACCACTAGCCACCACCAGAAGGAGCCCAAAAGCAGATTCACAACACATCACATTACTGACCAGCCCCCATAAATCTTCAGTGCCTTAAAAACTGCAGATACAGTGCAGGAATCCTGCTGGGTCTTATCAGGAGAGCAGCAGAGTAGAGTCGAAGTGGGAGCTGTACTTACACCCCTGTGTCCTGACTCCTGCTCCTCTCTCACTCACTGGAAAAAGATGCTCCTTCTTCCTGTCTGCTCTGCAGCACTCAGCATGCAATGTGGGCGTGTCCTCATACTGGAGGCAGGCAGCTGTCAGGTCAGGTACAGTGCTGCCACTGCCCGCGGTAGTGCAGGGAGATCATGTCTCCCTCTTCTCTACCACGGAGCTTACAGTAACTATATCGGCGGGCTGTGCACGCTGATTAGGGTTGAGCAACTTTTATTTTTATAGGATCGGGTCGGGTTTCACGAAACCCGACTTTCTCAAAAGTCGGGTCGAGTGAAATCGGCCGATCCTATAAAAAAGTCGGGGTCGGGGTCGGCCGAAACGCGAAACCCAATGCAGTGCAATGTGATACTATGGTTCCCAGGGTCTGAAGGAGCGGAAACTCTCCTTCAGGCCCTGGGATCCATATTTAAGTGTAAAATAAAGAATTAAAATAAAAAATATTGATATACTCACCTCTCCGACGCAGCCTGGACATCGCCGCTGGTAACCGGCATCTTCCGTTCCTAAGAATGGCGCTTGAAAGACCTTTCGATGACGTCACGGCTTGTGATTGGTCGCGGCGGCCCATGTGACCATTCAGCGACCAATCACAAGCCGTGACGTAATTCTCTCAGGTCCTAAATTCCTCATTCTAGGAATTTAGGCCATGAGAATTACGTCACGGCTTGTGATTGGTTGCTGAGCGGCCACGTGGGCCGCCGCGACCAATCACAAGCCGTGACGTCATCGAAAGGTCCTTCACGCGCTCATTCTTAAGAAGGAAGGCTGCCGGAAAGAAGCCGAGGGTGAGTATATTCCTATTAGGTATATACTCACCCTCGGACGCGTCCTGCTTCTTTCCGGCAGCCTTCCTTCTTAAGAATGAGCGCGTGAAGGACCTTTCGATGACGTCACGGCTTGTGATTGGTCGCGGCGGCCCACGTGACCGCTCAGCGACCAATCACAAGCCGTGACGTAATTCTCATGGCCTAAATTCCTAGAATGAGGAATTTAGGACCTGAGAGAATTACGTCACGGCTTGTGATTGGTCGCTGAACGGTCACGTGCCGTGACGTCATCGAAAGGTCTTTCAAGTGCCATTCTTAGGAACAGAAGATGCCGGTTACCAGCGGCGATGTCCAGGCTGCGTCGGAGAGGTGAGTATATCAATATTTTTTATTTTAATTCTTTATTTTACACTTAAATGTGGATTCCGATATCGATTTCCGATATCGCAAACATATCGGAACTCGGTATCGGAATTCCGATACCAGATTCAGAAGATCGCCGACCTCATGGCCGACCCCACACAGGGGTCGGGTCGGGTTTCATGAAACCCGACTTTGCCAAAAGTCGGCGACTTCTGAAAATGGCCGACCCGTTTTGCTCAACCCTAATGCTGATATAATTAAGTGTAGCAATGCATAGCTTCGGGTGGGCCCCTGTGAGTGGTGGGCCCGGGGCGACCGCACCCTCTGCCCCCCTGCTAGCTACGCTACTGACAGCAGGAGATAACAGGATGTCTGGGAGACAAGAGTGGCCAAACACAGGCACAAGTCGGCATCTAAAAGAACACTCCCCGCAGATGCCGCCCCCCTTTTTATCAGCAGGTGGCGCCGCCTGAAGCAGCTGACTCAAGTGGCCTCATGATAGCGACGCCTCTGGATGTATGGATTACCCAGGCGTGGCATCTGCTGAGTTATTGCAGAGTAGAACGGGGTCGTTTAGTTGCTTCTGGAGGGACTTTTACATGTACTGTTGGACAGTTTTCAAGAGGTGATGTTGTCAGTTGGTTGTATTGGATAATGGGTAAGGGACTGGGGGGAGGGAGGGTTGGTTATGGGGTAAGGGTCCTGTTTTCGTAAAATGAAAATGTATTAATAGGTTTTGTATTAGTGGCACCTGTCTGGAAAATGTGTCAGACTGTGTTACTGCGTGTCATATGCTTTAATAAAAATTATTTGATTTAAAAAAAAGGAGTGCACCGTCTGTAACTATAAACACACCCGTTGCACAAGCTTCTTCATCTTCACCCATACATATTACCAATAATATCCAAATGTCACAGTCGAAAATTATTTGTTCTAGTGTAATGAATAGGGTTGAGCGAAACGGGTCGGCCATTTTCAGAAGTCGCCGACTTTTGGCAAAGTCGGGTTTCATGAAACCCGACCCGACCCCTGTGTGGGGTCGGCCATGAGGTCGGCGATCTTCTGAATCTGGTATCGGAATTCCGATACCGAGTTCCGATATGTTTGCGATATTGGAACTCGGTATCGGAATCCACATTTAAGTGTAAAATAAAGAATTAAAATAAAAAATATTGATATACTCACCTCTCCGACGCAGCCTGGTAGTAACCGGCATCTTCCGGTCCTAAGAATGGCACTTGAAAGACCTTTCGAATGCTTCACGGCTTGTGATTGGTCGCGGCGGCCCACGTGACTGCTGAGCGACCAATCACAACAAGTCGTGACGTAATTCTCAGGTCCTAAATTCCTCATTTTAGGAATTTAGGCCATGAGAATTACGTCACGGCTTGTGATTGGTCACTGAGCGGTCACGTGGGCCGCCGCGACCAATCACAAAGTCGTGACGTCATCTAAGGCCCTTCACGCGCTAATTCTTAAGAAGGAAGGCTGCCGGAAAGAAGCCGAGGGTGAGTATATTCCTATTAGGTATATACTCACCCTCGGACGCATCCTGCTTCTTTCCGGCAGCCTTCCTTCTTAAGAATTAGCGCGAGAAGGGCCTTAGATGACGTCACGGCTTTGTGATTGGTCGCGGCGGCCCACGTGACCGCTCAGCGACCAATCACAAGCCGTGACGTAATTCTCATGGCCTAAATTCCTAGAATGAGGAATTTAGGACCTGAGAATTACGTCACGGCTTGTTGTGATTGGTCGCTCAGCGGTCACGTGGGCCGCCGCGACCAATCACAAGCCATGAAGCATTCGAAAGGTCTTTCAAGCGCCATTCTTAGGACCGGAAGATGCCGGTTACTACCAGGGCACGTCAGAGGGTGAGTATATCAATATTTTTTATTTTAATTCTTTATTTTACACTTAAATATGGATCCCAGGGCCTGAAGGAGAGTTTCCTCTCCTTCAGACCCTGGGAACCATAGTATCCAATTGCACTGCATTGGGTTTCGCGTTTCGGCCGACCCCGACCCCGACGTTTTTATAGGATCGGCCGATTTCACTCGACCCGACTTTTGAGAAAGTCGGGTTTCGTGAAACCCGACCCGATCCTATAAAAATAAAAGTCGCTCAACCCTAGTAACGAACACTGTTAAAGGAATGTCACTAAACCTAGATAACCACAACCCTGGGAAACACCAGATTTCCTCTTTACAAGATATGGACGATGATGGTACTGCTGACGACTTTGAAATTTACAACTTCCACACCAAGAAGATGAAGATCGCAGCTTCAAAAAATGTGCAAAAAAAGGCTAGGAATTTCTGGAAAATCATTTTCTCTTGAGCAAACTCTCCCTCTTACTAAAGTGGTACTGAATGATGCATATACAGCTCTTATGTCTATTTAGCGTGAGATGGTTGAAAGATGATGTATTCTGTTTTGTCCATGTCCACTTTTTCAAAGCAAGCATAAAAGAAGGATAAAATAGCGGCAAGACGTCTGATTTTGGTCAGTAAGGAGGTAATGTCAGGTACAGATAGGTAGATCTGCATGTCATCGGCGTACTGATGATATTGCAAACCGTGCCATTACATCAGATGTCGCAGGCTGAAAGCGCAGATGGAGATGAGTAGGAATCCTAGAACTGAGCCTTGGGGAACACCGAAAGACCGGGGTCAAGGTGAGGAAGTGGTGTGGGAGAGGGAGACACTGAATGTGAAGGGCCTGGCAGAGAGGAGAGGCTGGGGAATAACAGAGGGACAGTTGGTTTACTCGGGCATCAGACTTTAGGATAGATTGGAGTGGTGCAAGAGTGATAGAGGGGAGGCCAGAGAGTAGAAGGTTGCAATAGTGGAGGCAGGAGATCATGAGGGCGTGTGTAAACATTTTTGCAGTTTCTTGGAATGTACGGATCCTGGAAAATGTTTTTGAGTTGTAGTGGGCAAGGGCTTGGATATGTATCTTGAAAGAGAGGGCAGAGTCGAGGATCACCCCAAGGCCCCGAACATATGGGACTATTTGTACCGGTGTCCGTCCTGGCATTACACAGGCACGTGTCCCACAACATTACCCGTGCCCTCCACAATGCTGTTATTGGGAAAGTCCACCTAACCACAGACATGTGGACAAGTGCTTGTGGTCAGGGATGGTATATCTCACTAACGGCACACTGGGTTAACATAGTGGAAACCGGGACACAGTCTGACCTTGGGATGGTGCACGTCCTCCCAACCCCGAGTATTGCTGGCCCTACATCAATCTGGGTTGCCACCACAGTCTACAGCTCATGCACCTCCTCCTCCTTCGCATCCTCTTCAGACTCCATCTCCAAAAGTAACATATCAGTCACAAGCTGGAAGCACTGCAGCACTGCCTCAGGCAAGCGGCAACAGGCTGTGCTGAAGCTAATATAATTAGGTGACAAACTGCACAATGATGAAGAGTTGTGGACAGCTCTGAAAGAGCTGGCAGATCTGTGGCTGACACCACTGAACCTACAGCCAGGCATGGTCGTGTGAGACAATGGCTGGAACCTGTTGGCTGCTCTGTGTCGAGGCGAGCTCACACACGTGCCATGCCTGGCCCACGTGCTTAAAATCATCCGCCCTTGCCGTGCTTCTGCAGTGATTGCAGCTTTGGCTCACCGACTGGTGTGTGATGTCCTCCCCATGCATTGGAACTCTACACTGCATATTTTGGAAAAGATTTGTGAGCAGAAGTGGGCTGTTGTTGACTACCAGCATCAACAAGGCCATTGGTATTCAGTTCTGACTTCACACATAAAATCTCAGGAGTGGACATGGATGTCAGACATACGTACCATCCTCCTAAACTTAGAGGAATTCACCAAGATGGTGAGTGGCAATGACACCATAATTAACATCTCCATCCTGCTTCTCTGTGTTCTAATATAAATATTTATAGTTATTTATATAGCATCAACATATTTACAGTTTGAAACACAACAGTCCTAAGTAACAATGATAAAAATAATACAATAATTAAACAGAAATAAAACTACCCTGTTTGTGACAGCTTACAATCTACACTAAGTAACAACGAGAACAATAATTAAACCCCCCAAAAAAACCTGCACGTGACAACTTACAATCTACAATGAGGTGGGGGAGATAAAAACTACAGGGGAATGTATTTACAAGGATGTATTTACAATGATATTACTGAGGTTTGTCGAAATTTGTGGAGGCCGGAGGACAAGGAGGAGAGCATGGTCAGTTGTTCTCTTGGTGATGACACATATGCATCCATTGTTAGCAGTCTTGCACACATGGCTGAGTTTATGTTCCACTGCCTTTCCTGTCACCCTCGCGTTCTCAAAATTTTGGGTGACAGGGAATACTGATTGGTGACACTTCCAGACCCCAGCTACAAGGAGAACTTTATTTCTCTTATTCCAGAGGCAGACAGGTGTACTACAATGTTGGAGGACCATAGGGCCCTTCTTGCTGAATTATTAAAGCAATTCCCATCTGAAAACGCTGGCAGAAGAGGTCACAGTTTGTTGGCCAAACAAG
The DNA here is from genome assembly GCF_051348905.1 of Ranitomeya variabilis. Classification (NCBI taxonomy): domain Eukaryota; kingdom Metazoa; phylum Chordata; class Amphibia; order Anura; family Dendrobatidae; genus Ranitomeya; species Ranitomeya variabilis. The sequence goes on along the minus strand of NC_135233.1, from coordinate 374,940,256 downwards.
TAGTACAGGTGAGAGAGACACAACTCCAATCTAGCAGAGGCAGTGGAACACTGACAAAGTTCAGGGAGAGTTTTCTCACACCCTCCTATCGCCCTGGCCCTGAGGAGTGGAGGACTCTCACAAGGAGTGCTTAGTTTTTGAAAATGCTGAGGGAGTACCTTGCTGACCGTACCAACGTCCTCTGTCATTCCTCTGTGTGCCCTTTAATTATTGTTTTTCAAAGCTGAACATGGAGCATGAACTGTGTCTCTCTACTGCGAACGTGCACTGTACTCACGGTCATGGAGCGCACGGTGCCTCTGGAGGTCACTGTGAACATGGCTCCTCGCTTTCTGGCAGTAAAGCTTTTATTGGCGGGAGCACATGCCTTCGTAATACGGAGAAAGAGTACAACACTGCCCAAGCGTTCACACTCTGCTCCTCAGACTTTCTATGTGAGCAGTGACTGCCTCTAGGCAGAAGATCATGAAGGTGGTAGTTCGAGTTGCAGCATTTAACACTTTCATGAAGCAGCCATAACAACTTGAAAGAGAAGTATTTTTAACGAGATACCACACTGTTCGATATGTGGCCTGTATTTGTTAATTTTTTAAGCTAAAATAGTGTACCGAACTAGGGTAACAGACAGCAAATAAAGCTGAATGTAGGCCTGAATTTCCACATTTTGTAGGCCACAAATACATCAGACATCTGACAGCAATAACACACTGGCAAATATGTGGCTTTTTTATATTTTTTGAAGCTAAATAGTGCTGTATAGAATTAAAGTATCAGACAGCAAAAAAAGGGGTCCACCGGCCTACAATGCCCAAACTTGGAGCACGAAGATATATGAGGGCTGTCACGGAAATACCACACTGGCAAATATGTGGCCTTTTTATATTTTTTGAAGCTAAATAGTGCTGTATATAATTAGAATATCAGACAGCAAAAAAAAGGGGTACAACGAATTACAATGCCCAAACTTGGAGCACGCAGATCTATGAGGGCTGTCACAGAAATACCACACTGGCAAAAATGTGGCTGCTTTTTAAAAAAATGCCAAATAGTGCTGTATGAGGGCTGATATATGAGGGCTGTCACGGAAATACCACACTGGAAAAAATGTGCCCTGCCTACCTAGCGCTGCAATCTTGGGACCCACGAATTAGCCCTAAAAAGGACTGTTGGTTTCTGAGGAGTTGTGGATGTAAGAGTTGCAGACCTACACTAACTCTAAAAACCACAATTCTGACCCTAAGTCGGCAGCAGCTCTCCCAACTCTCGCTGAATCAGGAACAGAATGCGGCGAGCAGGGCGGTGCCAGGTCTCTTATACTTGGGATGATGCTGTGCGGCCAAGCCAATCACTGCACGACCACAACAAAGATGGCTGCGGTGTTTAATGGCCTGGCAGACAATCCCTGCACCGTGATTTGGTCTCTAAAGTCCGCCAAAAACGCTGGGTGGAGACTGCAGCTACCGCCAAATAATCCCGAAAATGCTCGGTGCTCGCCAAGTACATCGAGCATAGTGATACTCAGGCGAGTAACGAGTAGTGGCGAGCACGTTCACTCACCACTAATGTTCATCACAGCCAAACATAAATTCCTGGAGGGATGTGTTTTCCAAAATGAGATCACTTATGTGGGGTTTCTACTGTTTTGGTACTTCTGGGGCTCTCCAAATCAGAAATGTTGTCCTCAATCTATTCCAGCCAAACTTGCACTCCAAAATTCAAACAGCACTCCTTTCCTTTTGAGCCCTACCATGTACCTAAACAGTAGTTTTCTCCTAGTACCCTTGAGAAATAGAACAACACATTTTATGCTCGATTTTCTCATCCTATTCTTGTCTTGTCCAAATGAAAAATTTGGGGCTAAATAAACATTTTTGTGGAAAATAACTAATATTTAATTTTTTGTTTCAGTGTGTTTTAATTCCTGTGAAGCACATGAAGGGTCATCAAACTTCATAAATATGGTTTTGAATACTGTGAAGGGTGCAGTTTTTAAAATTGGGTCCCTTTTTGGTGTTTTTTTACATATACACTCACCGGCCACTTTATTAGGTACACCATGCTAGTAACGGGTTGGACCCCCTTTTGCCTTCAGAACTGCCTCAATTCTTCGTGGCATAGATTCAACAAGGTGCTGGAAGCATTCCTCAGAGATTTTGGTCCATATTGACATGATGGCATCACACAGTTGCTGCAGATTTGTCGGCTGCACATCCCAAAGATGCTCCATACAAGGCAGGATGGATCCATGCTTTCATGTTGTTTACGCCAAATTCTGACCCTACCATCCGAATGTCGCAGCAGAAATCGAGACTCATCAGACCAAGCAACGTTTTTCCAATCTTCTACTGTCCAATTTCGATGAGCTTGTACAAATTGTAGCCTCAGTTTCCTGTTCTTAGCTGAAAGGAGTGGTACCCGGTGTGGTCTTCTGCTGCTGTAGCCCATCTGCCTCAAAGTTCGACGCACTGTGCGTTCAGAGATGCTCTTAGGCCTACCTTGGTTGTAACGGGTGGCGATTTGAGTCACTGTTGCCTTTCTATCAGCTCGAACCAGTCTGCCCATTCTCCTCTGACCTCTGGCATCAACAAGGCATTTCCGCCCACAGAACTGCCGCTTACTGGATTTTTTTTCTTTTTCGGACCATTCTCTGTAAACCCTAGAGATGGTTGTGCGTGAAAATCCCAGTAGATCAGCAGTTTCTGAAATATTCAGACCAGCCCTTCTGGCACCAACAACCATGCCACGTTCAAAGGCACTCAAATCACCTTTCTTCCCCATACTGATGCTCGGTTTGAACTGCAGGAGATTGTCTTGACCATGTCTACATGCCTAAATGCACTGAGTTGCCGCCATGTGATTGGCTGATTAGAAATTAAGTGTTAACAAGAAGTTGGACAGGTGTACCTAATAAAGTGGCCGGTGAGTGTAGGCCTCCAAATTCAATTTAAATGTGAAGTGGTCCATAATAAGATACAGTAGGTGTTGTAAATTTGGAAAGTGAAGAATTGATGCTAAACTTTTAGCCCTCCTACACATTTCTAACAAAATAAAATATGTTTGAAAAATTATGCAGATGTAAAGTAGACATGTGGGAAATGTTATTTATTAACTATTTTGTGTGACATAACTCTATATTTTAAGGGCCTAAAAATTTAAAGACTGAAAATTGCGCATTTTACAAAATTTTCTTTAAATTTCCAATTTTTCCATAAATATACACATTCCGACAGCTGTTTCTTTACGATTTCAGGTTGTTGTATTGGAAGTGAACCTGTCAAGAGTGGTATTGTGAGTCTTCTGGTCAGAGAACATCTGTTACAGTCGGATGTTAGTTATTGTAGGGGGAGTGAGAATGGGAATATTGTGATGAGTCCATTTGTTGAAATTGGGTTACGCAGCTGGAAGCATCAGTGGTAAACTAAACAATTACCTATAAATTAGAACATTAAGGAATTGGAGGAGTGCCCAGACAATGCATCGCAAGGGTAGAGAGCTCTAGAGCATACTCTTTATTTATGACCATGCAAATTCTTCTGTCTATAATTCCTATGCAATTATAGGATTGTTTGCAGGTGATTAAATGGCATTGATCTAATCTGTTTGAATTTTAATTACTGCTATGATATCAAGGTCAAATAAATACCCAAATAATTTTTCCAAAAAAAAAAAAAAACATAAACCAAACTCATTTTTTAGGACTTTCCCTTGAAGAAGACCAAAAGGGGAGGGAATTGTATTTTGCATAAATTGACATCTATTGGAAATTCTTAAATCATGTGAGACTCAAAAGAAAGAAATTTGTGCATAGAGGAGTGCATCTGTAATATAAACTATAGATGGAAATACATTACAATGAAAAGAGGGCTTCAAATGGTTGTGGTGTGACATCTATTGTAGATTTCAAGTGTTCTAGTGGTCATCCAGCTATTGTGGTGATTTATTATTATTATTATCCATTTTTATGGGGCCATTTATTCCATGGCGCTTTTACAAGTGAAAAGGGGGCAAATATAGACAAATACAATTAAACATGAGCAAAAAACAAGGCACACAGGTACATAAGGAGGGAGGACGCCAGTGTCAGTGTATTATTATTGTATTTGGTTAGCAGTGGTTAATATGGGGTATGTTTATATTGGGTTTGCAGATGTTGTAGTCGGAGTATTGCTGTTACTGATGGAGTGCAGTTTTTGTAGTGGTAACATGGCCT